>NW_022990106.1:0-485000 GCF_902827175.1 Gymnodraco acuticeps | reverse complement strand
TTAGGAAGAAAAAGGTGCATGTTTTTTTTAAAGGAGGGCCATTATACACCAACATCAAGTCACTTGGTGCTGCACAGAACCCAAAAAATATCACCCTTCTAAATTATACTGAATATCAGAGCGATATCAGACACTTATAACATCCCGTTCACACACACACACACACACACACACACACACACACACACACACTTCACTTTTCATGTAATTCATTCAAATGTGTTAGTTTCACAGAGCTCTGTGATTTGAATAATATTCTAGCAAATGTAAAGTGTTCACCAAGTTAGAAATAAATGACCATGTGAGGCAGGGACAAAGGTTTCATACATATGCATGGGTGAGCTATCCCCTATTTATAACCCTCAACTCCCGCCTCTCCTGTTCTCTTTGACAGATAATACAATGGGTGAAGGATGAAAAGCATAACCAAGAGGCGCTTTCACACCGCAGTACTTTTCCCACAAAGGTTCATCAGAACTTAGTTCATGATAACTCTTTAATTCTCATGAACTAAGTACAGATCGCGTTCACACCGGAAAACAAGTCCCTGGGGGAGGATAAGGCAAATTAAGCCGCTGACGTCACTGCTTCTTCTTCTGCTTTGGGTTTACTGGCAGGCCGCAAACAACTTCACAGCGTATACTGCCACCCGAAGTCCCCGGCCAGAAGTCCCCGGAGTTGGGGACTGGCTTCAGTAGAAGCTGCTGGGAGTCCCAGCTGAAGCCTTCTGAGTAAATCGCCAGAACGCCGACACCTCCTCATCTCCACCGCTCCCATGTTTTCTTTTGTGTTGCCATAAATTAGCCTCTCTGCGTTTGTGCGCTGGGCTAATGCTAATGGTAATAATGCTAATGTGAGGATAATAAAATGGCGGCTTCACAAAATGTTTTGGGAGTTTTACGGGGCGTGGTTTGCAATCCGCCCAGCCAATCATAAATAGGAACCTTTTTCTCGCACGAAAGTCCCTGCTCTCTAGCAGGGACGGAAAACTGACGGAAAAGGGGGTAAAAAGGCTCTCATGAACTCATTTTAGTTCCAGATTTTTTTGGTGTGAACGCAACATTTCGGAACTAAAGTGGGAAAAGTACTGCGGTGTGAAAGCAGGGCCGGACTGGGACAATAAGTCAGGCCGGGAATTATACACCCAGCCAGGCCACTACCAGTTTTTTGTGCCATTTTGCTGGATTTATTTGTCAATTTTTACAGCGTTGCTGCCCGTAGTGATAGCCCTCTAAATCTACTACCCAAAAATAAACATATGGACATGGGTTACTATTTAAAAAAAATGTGGAAATCTATTTAGGAACCTATGTGAACATATTTTAAGTGGGGGTGGACCTCAAATCCTATAGGGGGGTCCGGGGGCATGCCCCCCCTGTAAGATTTTTTTTTTTAAATGTTGGACTTAAATGCATCAATCTGGTGCATTTTGAGGGGGAAATAAAGAGACTACACCCATATGAAACATAACTGTATACATTTAAATAATCATAAAATCATAAAAACATAAAAACATGGCCATAACCAATAACATACCATATCCAATATGAAAAAACATTGAAACTTGTTTATTTATTTGTTTTTGGTTCATTTATAGTTGTGAGTGTGTCTGTGCTCCTGAACCAGCCTCACCTGTCTCGCTCCTCTGCCCCCTGCTCCTCTTTGAGGCAGAAGCAAAGACTAGTTTTATCTCTCAACAAGTTTTAATAGTTTATCTTGCCTTTTTTCACCTAGTTAATGTTTTTTTTATTATTATTAATGCATATTTTACTAATCACTCCCCCCTCAAATGGAAATATGTGTTTACATAAATGGTGACCAAACCGTTTGAGACCCACAGAGATAACTTAGACTAAGTTAACTATCTAAACACTCAGAGAGTCCTTTACCTCACCTGAGCTGTAGTTATCAGTCTCTCAGTCTGACTGGAGAGGACTCTCCCCCCACCTTGTTCTTGAAAAAGCTCCTTATATCCGTTAGCGCAGCTAGCTAGCACCAGATGCTAACAACAACAATACACGTAACCGGTGCGTGCGCTTTGTCTCACTCGCTCGCGCCACACATACACTAACACACACCCTCCCGAGCTTGAATGACACACAGAGACCAATCGAGGGCATTAGTATGATCTGTATGAAAGTGGCCATGTCGGCAGGCCACATCATGTATACAGCCAGTCACACTCTGTGAGGCAGAGTCAGACCCACATTTGCGCAGCGTTGCGTTCACAATACATACATAAAAAAAAAATCCTCAGGCCAGCAGGCCACTTAACAGGCCAGGCCATCGGGAAACCTCCCGGTCCTCCCGATGGCCAGTCCGGGCCTGTGTGAAAGTATAAGGACTCATGGACTTTCTGTAATTATGGTCTGGAAAGAACAGCTATATAGAGATACTGAAGTGACCTTACACAGGTCTGGCATGTTTGTTAGACATTTGTGTAACGGGATGACTGTTTTGAGGACAGGGACTTCACAAATAAATCCTCAAAAAACGTTAAAAATAATAAATACATAACAGTAGATCGAAAGAGATAGAGAGGGGGAAAGAGGGCCCTGTTGACAGGAATCTCAAGTTTAAAGTATACAGAGTATAATATTCAGCTGAAGTAAGAGCAATTCTCATCACCATGCTGTGCTATGACCGATTCTGATTGTGTTAGTTTATCACAAGTACTAGGATGTGGTCTTTGGTGCTCTGTAACAACTCCCAAGGCTGGTGTTAAGACCATTTAAAAGTTTAGTCTACTATGAAGGTGCTTTCACACATAACGCTTGGTTTGCTTTGTTCAGTCTGGTGTCAGTCAAACTCAGAAAAACAACATGACTAGAGACCGCCAGAAAAACAAGATTCATGATGTTGTTTCAACATGTTGTTTGTGGTGTGAAAAGGAAAGCAGTCCAACCACAGGATTTGGTGACAGTGAATGTTGCCGTTGAGAATTCCCAGCAGAAGTGAGACATGAGCAATGCTTGAACTGACTTTGACCTATTTTGGGCCATTGGTCTTAAAACAGCTGTCCTGTCAACAGCAGGGTGGAAAACTGTCTCACCGGGCAGACTTACAGCAGACATTTACAAAACAGCAACATACCGAGAGTAAAAAGCGGGTTTTTATTTATTGATTTAGTGGTTTTATTTCCCTCTCCTGAATCTCCTATTGTAAAAACAGAAAGCATATGGGTCCTTGTACAATCCATCCCAAGAAGTGTCATAAATAATCTCACAATACATAAATAATGGCAGTTGAGTAACAGCTAGGAGATGACGCTTCATTAACCATTGTAGAAGGGTAATTTAGACAGGGAGTTCTGTTGTGGATCACGTCATCACAAATATAAAACCTCCATGTTAAAAAAATTATAATAGAAAGAGTCATAATTGACCTGGTTTGCAGTTTGACATGTCCTGTCTAGTGTTCTACAGACTTATATTTTGTAACAATAATATGTGGAAGATGATTAGACTTTATACTATATAAGTGGACGTGGACTTTCGTTTTGAAGCCCTGAGTTAGGCTTCGTGGCATTTACCAAATCGGTTACATCTTTCATGAACTGAAAACACATTGTGAAAGGGTCAATATTCAAATAAGAAGAGCAGTAGCCAGACCATTTCCTCAGTGACTTGTTTACAACTGGACGTGTCTTTTTCCACCAGTGGAATCAACCCCTAATTGACATAAGAGAGAATGCATGCTGAAAGGCACTTTGGTATTGGCTTCATTGGCTTTTTCAGGTCCAAAGTTTTCCTGCGGGTAAAATGCTTTTTACAAGTTGCCACTGAGCAGAAAAGGTAGCAAAGACAAGCGCCATTTTTCTTTGCATTAAGATCCTTATAAATATTCATGGCCTCTACAGCTTTTAATTATGTAACGGCCTCCATCACTCTGAGTCACAGTGGGCTATATAAAATAACTAGCCTCCCGTTGATTTTCTAATACATGAACTTAATTTGAACTCACACCACTTTGCCTCTTTCTCTTCACCTACTGCACCATCCTGGGTTGGTACAGATAGGTGAAGAAAGAGCTGGAAGAAATACAGGCAGATATTTCAAAAGCCTCTTCCGTTCATGTAACATTATCCTCTCGCTTCTATCTGGAACATTATAATTATTGAAACAGTAATAAAAAAGTTGAGAGGGGGAAGTATAAGGCTAAAGGTCACGCCAGTCGTGCACAGCAGAAGCGTTATCCGAGCTTTGTTTATGCAGTGACAGCAGAAAGAATGGTCTACGCGCACACATTCTTGATTCGATCAGTAACGGCGCTGAGCCCATGATTCAGCGACAATGTTGCTCTGAAATAGTGCAGTTTCATGTTAACAGATGAATGATTTATATAGTCCTTGAAGAGGCCTCAATATAATTCCTCCTTGCAGTTTCCCCATCATTAACTCAGCAGCATTCTAATTGGATAGCTGGCTTCATTCTGGTTATTAAGTGTTGTAGGGGGACTTTGAAAGAGGTAATACAGCACAGAGCCAGAGGGGGGGGAAATGGCAAAAACGTACTGTAGCCAATTGGATGATTATTATTAACGGCCAACATCTGTTAAATGAGATAAATCAGGCCATTGGAGATGTCTGAGTTTACTACCAGGAGGTTGCGATTAAACAGACAACATTCAATTATAATGTTGGAAAAGTTTAACAATACTCCGGAGTTAAAACTCAGTCCAACACACAATGGACAATTGGTTGGTTAATAAAAAAGATCAAAGGTCCTGTATGTATGTGAAAAACATATATACATAGATACACATACAAAGTTTAAACTCATGGATTACTCTTATCCTTTGCTGTGTAAACAACATGGATGTGGTGATTTACAACGCCTGTCCTGGCTGTTGACAAACTGCACAATTTTTCCCGGCTTCCATCATTTACATCATGCAGGGACATTTTTATTGATCTAGTTAATGTGATATATTTACTAGTATACAGTGTACTCTTTGGTCTTGCAATATGTTCTTGATGTTGATGGTATGTTGGGGGCAGACCGAATGCAGCCTTAGGTCTCACTGACAAAACATTATGGTGTAATACTGCAAATGTCTCTTCTGTACAATAAATAAAAATGTGATCTTTTTTTGGGAATCTGGTTTGCAAACAAGAGAGTTTGGGCATTACATTACGGACTGTTAACATTTATAGAGGCTGTAGGAATAACATTTAGTGCTTAAACGTGTGTTGGTTAATTAATAATAGAAATATACGCAGCTTTGATCGGTTTCATATCGTTAAAAATGTATTGGAAGATTTACCCAAACATTTTTTTAAACAAATTACATTTTCATACTACTGCGTTGCAACTGCAAATACGTGAGAGAAGAGGAATGCTAGCCATATTAGAACATGCAGTATAATCAAAAACAGTACATTTTCTAATGTAACTTTCAAGAAAAATCCACTTAAATCTTAATAAACTTGTCTGCAAAACATAGACCAACTGGATAGTTAATCTGTATCAACGTAATATACATTCATAGAAACTAAAGCAGTATTAGAATATGTTGGTTATGTTAATGCAATGAAATCAGCATTTTGGAGCTGCATCATGGGCTTAGTAAAAGTGAAATAACGATAGCATCCCTCATTTACAGTCCTGATCAAAGAATCTGGGGATCTATTTTGTTCTCTGTCAGTTGCGGGACAGGCTAACAAACCTCACAAACCACAAAGCTACTGGGACACTGACTACAGACGCGCAAGCAAGAATTTAGACATCCAGAATCAAACAGCAAATGCATGAATGAGACCACAACACGAACAGATGAAAAAATGTGGCCTGAATTAGAGACCTTCAATTCCCACAGCACCCAACAGTGATCATAAGCTCAACAGAGCGACTGACCGCTCATCCCCAAACGGTGGCATATCTCTGATACATCATTTCTGCTGCTGCACATTTGTTTACTTACTCAAGCAGAAGCCTGACATTCTGATAAGAAGCTGACAAAGAGCCCTCGGGGGAAGATACAAAATAAAATTGCGTCAGATATTTAGACCTTATCACCATTGTCTACAGTGTAAAAGACTCTAAAGTGCAAGGGTGGAGGGAGGGCACTGGTCGTGGAGGAAACTATGAGCCAACTGAGAGAAGAAGGGTAAAGCATTTTCATTGTCATTACAGTGAGATTAATGGTTAGGGGAAGACATTTTGGCGTGACAAGAGCTGCTGGGACATGGTGAAAAGACAGCATGACATCTGATAAATCCAGCAGGGTGCAGGCGGTGTTAAAGAGCACTGAGGGACTGAGCTCAACCCTCTTTACGCTATTGCTATTGTGTCAAGTTGTTCTATCTTGGTTTGGCAAGGCAAGTTAATCTGTCTCTCTTTAGACTTCTGTTGTTCAGGTAAAGAGCTTAGAGTTACACAATTTGGCATTAAGTTAAACTAAAGGACAGTGCTGCTGAGGCTCTGTGATCATCGGAAGCAGATGTATTTTAATATGTCTACATGCAAGTGTGCTGCTGCTTAGGAAATGAATATACATTATTCTATAAATTGGTAATTCAACCAAAATCAACAATCTGCCTCCAAACACTTTGTCTTCCTTAAACGGTCTGTGGCACTCAGCCCCTAGCCCATGTATTTCCAATTAAGACCTAAATCTTCAAAGAGAAAGCAGCAGGAACAGTAGATTTTAGCAAACTTTAACTTAACAGGACTCCAGACTGTGATCATTTAGGGCCTTTTTGTTCCCGTTTCTTGGAGACAATGCTAACTATTTAAATAGCTAGAAGCCCCAGTGCGACTTGCAAATATTCCCCCCTTTTTCGAGCGATGTAAAACAGTAGGATGAGTAGTGTTTGTAATAAGTCTGTAGAATAGAGCACACAAAAAGAAGGAAATTAACAATAATCAAACAAAGACACCATTTAACTTCATAGCCTATACTTAATTAAAGTAGAAGCACAAATTACGGAGTAAGTTGAAAAGCATAACCGCACGAACAGTTTAGTTAGTTTAGAAAAGTACTTGTACTGTGTAAAACAGCCTTCAAACAGTAAACAGTCTGTAACTTTTAGCATCTTTTCATTTTACATTTAAAAGATAGATAAACAGGACAACGGAAAATAACATAGTCCTTTAGCGGGAATTTTATGATTTTGGATAACTAGTGACTGTGTATTATATATACATATTATATATTGTGTTCATTAATTTAAATAGTGAAAATATCTCAGTACTCTCAATAGGTCAATATTTCATATGAAAGGAAACAAAATGTGGTTAATTCGAAAAAACACAGCTGGTTTTATTTTCTCTCCCTAGTTGTAAAACAGAACAACAATATTTTCAGCGTTTTCTCTTTGTAGACCATGTATCTCCCGAACGATCCCAGAAAAGATGAAGGATGTTTACAGTCCTTTACCAGTGTGCTACTCGAGTGAACCAGTGGAGAGATCCAATCTCATTAGCTTGGGACTGACAAACAACTCCTGTCAAATGTTAGGGCCTCCAGCGGCTGAGATAGGAGCTGGATATGTCACACAGGGATACGGTTTAAACTGTAGCCTGATATGGCCTCACCATCTAACACAGGGCTTAGCACATTCATCTCTTTTATGACAGTCCCCAACCCCTGCCTGCACCACAACACTGGTCCAGGTTTATGTGTGAGGTACATGGCAGATAGCCACAACAGAGGCAATTCTTACTACTGCCATATGTTTGCAATATATCATTTCATATTGACCTTCGTTTGATGCACAACAACATTTATTGAAATGGCCAAACAAAAAATGATCGCTATTTTTTGATTGCTGCAATCAAATCTGTCAGTAGAGATGGAAGCTATACAAATGATGAACACCTAACAGCAGATAAAACATTGATTTACAGGCTCATTGTAGTTTTCAAACACAATGTAAAGTACAGTGGTTGAATTGAATCACACAAATAGCATGCAGTGTTGTGCTTTGCAATGCATTAACATCCAACCCAGCCTTCCCAAGAATGTCACTCGTAAATGACAATATACCTGTATGTCCAACATTCAGAATAGAATCAGGGCACATGATGGAAAGTACTGATTGTTTTATTTGCCTAACTCTCATTATCAATGTAATTACAAAATTATAATTGAAAAAATATTCCTACTTACTCTAAACAAGTCTCTTGGATGTTTTTTTCCTGAGAGATCATATAACCCTAAATATATTTATAAAATTATAATCATTTCTTTGTCGCCCTTTATAATCAGGAAATGTGTGGCCGTCTTCAATACAACACTGTCAGAACCCTGCTTACCAATACCATTGTAATGTATAAACAAAGAACTTTTAAAATGTTAGAATGAAACACTTACAATTACTTGTATTTAATATTATTACTATTATAGCCATTATTATTAAGGTTTTTTAACATACCAGCACTAACCAAGAGTTAAACACCTTTCTAAGAGTACACACCGTCAAAATAAAGTACACCTATATCACAATTGTATTGTGTACGGCACAATGTTAGTGTTTACAGAATGGTCAGGGATTATTGGATTTAATCATAGTATACATGTGTTCCCGTTATTTTGTTTACCTCCTTCACAAACAGCAAACAGTACCTCACTGCCCATCTCAAGATGTTCTACTCTACTGTACTGTGTTCAATATAGCCCTGTTGTGCTAAATGGGCCATAGGGAAATATTTTATTTGATAAGCTTCTTGGCAGGTTATATAGGGACAGGAAGGATGTAAGCCTCACTCTCTCAGCTAAAATATAATATTATTTTAACTATGATCCATGCTTTAGTATCTATCTAGAGGCTATTTCTGTGATTGCACTTCTGCTCTGTTGTTGAAGCCACGTTCTCTCGTGGCAAAACAAAAAATGTTTAAAAGATAGAACTGCTTAAGGCCTGTATGCAAAAGGTCAAAGAAGATGAGGGTTTTAAGAGAAGCAGTGTATTAGGTGTATTTTATAAAATGTAAAAAGACTGGCAGCTGTGAGAAAGGCAAAGCAATCTTCTGTAGAAGGGACCTTGATTAAAGAAGATGTGTGATCACTCCTTGGTAAGTGTTTAGCCCGTATCTTGAAGAAATAAGTCTGCCAAATTCTTATTCATAGAGATACTGAAGGATTTATATAACATATTTCACCTCAGATTAGTTGGATCGGTGGAAGAGAAAGTTTAGAACACCTCTCCATCAAAAGCTAAAGCCCTTTTTGCCACTGGGACATTGTTGTTGACATGTCATTAGGTAGAGACGGGAAACAAAACAAATAGGTACTTTGGAAGTTTTCTATTTGTTGGTTCACCTTTTTTATGGATTGAAAGATCATAAATAAAAGTTATACATCTAAAGTTCTCAAAGTATTTAGGAAAAGTAAAGCAAGGCAAGGCAAGTTTATTTATATAGCACTTTTCAAAACAAGGCAATTCAAAGTGCTTTACAAAAAATGAAAGAGATTAAGAAAATGGCATTTAAAATCAGTCATTAAAAAGAAAAGCTAATAAAATAAACTTTAAAAGAAAAAATACATGGATAAAAGTTACAGTGCTGTTTAAGATGTGAATAGTTCAATTAAACATTAAAAGAAAAAATACATGGATAAATGTTACAGTGCAGTCTAAGATATGAATAGTTTAATTAAAAGCAGTGACAAAAAGAAACGTCTTCAGCCTGGATTTAAAAGTAGTCAGAGTTGCAGCGGACCTGCAGGTTTCTGGGAGTTTGTTCCAGAGATTTGGAGCATAATAACTGAACGCTGCTTTACCATGTTTAGTTCTGACTCTGGGGACAGAAAGCTGACCAGTCCCTGAAGACCTGAGAGATCTGGATGGTTCATAATTTAGCAGGAGGTCAGAAATGTATTTTGGGCCTAAACCATTCAGTGCTTTATAAACCAGCAGCAGTATTTTGAAATCTATTCTTTGACACACAGGAAGCCAGTGTAAAGACTTCAGAACAGGAGTGATGTGATCCACTTTCTTAGTGTTAGTGAGGACTCGAGCAGCAGCGTTCTGAATCAGCTGCAGCTTCCTAATAGATTTTTTAGTGAGACCTGTGAAGACACCATTGCAGTAGTCGAGTCTACTGAAGATAAAAGCATGGACAAGTTTTTCCAAATCTTGCTGTGTTAGTCTTTAATCCTAGATATATTCTTTAGGTGATAGTAGGCTGATTTAGTAACTGTTTTAATGTGACTGTTGAAACTCAGGTCAGAGTCCATGACTACACCTAGATTTCTGGCTTTATCTGTTGTTTTGAACATTGCAGACTGAAGCTCAGCGCTAACTTGTATACGTTCTGCCTTGGCTCCAAAAACCATTACCTCAGTTTTATCTTTGTTTAATTGGAGAAAGTTCTGACACATCCAGTCATTGATTTGTTCAATGCACTTACTCAGTGTTTGAATTGGAGCATAGTCTCCTGGTGAAATTGTTACGTAAATTTGTGTGTCATCTGCATAGCTATGGTAACTTATTTTGTTGTTTTTCATTATCTGAGCCAGTGGTAGCATGTAGATGTTAAAGAGAAAAGCAGAAAACGTTCCACCCTATAGGTTGCCTTTTAAAGCAAATTAATTGAGTAGAACTCAGTCGCTGGAGTGTTTAGCAATTTAGTCAGTGCTTGAAAAGTAAACTGATTGAAATCAAGAGGGGAAAAGAAAAAAACGTTTTATTTTACATTTAAAAAACACAAGCGACAAACAGGCAATAATAAACAAAACAAAAAAGCAAAACATGAGAAAAAAGTTCTCTTGTGACGCATTTCACCAAAAGGTTTGTGAGATAAAAAAATATTAACAAAAAAGGTGCCTATGTCTACTGCTGAAACAATTAGGCTATTAAGCTTCCACAAAGAAGAAAATGGTCCACTGCGTACCAATGGCTGGAAATGCGGCGACAGCAACATGACTTAAAATTATGGCATCATTGATCAAGGTTTTCTGCCATGTAACTGTCCAAGTCTGTTCACATTTTCTTTTCCATTAACCATCTTTAAATACTGCTAGAGCCCATAAGTTATTCCCGTTTTTAAGTCCTTTCTGTGTTCTTCTGTTGATTTTTATGACGTCCAACGTCTTCTAACTTTTTTCCTTGTCTTTTTTCTTTCATTTACTGGGGGCAGTTCAGCCATGATGAATCCAAAGTGATGTGCCCTCCACAAATACAACAATTAATATTCAAAATTGATTGATTCCATTGTTCCAGTGTTGTAGTCACCAATTCACGAGTCCAAGTCACTCTCGAGTCGTCACTCTCGAGTCGTCACTCTCGAGTCACCACTCTTCGAGTCCGAGTCACCAAGGGAGAGTCGTAGTCGAGTCCGAGTCCAAGTCTGAGTCACCTAAGAAGAGTCCAAGTCAAGTCCTTTACCCCTCCATGTGAGGTCGGCCCAGACCCTGGGGGTTTTTAAATCAACACTTAAAACTCACTTTTTCTCTTTGGCTTTTGTTTAATTATCTATTTATTCATTTATTTATTTAGTTATTTATTTATTCATTTAGTTCTTTATTTTAATATGTATAACATAACATAGGATTTCATAAAGTATTTTTAAAATAGTTTATGCATTATTCAAATATAGGAATAGTAGATAGAATTACTTAAAATATAGTACCTTATATTTCATATTTTTTCCCTTTAGACCCTTGTGGTTTATTCTTAAAAACCCTTACCCTTACCCACCCCCCATTTTCCCTCTGCTGGTTTATGGCCTTGTAGAGGGTAACGGGGTACAGAGTCGCTTAGATAAGCGGGGGAGTGCATCTGACGAAGAGATAGGTTGTTGTGCTCCCTATCTCTGTTTCTTATCTATATCTAATAGAACTGCTTGGGTCTTGATAGATTGAGTGGGGAAGTTCATGAGATCTTTCTAGAGGGTTATCAAGAATAACTTTTATCCAATGACCGTTTCCCTCTCTGTCTGTGTCTGTGTATTCTCTTGTTCCGATTAACCCAGCCAAATCTTCTTTCTTGTTTTGTATCTATATCTACGCCGGGATCCGGAGTCGAGGCTGATCCTCTTGCTGTAGTCCTGTGTCTTGGATCCTCTATCCTGAGTTCTGGATTAAGTCGTGGACTTCGGGTCGTGGCTGAACCTGTCTCTGCGGTCCTGCCTTGGGTCTCGTCATGCTGCTTCCCTGATGGCTTCCACAGGATTGTAGCTGACATCCTCGTGGATTCATCTTCTTATTACACATGCATTTCCGAACATTCGGTCTATATGCTGTAAAATGTATTATCTCTTCAATTTACACACGGCATCTATTGCACGTCTGTCCGTCCTGGGAGAGGGATCCCTCCTCTGTTGCTCTCCCTGAGGTTTCTCCCATTTTTTCCCCTTAAACTGTGGGTTTTATCTGGAAATGTTTCCTTGTACGATGTGAGGGTCTAAGGATAGAGGGTGTTGTTTTTCTCACAATTGCATACAAACATTAAGGGGTTTTAAGATTCTGAAGTATTAGTCTATGGTTGGCTTAGTCATTAGTCTATGGCTTGAGGACTATCACGGGGTTTGTCAAGCGAAGCGGAGAGAATACTTACTTCCGGGTGTAAAATGCTCTAAAGCAACTAGGCTACTATGAGCTGCTCCGACCCTCGGTCCTGATGGAATCCAACTTGTGTTTATTAATCAAACAAATAAATAAAACACAAGGATAATTATGTGTTATTGTTGAGTAAATAACAGTGTGTGGTTAGAAGGAAATTAGAAGGAAAAAACGATGAAACAATACAGATTTTAGTAATAATTTGTACGGCCCTCGGAGGATGTTGAAAAAGTTGAAACGGCCCTTGAGAGGAAAAAGGTTCCCCACCCCTGGGTTAGAAGAAGGCTTTGATCTGAAGTCGTAGCGTTGTGCCTAGATCTCATAAACAATGCTCGCCCGTATGTTTCCAGAGACAAACAGAAGCTCTTTGAACACGGTACTTCAGGAAGTGCGTGCCTTTGTGTGTGTCAGTTCCAAATATCAAGAAGTGCCCTCAGGTTAATTTGGAGATGAGATCAAAGCTGATCGAGAGCCATTCACACACATTGGCCACCATGAGTAGCCCTCCGTCAGCTCCTGTCCTGAGGCTGGAGCTCAGCTGACATTTAAAAAGAAAGACCTGGACTTCTGTTTCCTCTCTCTTTCCAGTGCTCTGCAGGAACTCTACTTGACAGACACAACTCTCAGACCAGCTTTCACTTAGTTTCATGTCGGAGCACTTTACGCTTTTTTTTATTTTGCCCCATTGTCATATTGCTCCCAGGCTTCTGTAGACTTGAATGATATCGATGGTGCTTGCTGGTTGTGGAGCGAGTGGTTGCTAAAACATGTAAGCATACCAACAGCATGCTCACTAGTCGCTCTAATACAGCGTATGTTGGCTGCAGGTCATCTGAATGACATTTCAGGCACGAAAAACAGCTTATTTTTAGTCCAGAGAGAAACATGGGAAAGGAGGGTCGAGACTTAAGCCTCCGCCTTCTCCTATACATTACATGACACTTGTTAGACGCTTTTATCCAAAGCGACTTACATACATTCAGTACTGTGGGCAATCCCCACAGGAGCAATTTGGGGTGAAGTGTCTTGCCCAGGGACACAACGGCATGCTGACTGCAGTGGGACTCGAACTTGCTATCCTCTGAATCGAAGATCAGCGCACTAATCTACTGAGCCACAGCCTATACAAAGCTGAAAATTGGCGAATTGAAGAGTGCTGAGGAGGAGCGAAGAGGTGGGGGTATAGAAGTGGAGAGAGAATGGAGCAGGAGGTGAGGAGGGTGTTGCTGGGGCTTGTGTGAGGATGAAAATTGATTTATTGCGGCGCTGATGAGGAGCGGCATGCCAGGAGACAGTGGGTGCTCTCCAAGCCCTTGCTGCGGCAACATAAAACGAAACAGGGGCCCTGCCTCCCGATATAATTACTGCAGAGATCTTAGCAAAGGCTTGAGGTCTGTGTAAAAATATATGCATCGCTGCGTGTTGGTTCACTGCCTGCTGTTATGTCCAATCTCCATGTCTAGGTGCTGCAAGTAGAGATATAGGATATACTTTTTGCTCTGCTAAATTGGGAGTTTTAAATTACAGTGTAAACATAAACCCCACCCATACACAAACACCCCACACAGATCAAAGCAATACAGTAAACACAAACATTCATATAGGATACACATCAGTTGGTTTATCCGACCACCCTAGAGCAAAAGGAAAAATAAACATCTCTAATGTGGTCAACAACCTCATCAGCAAAAAGAGAGTTTTTATTAAAACCTTGCTGGTACCGGTCAAGTGTAAACTCAGATGCTAAGTGCGCATCAATCACAGCCATTTATATTAAAATCGCTCTCCAAGTCATGACTCATTCTGCCTCAGAGTTTAACTAACATGCCTGTTGTGGAAATAAGAATCCTGGCTGCTATTGTTTGAGTGTAGAAAAAGGTGTTACGTTGTGACCTTTTCACTGAACCGTTCAGCACTCCCACTGTGTGGCATTTAATCAGGAAAATAAAGGATTTTTGTATTTATTTAATTATTTCAGGACATGTTTAAGTATTCACTTGGGGCACATTTGTTTTAGGCAGTGCTTGACTTCAGCAAAAATGAACAGGGGACCACATGTTTGGTAAATACGCCTGCTTAACACACAAATAACACAGAATGGTCCAGCAGTGCTCGGCTTGTGGCAAATGTCTCTGCTGTTCATGCTTAAGTACCATATAAACAATCCATTGTTTTACACTGGGCACTTTTATGGGGCCTGTAGCTTTGACAACAGAAGAATTTACTTGAGCACCCCAAAGAGCTGTAGAGCATGCTGCAATGGTTTAAGGAACAAGAAACAGCATGAGGGCGGGGAGAGGGGTGGTGTGCGGTGAGGGTAGTTCGCCAATACTGCTGACAAAGGTGGTGGTAAGCTTGTTTGTCTGTGTGTAGACCTGTGTGAGTATGAGAGTGCAATACTTGGAACTGACAAACACGTGCTGTGACTTCAGCAGTGTGAGAGATGCTCTTTTTCCTTCACATTCAAATGTCACTTTCTTTAATCTTGGGTAATATTCCATCGAAATGTCTTCAACTTATCAAAGCAAACCTAGCAATGATCTATGTTGAAGCCATCACTGCGCCACCACTAATGATACCTGAATGCCAATCACAAATGGCATACAGCGATGAGTGGCTCACGAACAAAGCTGAAGGAAGCAGCTGCACACAAAGAGCATCAGTACGCTCATTTTAGAGGAGGTTGACAGAGGGTCAGTCTGCGATGTAGCACTCAGGGATTTTCTGAAGAGAAACATTAACAATGTAACACTCATTCCACAAGGGGTGCCTAAGAAAACACAATAGAAGATAGTTTTGAAGCAGTGTGCTGCTGAGCTTACTCTAATATTGGTTTATTTGTCGCAAGTACATTTGTTTTCACGATTTTCAACAACATTATTGCATGTTTTTCTCAAATGGTGAAGTCCTTTTAGCGTATTTCACTGCTAGGAGTAAAGGCAACATGAGGATTTTTTTCAATAAACAACATGGAAGAAAACAAGTTGAAAAACAATCAGACTTCAACAAGAATGGCTGGCGTAACATGTATTATGATAACACGCACCAAGCCCCCGCTCTAAATAATTGATGCTCCTTTTCTTCCCATCGGGCAACTTCTGATACTCAATTCTCACAAAGATGAAAGAAACAAAAAAAGAATGAAGAAGAGAGAAAGAAGGTGAAATAAAAGAAAAGGAACTGAGGCTGCACAGCTCTGTGCTGCAGAGGAATTCAAGAGTTGCCTGTGATGTCTGAGACTCAGAGGAACAGCAGACCCAGGAGGCCTGCAGCAGCGTGCAGTGATGGGAATGCAAAATAAGATGAAGAGCTGCCTCAATGAGATCTTATCAAATGCAAACACCAGCTTTCAGGGAGACCAGGGGGGCCGCAATGTTCACAAGGGCAGGTTTAACCTCCTCTTCACATTTGTTGACAAATGCCACAAAACAGATGAGACGAGCGGAATAATAGTCCAACAGCAAGCCATCTGAGAAAATAACAGAGGTAGGCGGAAGCCATTTTGGGTGTAGCGGGCAAAGCAGGGGTGTCTGAGGCTCAGGCTGGATGTTAACCTCAAAGCTGTGGCAGAAAGAGAACAAAAAATGGTGCCAGCCTTTAATCTGCTTGTCTGTGGCTGGTCAATAAGAAGCCCTGGTTAGACTGCTTTATTGAAACACTCTCACAGGTTGGCCTGCCAGGTAGCCGGGCATTAATATTGGCTCCGCCGAGAAGCTGTCAGGATTTATTAGTCAGTATCACTGGTGCTCAGCCAGCAGGTGTCAGCTCTGGCAGAGAAGGAGAGACAGAGACAGATTCATAGATATAAAGAGAGAGAGAGAGAGAGAGAGAGAGAGAGAGAGAGAGAGAGAGAGAGAGAGAGAGAGAGAGAGAGAGAGAGAGAGAGAGAGAGAGAGAGAAGATAGAGTAGGAGAGAGAGAGAGAGAAGAGAATAGAGAGAATTAAGATATTATTATATATAGATATATGATAGATATAATAGTGCTAGATGCTATTATATATATCTATATAATCAATATATCTATCTATATCTATCTATATCTATAGTAGACGAGAGCAGCGATATGAAGTACAGATGAGATGAGATGGGCAAAAAGAGACTGGAAAAAAACAAAAACTAGCTTTTCTCTCTTTAGTTGCTGTGTTGACAACCAATAGTGTGTAATTTGCCTATTTTTTAATGAGTCAAATCTCAATAGTATAATGCTCCTCTCATAGGTTAGATAGTTCTATAATAATGAAAAGGAGGACAAGCAATGACATGCTTCTGTTAAGAGGCATTCATTTCTAGCTGAAAGATGCTGCTGTGTGTGAGAACACCTGCACTACACGTATGTGAACACACACACACACACACTTTTCTGTTATCACTCTGGAGCCAACATATGGTCTCTTCTCCTCTTTGATCTGTGTTTTGGCCTTCAAAAGTTAACTTAATTGTTTTGCTACTGTTTGGACTGTTTTAACATCACCGTGCACTCGAGATGTGGGGAAGGGGGGCATTTTCCTCTGTTGCTAAGCAACAGGCACAGTCCCTGCCAAGGAATAAACAGCCGAGCCATTAATGAGGGTACAAAGACTCAACTTCAAATGCCTGACGCTGCCATCAACTAAAATATGTGCTTGTAATGAGATACTTCTAGAAAACACAGTTCATACTCTGTATTCCAGAGCATATACACTTCATGTGTGTCTTTAAGATTATTGTCTCCGTCTAGTGACAAGTCCCTGAGGCAACGTATGGACTCGCTGCGCGTCAGGGAGAGATAACAGCCAGAGGCATCAGGTTACAGATGAAGCCGATTGTAATTGTGATAAAGCATGGAGACGTACTGTAGTTGCATACTGGATCATGATACACAGAGATACAGGCTGTTTAACCGGCAGGTAAAAGGGCAACTAATTTAGTGGGAATGTTATTAACAGCATTCCAACTATCTGTTCTTCTATGCACGAAATTCTTAAATTTGATTCCGCCCGTTATTTTGCCGGTCTTCTCCTCCTGCATTGAACATCGCAGAAACTCTGTTCAAACATCAAAATGTTCAGCTCGGTCGGGAATCGAGTGCTATTACTTTTATCATTCATAACTTTCATAATTCCAGAGATACATCCCATAATTCATCACATTTGTAACCATTGAAGTCAATGGAGAAAATCTTCGGACTTGAACAATCTTCATGCGACTTCAACTGCTAACTGTTCCTTCATACTTTCACTCAGAAACCTCTGATTCTTACTTTTAGAGATATTAAACATTGTTCAGACCTTGGTACAGAGGCCTTCTTCAGATTTTAACATTAACTAGAGTGCGTGATGTCACAGCTAGTGTAGGAAATCTTGAAATTTGCCTTCATATTTTTTTTTAAAACTGCCATAATTCCCAAATCCTACATTCCTGAGACATCATTTTTCATGACAAACATAGGAAAACATCTCGT
Organism: Gymnodraco acuticeps; assembly: GCF_902827175.1. Lineage (NCBI taxonomy): Eukaryota > Metazoa > Chordata > Actinopteri > Perciformes > Bathydraconidae > Gymnodraco > Gymnodraco acuticeps. The sequence continues at coordinate 467,055 of NW_022990106.1, read as the reverse complement.
AGCTTGAAAAATGACAAATAATTAAGCAAAAATAATTAAACAAAATGCCTCTTGAGGGCATGAAGTGACAACAACTTTCAACATGTCTCCATTAAAGCCCATTAGGCGCTTTCACACTGCGGTACTTTTCCCACAAAGGTTCATGTGAATTTAGTTCATGTGAACTCTTTAGTTCGCATGAACTAAGTACAGATCGCGTTCACACTGGAATATGTCCCTGGGGGAGGATTAGGCAAATGAAGCCGCTGACGTCACTTCTTCTTCTTCTGCTTTGGGTTTACTGGCAGGCCGCAAACCACTTCACGGCGTATACTTCCGCCCAAAGTCCCCGGCCGGAAGTCCCCGGAGTTGGGGACTGGCTTCAGTAGAAGCTGCTGGGACTCCCAGCAGCTTCTACTGAAGCCTTCCGAGTAAATCGCCAGAACGCCGACACCTCCTCATCTCCACCACACCCATGTTTTATTTTGTGTTGCCATAAATTAGTCTCTCTGCGTTTCTGCGCTGGGCTAATGCTAATGCTAATAATGCTAATGCGAGGATAATAAAATGGCGGCTTCACAAAACTTTTTGGTAGTTTTACGGGGCGTGGTTTGCAATCCGCCCAGCCAATCAGAAATATAGCTCTTTTCTCACAAGAGAGCCGCTCGAAAGTCCCTGCTCTCGAGCAGGGACTTTCGAGGGGGTAAAAAGGTTCACATGAACTAATTTTAGTACCGGCTCTTTTTGGTGTGAACGCGATAAAAGAGTTCACATGAACTAAGTTCACATGAACCTTTGTGGGAAAAGTACCGCAGTGTGAATGCGCCTATTGTAATTTCAGGCTGATATTTCCTCACAGCAGCAGCCGCACACCAGGGATCGACCGATATGGCTTTTTCAAGGCCGATACCGATTATTAGTAATCAAGGAGACCGATATTTGGAACCGATATACATTTGCAGTAAAATCAGAAAATCTTGGTGTTAAAATGTAGAATAATGCAAACTCCAACACAACTTCTTTGAAATGCATTTAAGCATATATTATGTTTAATTAACGTTTAAACATCTTACAACTGGTTTCCTCTCTGTGCCCTTTTTTTTAGTGCAGCCATCTGCAATGAGTTAGAGAGAGACAGAGAGTTAAAAGTGGGGCTGCAGGCTGACATGCTTAACTAACAATAATGCTTAATTTATTATATCAAAACAATGCCTGTCTATCTAGCATACAATCCCAATAAGCTGCTAGCAACAGTAAAACACTAGTGCTAGCTAATGTTTTGCAAAATATTAAAAGTGAGGCTATTACAGTAGACCTCACGTTAGTCTAGTAGCCTCACTTCTAATATGTTGCTTAACATTTGCTAGATACATGTTGGCTAGCTAATGAGCTTCGCATATCAACCTGAAAAACTGCGGGCTCCACTCGCAGCCCCCCCCTCCGCACCATAGTTACTCCGCTGCGAGACGCTGCACGCACCTCCAACTCTGACTGACTTCCCGCGTCCCGGTGTAACTGGGAAACTGATATAATTGGATCATAAGATCGTGGTGTTTTTGCAACTTCATCATAGGGGATTGGGATGTTTATTGAACTTCGGCTTTCAACTGATTTACCTTCGAAACACATGTCTGCCGCTCAGCGCTGTTGCTTGCCTCTGTCTGTGTTCTTCGCACCTGCCTGTAATCTGAGAAGGTCCCGCCTCTCTTGCTGGCTCCCGCCCGGAAAATCTTCAGTGTTGATTGACACTTCAGTAATAGCCTATCATATAGCGCTGTGGGCGGGACATTGCTCGTGTACACAGAGTGGTGAATGCAGCCAGAGAAACGGCCACATCAGAGCCAAAGTTTTATCGGCAATTTGATTAAAAAAAAGGCCTATACCGATAATTGGTCAAATGTTGAATATCGACCCCGATAATCGGCCAGGCCAATTAAGGTTCTTCAACAAAACGTTCACAAGTAAGAGGTTTATCTCTCATTCGGAACAATGGAAACCTTTGATCTCGGGACACCTTGTTAGCTCAAATATAAACACCTGTGTCATGGAACACAATGATGTCATAACTCCAACTGGCATGCTCAGAGCAGCAGACTTCAGATAATGGTTAATGGTCCTGCCCTCAACAGCTCTAGGCTACGTCAATTATGGGGTGTCATTAGGGCTGAACGTTATATCGTGTCATGGCGATAACCGTGATATGCGCATGCGCGATATTCACACCGCAGGGACGTGCGGCTTTATTCATTTTTTTTTTAAAATGCTAACACACTTTAGCACAGAATTCAAAATAAAGATACCCTTATTACTTATCGAAACTGCACATACAATATATCCGATTAAAACTGAGACTCCACAGATTATTTAAGTATAGTATCATCACTAAGCGATCCGATCTCGCGACAGGGGAAGCAAACACAGACATCACAACACGTACCTTTACGGAGCTTTTATGGGAGATCGTCTCACCGTAGCTGTCAATCTGATCAAAAGACGTGTTCAATGGCATTAAAACGAGAAAAAACGCGGCTGAATCGGTTGATCCATAGGTTAATAATGTATCTGTGGCTTTGAAGCAATTGTTTATAATCCATAATTCCATTTTTAGGTAAAGATCGGAGCACAAAAGTTAGCTGCTAATGGTAGCCACCAGAGTGTATGCAGCTTCCGGTTTTGGCTACGCGTCACTCTCACTCCTTATTTGTTCATGTGTTGGTGTGTGTAGAACTTCCCCTCGATTCCATTGGCTAGCGGTTATAAAGAGATTTAATTCGTCAAAATTGACCAAGGGGGGCCAGAGATATGGAAAATCCACCCAAAGAAGTGTTTGTTTTTTGCTAAATCTCTCTAAAAAGGTCAAATGTCACTTGTTTTGCATCAATCTTGATACAGGGTACTTATTATATGTTGTACTTTGGATTCCTAAAGCTTTTAGTCTACTAACCCATCATCCAAGGATAGTTTTCACTATAAGTAGGCCTACAAAATAATTTTTGGACGGACACTATCATTTACAGTTTTTTTACTATGTTCAATCTGAATTTTCTTTAAAATAAAATCTATATTGATTCTGACTTTTCTACATCCAACTCACAGGTTTATCATTACTTTGAGAGAAAAGATTATTAATTTAACCCTTTTAGAAGGGAAGATAATGGTCATTTGTTCTGGGAATGTCATTTTCGAGCCTGAGACCTGAAAAACAGGCTCAGTGCTTAAGTAGGTGAATTAACTCAAACACGTCATGTTACAATTATTTTGCTGCTTGCTACAAAAGGAAAACTTGCACGGCTCTTATGTCAGGGGTACTTGAGTGAGTCACATGCATGCAAACCACCAATCACAATAATTCTTGATCAGATCACAGCAGGCCCCGCCCCGCTAGTTTGCAGACCATCAAAACACCGGTAAAACATTTGCGAGGCACAGGAGGACAATACCTTAATCCGGTTAAATATAGTTAAAAAAACCACAATATATATCGCAGGGGGGAACAAATCGCAATGTCAGTTTTTTTCAATATCGTGCAGCCCTAGGTGTCATCATATGCCGTTTCCATGGAAACGCATCTCTCGGATGCATTTCCATGGAAGATCAAGAGAGCGATCAAGAGATGAGAGAGAGGGCGATCAAGAGGAGAGAGAGAGGGCGATCAAGAAAAGAGAGAGAGGGTGATCGAAGAGTGAGAGGGTGATCAAGAGAAGAGAGAGAGGGCGATCAAGAGAAGAGAGAGAGCGATCAAGAGAAGAGAGAGGGCGATAAAGAGAAGAGAGAGAGAAGTGAAGAGAAGAGAGAGAGTCAAATTAAAGTGGAGACATGGCAGAAACCCTACAGTGAAGTGTTCTCCTGTGAGAGGTTGATCAAGAGAAGAGAGAGAGGGCGATCAAGAGGAGAGAGAGAGGGTGATCAAGAGAAGAGAGAGAGGGTGATAGAAGAGTGAGAGGGTGATCAAGAGAAGACAGAGAGGGCGATCAAGAGAAGAGAGAGCGAGTGATCAAGAGAAGAGAGAGAGAAGAGAGAGAGGGCGATCAATAGAAGAGAGAGAGGGCGAGCAAGAGAAGAGAGAGAGAAGAGAGAGAGAAGAGAGAGAAGAGAAAGAGTCAAACTCAAGTGGAGACATGGCAGAAACCCTACAGTGAAGTGTTATCATGTGAGAGGGTGATCAAGAGAAGAGAGAGAGGGCGATCAAGAGGAGAGAGAGGGCAATCAAGAGAAGAGAAAGAGGGTGATAGAAGAGTGAGAGGGCAATCAAGAGAAGAGAGAGAGAGTGAAAGAAGAGTGAGAGGGTGATCAAGAGAAGAGAGAGAGGGTGATCAAGAGAAGAGAGAGAGGGCGATCAAGAGAAGAGAGAGGGTGAGCAAGAGAAGAGAGAGGGCGATCAAGATAAGAGAGAGAGTAATGTAACCTCCTAGTGTAATGTATAACTCCTATGAAAATGTTCAAAAAGTGCTCAAACTTCACATGTGTGCTAACAGTCCAGCCGTGAAGACATCTACAGGACAGTTTTGAGATTTCTTCAAATGTCGTTGCCATGGCGACACAATGCTCACCATGAAACATGGTTTTCTCATAACTTCAGTGAAAATGCACCAACCGTCCCAAAACTTCACAGGTTTGGTAACAATGCAGCCATCAACGCATCTAAGCGTATTATGGGATGCCATCAAATGTCGTTGGCATGTCGACGGGTCATTCGCCATCAAGATAGTTCAAAAGTTTGCAGTTCAAATATTCTGCTGCTTTTCCAAGCCTTTTTACTTTCTTTTCTTCTCTCATCACACATTCAAGCCCCCAGAGTTCATGTATCATTTCAATCTAAATTCTTCACTTTCTTCTTACATATTACATTTCAGCATAGCAATTCAGTGTCAGCTTTTCAGCATAAAGCATTCCCACTAGAAATTTCTTCAGGAATTGCATTCTCTAGTTATATTTGTGAGTAATTTTTTGATTAAATAATTGATTTAGCACTGTTTTTTTTTTGTCTAATTCTAATATGACAAAAGACTAAAGGCCTGAGTATTGGTAATATACAAATAGGAAATTCAATAATGTTTTTAATATATTTTTGGACATTTAAATCAGTAATCATTTAGTCTTTAAAAGGTTTTCTTTTTCAAATGTCCAACTCAATTCCAAGATAATAGTTGAGAATGTATTATTTCTCTAAACAACCCCATCTAAAAACCACATGTATTTCATTTACTATAGTAATAGAAATTTGAGAAGCCTAAACCAAAGAATCCAAGTTTCAAATAAATTATGTCAATGGACTTATCCATTTCGGACTAATTGTTTCATAGATAACTCGAAACAAAAATGAAGTACATAAGCATTAAATAAAAACACATTGGGTTTTAAATGACACAGCTAGAGCACTTGTACTTTTAATTAAAGAAGTGGAGGCTGGTGCCAAAGACACTGATTTATCATTAAAGATATGTTTGTTGTACAGCACGTCTGTCTGTGTGTAATCAGCCTGGAGCTCAGAGGAAAAAATAAGTGCTTGATTATTTATTGTAGTACATTATTCCTGAGAAAATATGGATTGTCACAGCACGAGTTAGTTAATTCTGCAGAGGTCCCCTGGTCTCTAATGAAATTTAAATAGCTGCATGTCCCAGAGCTAATCCCTCTTTGTGTTCTGTTCCTGGCAGGTGTACTCATTAGGAATGTTATTTTTATTTTACATTCATTCTAGAAAAAAAACCTTGCTTACAGCCAGAAGTTTATTTAACTTTTTATACTCTGTAAAGTTGACCCTTCTCATATTATTCTCAATAAGACTTGGATTCAGTGCTCAAGGCAAAGCAGAATGATTTAACACTAATCTATTCAAGAATGTGTTGACAAAATGTCCTTACAAACACATGTTGTAGCCGGAATTTATTGAATTCCTATCAGACCGATCCAGTAAAATAGAATGAAATGCATCCATGTTTGTGAGGAATGTTGTGACCGATGGGTGTCAAGGCCCATCAAGTCATTGTTTTAACTGATTGGTATCCGGCAGGAAAAAAATCCCCTTTGAAATCAGCAAGCAGATGAATATGAATAAAATGAATAATGTACAACTCAACCATTGAGGCAATCGTATTACAAGACTGGAGGACTGCTAAAAAAGGATCTGCTACAAAATGATGTGTTCCTCACCCTCACTATGTGGCTTTATCAAGACGACCACTTTGTACTCAGCCTTGTGAAGAGGCCAGTAGCTTGTGACTTTGACAAGGAGTTTTTAAATTGATCTCCTCCTCAAAGCTAGTACTTCTCAAGGTTAAATGCCACCTCCTTGTGGTCTGTATATTGACTTAGAATCCACTTCAAGAAAACTTTTTTTGCAGAGTCTGGTAAAGATTAAGTCGCAATTCATCCATCTAACACATGTTGTGTAGATGTGATGTCATAGATCAATAGAGGCAAGCATGTGACTAACAAAAATCCAGTTACCTCAATACTGCATAAGTAAGATCCGGGAAATGCACTCTGGGTGTGATATTGACCTCACAGTAATGCAGTATGAGTGCAATCGTTAACAAGCTCTGCAGAAAGAAAATGTAAGGCAAGCTCTAACTTTCAAAACAAGCAGTAAAATTACAGTCACGAGTGCATGCAGCGTTGGGGAGGTTATGTGTTTATTGCATCGGCCCCATCTATGACCAGTTTGCACCTGTGGGGCTAATTAAAAGGAATGATTGCACTTTGATCAAGAGAAGTAAGACTATGTATAAGCTGCGATGAGAGATGGTGAAAGGCCTAATTGCTGTGTTGTAGCAGCCGAAGAATTGTGAACCTCTAAGCGTGTCGTGGGAGGAAGGTTGTTTGTTATATAAAGCACAAGTTATCACACACACACACACCCTTTTTCTTCCAGATTATCAAAGGTGCAGCAACTTTCAGATCAGGCTCTTTCATGGCCGGCGCCGTTGGAGGGCCCTCCCATTTGACATTCCTGCCCTCCCCCAATAAACACATTTTTTATTATTTAAAACATTAAAAAAAATAAAAGATTTTTATTATAAATAAACTGTGAACTTTTATGCCACGATGTATGTGATGTCAGATAGTAGCTAAAAAATAAAATTGCAGGCTACGTCAAATAAATGCATGTGTCTGTTTGTTGAGATTTGTGATTCGTCCACATTTAGACCAATCACAGCGTCACACTCTGCCGCCTATTCTGGATTTGTTTATTGTTTATTGTGCATTCTGTAGACTCCCATTTCTGTTTGAATTACAAAATGGACATCAGAAATTGGCTTAAAAGGTCAAGGGATTTATTAAAACGAAATAGCGATGAAAGAACTGCAGCCGATGGTGCTGCTGGCGACCCTGCACCTGCCGTTGCAGCAGCACGCCTTAATGTCACAAGCTTGACCTCGGCAAACCCCGGGGCTGAGTTAGCGAGCCCAGTCCTTGACTCATCAAGGCGGCCGCCACCAACGCTGTCCTCCGAGGCACAGCTCCTTGTGCCCCTACCATCACCACCTGCGTTGCCACACCTGCCAGCATCCTCATCATCATCCTCCTCCTCCTTTTTCGTAAGGGTGGATCGTTATCCAGGGAGATTGTTTTCAGGAAAGAAGCACACTTTTGCCACTGCATGGTACTACAACAGACCATGGCTTGAATATTCGTTAAAAGTAGACGCAGCCTTTTGTTTCCCCTGTAGACAGTTTAAAATAAATACGTCTTCATCTGATGGGGCGTTTACTGTCAAAGGTTTTTGCGACTGGAAACACGCATTACAGACTGATAAAGGACTGCTAAGGCATGCCGCATCAAAAGAACACATTTCATGTGAGAGATTGTGGCGAGAGAGACATATACGCGAGGAAACAAATAAGGAAATTAGTACTTTGGTGCAGATCAGCTGGCACGGAACCGTTTCATGTGGAACCTATATGCTGCAGGTCTCCCTTGAAAAAGAGATCTATGATCTCAATGGGACCAATCTGGTTAAATAAAGGTATGAAATGAAATTACGTGTCAGCTGTCGTTGATATTATAGCTTTTTTAGCTGTCAACCAACTCCCTCTCAGAGGTGACCACGATTCACTCCACAGCATGTCCAAGTCAGGCAGTGGGCTCTTCCTATCGCTGTTTGAGTATACGCTGCACAAAGATGCAGAGTTGGCCAAAAATAATGTTCTAAGTTAGCTCGGCTGAGCGAAAGGATGCACCTGCAGTGCATAGGGAAATAAACCATGCCCAAGGCGGGCTAAACAGTTCATCGTCTCCGTCTCTACTACTATTTCTCTCCGAGTGCAACGATGAGGAAGCTGCCATCAGTGTGCCTTGCTCGTGATTTACCAGTGTTTGTGCTGCCACGCACACAATGTTTCAAAAGTGGTTTCTATGTTGCCCTTTATTTGTGTATGTATTTGCGACAAGTGTGCGTCTTTACCAGGTCTTTACGCAATGCTGTTGGCCTTGCCGTTTGATATATATTGTGCCACAGGCCCGCAGCACATGACGGTTTTGTGTGCCCTCCCATGAAAATCATATGCCCTCCCTTTAGATTTGTTCTGGCGCCGAGTCTGGGCTCTTTAGTGGTCATTTCCTCTCGGCTCGGAAACAGCTGATACCTGCGTTCAGTGCATCCACCCACTGCCTCTCTCCCAGTTTCTCACTCACCCACTGGTTCCTCGTGGTCGACTGGTGAGTGGCATTCATTATACAGTTAAACCATCATAGTGAAATATGTTTATTGTCTAATATTCTGTACAAATATTTTGAATGCGGGCCGCCTGTTGACTCAGTGGTTAGAGCTGGTTCGGCTCTGGCCTGCATAATTATTTAACAATGTCATATCCCATGTCTCCCTCTTTCAACACTGCATCTGCATCACAAAAGGCACTCTCACCCCAAAAATAACAAATCTGATTGTGAGGTCTGCATAAGTGCTTTGTCACTGATTGCTAATGCTGCAGTGTTAACGAGTCCATGTTGACACTGAATGAGAGCCAGTTAATGTTAGTTGGGGCAGCTGGAGCAGGTGCTGTAAACTTATATTGTGATGCGTTCAGGCTCTATTAAGTCAAGAACATTTGAATTGTGTGTTTCTATTAACATAGATATAGACGTGGGTTTGACTGATTCCTGATGAAATTCAAGCATGTTTCTTGATTTGATTACATTATTTCCTTTCAAGAAATCGGATGTTTGCTTATTTGATTTAGAGTTTTGTTAACATAATATGATTAAGAGCATATGTTTGTTTGTATTCCTACAAAGTGAAACACAGGTTTGCAGTTTGTGTTTTCTTTTTACTCACAATGCTGCTAACAAATGGAGAAAAAGTTTGGCGATTCACACCAAAGTATCTTCTAAAGAGTTGTACAACATGCTGCATAATGAACTGTCAGATAGGATCAAACTCTTAATTAATCCAGAGTCGGCTGTGACTTTACTTTGATGTTTTTGTTAGCAGCTAACAAAAAGGAAACTGAAAGATGCAATCCAAGTTTCACCTAGTTTACAAGAGTGCTCTCGGGCATTAGACAAGTCTGAATATCACAACAAGAACAAAACAATGTCAATATTTTGAACCGAAAGGAGACAAGTGTGTGCATGAATACGGCTTTTGTTAACTGAGTCAGTGAGTCTAAAAAAGGAAGTGGAAATTGTTTCAGACTCTACTGTAGCTTGTCTCATGAGTGTCAGGTAAGACTTCTGTAAAATCCGGAAACACTGAAGAGTGTACTTGCTATTCTGCACAGTGAATACTGACAGGAACTGAAAAATAGCAAATTAGGAATTGGAAAGATTTGGATTCAAACTTTTAGGTTGAGGAAAGGAAGACTTAGCGATAGAGAGGGCAGTCTTTGTTTCCCTTTTATGAGTTACTCAAATGCAAAGCAGTGCAGAGATGTCAAGAAACAGAGCAGACATTGAATAAAAACAACCCCTGTATGTATATGTTTGTGTTAGAGATGAGACAATAAAATAAATGGGCATTTACTAAATATGGTTGGGCATTCCTTGGACTGTGAGACTGCAGAGTCTCAGAGAGCAGAGTAGTTGTCACGTAGCAATACCAGAAAATAAATTATTGTTGCTTTACCTTTTTTAATAATTGGCACAAACAGGTAAAGTGGTTGTACTTTCGTACATGTTTGACAGTGTTAATTTGACAGGTTTTGGCGATACAGTTATAGGACACTGAATGGACAAAGAATGAATAGTGTTGAATCATATTCAGTGGTAGAAAGGGTAGTAGGCAAATACCACAATGTAGAAATCCTCAATTGTTATGTGTCATTGTCACCCATCTATGCAATGTCCACTGTATAAACAATGGACATTGCATAGATGGGTGACAATAGCCCCCCCCCCCCCAGCTGTACAGGTACCATTCTTGAGAGCTTCACCTCCTCTCATGTCAGATAACCTATAAAGTCCTTCAGGAAATAAAATACATTAGATGACAAGAGGCTGTCGTTCATCATGCATGCCCTCAACTGAAAGGGGGGTTATTTGAACTGTAGTCAAATTGTAACTCTGACAATGAATGTCAGTTTAAAAAGCAAAAGTAGATTAAGTATTTCCATAGCAACAAAGACAAAAGCCAGTCACCGCACATCGAAATCTCTCGACTGTCAACATATTATTAAAGTATTTAAGGCTTTTCTCTTACTAATTTCATACAGGAGCCCATGTACAGTATAACATGCTGTATTGAACATGTGTTTAACCCGAGATGGACCAATCCATAATCCCTGGGTGTCAACATTTAGAGACTCAGTACTCCTGGACTTCCTCACACAGCACTGCTAAACCACATAGATACAGTTAACTTTAGAAAATAAGTAAGAAAGTGTAGCATTTGGTTAACAACGTTTTGTATATCAAACAACATTTTTTATTTCCAATAATAAATACATGTCTGCTAAAGCCTAGGGAGGAGGAGGAAATGCAGGCCAGACACCTCTCATTGATCTGCTCAAAAGGACTGCAGACCAGGCAGGGTAGTGATTTTTCAATACCCGAGCCAATCTATTGTCACAGTTCAGGAGCTATATTAAAATGATACTTAAATGATAGCCAGATTTATAAATGTGTACGTGAGACAAGGGTTTTGTGAAATATTTGATTTTATATTAAATTATATTGTATTTTGCCCTTACACACGCTGCTGTACAGTAACTCAAATAAACAAAAGGTTAAAATTAGCAAGATTACTATACATCTTAGAAACTATCTTAAATTACACCATTGACAGAAAAGTACACATCGCCAATTTTGATGCTGAATTCATCACTTGGGTCAAAGCATAAATGTGCCTGTTTAAGCTAATTTGAAGATGCACAGTTGCTCAAAAATACTTTTTCCCGTTAAATATTATGTAATATACTTTATAATGTGTTTGACTATTGGTGCTATCATAACATATTTAAACAATGACTTTTTTGATAAAAGTCCTCATTAATGTGGATGTTAAGACTTTGTGGTTAAAGACAACTAATACAAAATAGAAAAATAAATCACTTTACTGCGATCCATCCTTTAAAACCAGGCATAACAGTCATGCCATATTACAATATCCAAAATCTTAGACGATATACTCTCATATCACAATAGTCATAAAGTATTGATCTACAGCCCTAGTTCCCAGCAGTGACTCTTTCACATGTTTCTATTCTTTCAGAAACTGTCTCCATAAGCTAAAGAGGCAACAGTCTGCTGAACAATCCATACAGATAACTACCGCAGGAATTCATTGATATTGTAATGAATAATTGCCACAAATCCTACACACTGATCCTACAGTACATTACTTTAATCAGGATGGTGAGAGAGAGGGTTATACAAGATCACTTAATCAAAAACATATCAATCACTTAGCCTTGGGTACTTTGGTAACAAAGCAAAGTATTCTTTTTTTCTTGGATGACCCCCAATTACCTCTGTCACCTCTTGTCCCTGCTGACTCAAACGGGACTAAAAAGAAAGCCATGTTTTCAGGTTTTCATTTTGTCCATCAGCACTATTCTATTGATAGGGAGGGTGGGTTAGGGCTCCTGTTCACAGCTACCTCTTCCATCTTGATGTTCCATCCAGCACAGCAGGTTTGGCATCACTACAGTGAGTACATTAGTGCACACTTGTGAAGAAACCACATGTTATCTCCTCTTTGCTGACAAGCGCAGAGAACAGCAGAACACATACTGGCCCATTTTTTACAGGACACACATCATCAGGAGGCTTTTTGTTAGATTATAACAAATGTACAATACATTGCACCCTCTCTGGGTTGTTACATTTTAACAGCACTCATTCCTCCTCCAAGGACCACTGCAGGGAGAGGCATTGGTGTGGACACTGATCTCCGTTAGTTATACGTCCTCTTTTGTCCATTTAGTTTTTACAGCCGTGTTGATGTTGATCAGAGGTGAGATTGGCAAGCATTAAATAGAACTGCATTTCCCATTCTAGTAGATGCTCAGATATAAAACATTATGAGCCTCTGTATGAGCCGACTAAACAATAAATGATTTAGATTCAAAACTACAAGGCCCACTTACTAAAATGCTGGTTGGTAAAACTGCTGCAATCGTAGAAAAGTACTCATGAGGCATAGAAGGCTAGGGGACACTTGATCATATTTTATTACGTTTATAAGAATCTGCAAAGTTATAGTACCTAAAGCTGTCAGATAGATGTAGTAGTATGGTAAAAGTTCAATATTTGAATGTGAGATGTAATGAAATTAATTGATTAAGTAGCAAAAAAGGACAAGTACCTCACTACGCCATGCTTACTTTCAAGTGTAGCTAAATATCAAGGTAATTCCGTGTGATATATTGTCATATATGTTGTGGTCAGCTAAAACATTCCCACTGTCTCAAAATACAATCCATCAAAGTAGGATACCATCATCCACTTTATACAGGGTTTAACTGCAATGTCCCTGCAGGTGATCAAAGAGAAAAGATACAACCTCTGAAAAGGTCATCTCAAAATGCTTAACTTTCGGAATTCTTGAAATATAAGAGTACATATTTGTTTAAAAATACACAAACCAAACACCACTGCACATACAGTATCGACCACGCTCAATAGTCTCGTTCCAGCATTAAATCAATTTATGTAACCCTCCCTGATTAATTTAAATAGACAATTACAAATCAATTTGTCATTTTCTGTATTTCATATCGATTTTTGATATGAAGCTGGAATGTATTCTCTTTGGACTTTGAAACAATAGTAATCTTCCTACCAAACATTTAAATTCAAGGTGCAAGTGTTTGTTTACAATATGATGCTGATGCTTTTCCCAAAGTAAATAGGCTCATTTTGGTGTAGCTCATTTGTTTAAGAAATGACTATATAATACATAATAAATAACATTGATCCCTTTTTATGAGATAACGTTTCTGTAATGTCCCGTGGTGTTGTTCTAAAACAAGAGTATTCATCTAAAAAATATATATCCCATGAAACTAATGAATATTTGAAACAGACTAAATAAAACAATTTGAAAACAAAAATTCACAAACCCAACAGGGCTTCACAGAGGAAATGTAACAAAGTGTGCTAAAAGAGGATTTAACAGTCGTTGAATTTGCCTGCCAAATCCCACTGCTGTATTGTGCAAACAAAGACTTTGCTTGGTTAACCTTATCAAATGCTGATAATCTATTAAATGAATTCCAGACCTGGAAATGGTAGTTCACGGCAGCTCTCTGATGCAGTGATAGTGTTTTAGCTGTGTGTGTATCCATTCTGCTCTCTTCTTACCTCCTGTCTATGTTCAGATTGTGTATATATTTTCAGACTCTCACCTACTGCAGCCTTCTTCACAGAGGGCACTCTACCATGGTGTACACTGTATTGGGCTTTAAATACAATTCTAGAGGGTATGTCAGTGAAATGACTGAACTGATGGGAGGTTTGGAGGAGCACGCATGAGGAGGGTGTCTGAGGCTGTGTAGCTGATGTGCTGTGCATTCATAAAATACACCTAATGGCTTGTTTTATGAACAGCAGTGATTCAGTCTTTTCTTTTTTTCTGTTCTTTTCTTGAGACTGATTGCTTTTGAAAGATTGAGACGATAATGCTGTGAGATACAAATGAGGAAGCTGTGAAAAATCTCATTTGAAAAAGCAAGGGGAAGCGTAGCCTTGTAAACAAAATTCTATTTCACATTGTTAGAAGGTAATTTGTCTCCATCGTGCCTGGCAGAGCCTTCATAAATAAAACAGTACACATTGCAGGTGCACTGCTTCTCTTTTCTTTTTCCTCCACTTTAGTTTTGTTTGCTCTACCGATTGCATGCAAATCAGACCTATATAGTCAAATGGAAGATTAGAAGGAGCACAATTATTAAGCCAGTGGCTACTATATAGTGGGTTTTGTTTTGCAATATTCTCACACTGTAATAATATGTGAGGTTCTTTATTAACTTGTGAAAATGTAATTTTACTGTTCAATGAAAGTAGCAACATTTACGTATCTGAACATGTGTCTACCATGCAATTATGCAAAACCCATGCGATAAAAGAAAATTGCATAAAATCTCAATCAAGGAATTTTGTAACCACTAGCAGGACAAAACAGTTATTTTGGGTAATGTACGTTATTCCACACATAGCACACAAAAAGCAACACAGCATCCCATTGGATGTCACTTTCTCACCACCAATTGATTAAAGACCCACCAATCCAGAACTCAAATGATAAGCAGATAATGTCGATCAACACATATTTAATTGTTTTTTCCTTTTAGGACCAGATTAACTTTTTACATGAGTTGCCTATAATTCAAGTCGTACAGTAAGTGTTTGGTCAAGACTAGGCCTTCAGTGCACTGTAGCATCACTGACAGAGATAAACATATCTGCTAAATATTAGGTGCATTGGTGCAACCAATGACAATGTTTATTTGGACTTACGTTTTGGTCACATGTGCATTTAACAAATGAAAGGCCACCCCCTATAATGGCAGGAAGGTCTCCTCTAAATATGATGCAGAATCATCTAGTGCAGGGGTGGGGAACCTTTTTCCTCTCAAGGGCCGTTTCAACTTTTTCAACATCCTCCGAGGGCCGTACAAATTATTACTGAAATCTGTATTGTTTCATCGTTTTTTCCTTCTAATTTCCTTCTAACCACACACTGTTATTTACTCAACAATAACACATAATTATCCTTGTGTTTTATTTATTTGTTTGATTAATAAACACAAGTTGGAGTCCATCAGGACCGAGGGTCGGAGCAGCTCATAGTAGCCTAGTTGCTTTAGAGCATTTTACACCCGGAAGTAAGTATTCTCTCCGCTTCGCTTGACAAACCCCGTGATAGTCCTCAAGCCATAGACTAATGACTAAGCCAACCATAGACTAATACTTCAGAATCTTAAAACCCCTTAATGTTTGTATGCAATTGTGCTAAATTCAACACTGGAATCAAGCAAATATTAATATGTTTGCATGACATTAGTTATTTGTATTTTGATATCACTTAACTATACGTTTAATACATTTAAGTCAAGCTAAGGTACATGTGATGGTAGCTAGTTAGTGCTCTTACCTGTGAGGCCTCCTCCAAACAGCATAATAACCAGACTGTATCATTAAAACTAAGTACCAGTTCTAGATCCTTGACTTTAGACAAACAATTCAAAAGACAACATGTATGTAAAGACCAATCTTTATTTGAATGTGCCTCTTAACCTGATATATTAGTTATACAGTATTGACAATCTAAAAAAACTGAGCAACTCAACAGTCAACTTTATGTTTCTTATTGTCTAAAGCATTTATTATTTTAATTTTCCCAATCTCATATTCAGTGTGGACGGATTGAGACAGTGTGGTGTCCAGAGAGCTGCAGAGACTTCAGGGAGAAACCTCCGTGTGATGGACGTCCTGTCTGTTGGTTTGGAGAGGACTGAGGGTCTTTCCTCTGCGAGGAGGACCAGGCCTGATGGAGGAGCCCATGCTGGGCAAAGCTGATACCAACCGCACAGGCCTAGTCTGTCACTTTATTTGACTAAATGTGTTTACTTATACATTTAATAGGTTTACACCTTCTGTCCATATGTGCTTTTTATTTAAAACATTTGATTAACTTTTGGTTCACATTTCAATACATTTTATTTGTATTTGCACTCCTTTTGTCCATTATTCTTACTGAAAATGTTAGATTACACATTCACATCTGACTGAAGATTGGCCCCATTTATTTGTGACGTTGCAAACTCTGCGGTACAAGGCACAGGTGATGTGAAGCTCATAAAGTGAGGCAAATATAAATAATCAGCTGATGGAGTGTAGATGTGGAAATAGGTGCATTCGATCAGCTGACTGTTTTTACAATAAAAGTAGTTTCTTAGTGTACTGGTCTTAAAATCTCATAACATCAGCTTTTAATGTTCCTCTTGGATGTTCTTCTTGACCCTCAGAGAAGGAGAAAATGTCGTGTCTTTCAGGCAAAAATGACAGGAAACATAAAACATATTATTGCAGAACAAGTGTGTTATTTATGAAAGCGGTGTGTTTGTGTGTTTAGGGGCTGTAGATATAATTATTTTGTAATTGTAATGTTTTTTTTTATTTCAACAGTGAGCTACAAAGACAATCAGATTATGAATGAACAGTATGAAGTTCATCAACATTGAAATATATGTTATTATCAAAATAATATTTAACTGTTATCAAAACGTAGTGCAACTGTAGAAGCTTGCTCCGTTGTCTCACTGAAAGAATAACTTTTACCACGTTTTTTACAGACAATATTGAGAGATAAATAGTAGCAGTTCTCACTATGTGTTAAATATATTTGTCTTCAATACATTACATTAGAAAGCTGACAAAATCATAGTGCTTGTTAACATCTAAATGTAACTTTTTGCATGGAAAAAACCCTCAACTTAACTGATGTGTAGGTGATCTAGTATTTAGTATTGTTTAATGGAATGTATATCAGTGTATTCAAGTCAATACTTCATTTATTTAAACCAATATCTTTCTTGATTCTTTGTACAATATGAAAAAAGAGTCTTTGTACCTGTGCTGAAGTTCACTGCTGTGAGGAGTCCAGTTCTGTCTCTCACTCTCTGGTCCAGCCTGTCTGCATCACCTGGACACCTTAAACAAACAGATATATATATGTAAAGTACCATGTGTACAAACAATATAACTGATTCTCTTCTGTTGAACATGTTGGATTGTGTATTGTCCGAGTCAGGGTACTTTTTATTTTACTGTAACTTTGGAAGTTGTGTTACCAATGCTTACTGTTTATTTGATACCCATTTGGTAATGCAATTAATAAAAACAACAAGGTTTGGGTTCGTTCTTCAGATGACTGTGACGTTAACGTGTAAGCTCAATAATGCTCCAGCTCAACCAACCATATTGTAATATCTAAGTAATCATCTTGAAATATGACATTAATAATTGTAATATACACACATCTTATTGTGAGGTTGATTTCACATACACTACTTCGACGTTAGCTTGTCTACATACTTGAGCATAGCCAATTTAAATTAACCTTAGCGATGCATACAGTTTCTACCTACAAAGGCTAATAAAATATCTCTCTACGTTACAAGGATTACTTTATTTTATCAACCTCAAACAGAAACCGTTTGTTCAACAGTATTATCCCACTTAACGTCTATTTCGTTTTAACCTTTACCTATTATTTTAACTTGGAGGCTACGATTAGCATCGTTAGCACCGATGTAGCTACCACTCGCTACACGCTAACCCAAGCCTTAACATTCATTACGTAGCTGATTAAAATCATTAACACATAAATAAAGCACTCGAATTTCACTTACCGCAAAACCGCATTCATGCACCGTCTGTTTTAACCGCAGAGCGAGTCACAATAGTCCGATATATAAGCATGAAGAACAAACAACCACGGCCGGCTTCAAGTTGTGTTTGCTGGATGAGCTGAGCAGGCAGAGTCCCTGTAGCTAGCTTCACGGAGCAGCTAGCAGAGAGACAAGAAGCTAGCAGCAGCAGTCACTTGACAGAGCCGTCACTCAATGTGACCACGCCCTAATTTATGCAAAAACGTTAAGACCTAATATAAATAAAAGGGTCGTGTTAGAAACCAATTCACTCACAGATCAATAATCATGAAGGTGGAATCTAACTATATCGATAATAAAAATGTATGGAGCCAGGGGTAGAAACATGTTTTTTTCTGCTGTAAAATTGGGCATTTTAACATGGGGTCTATGGAAATTGCTCCTTTCTGTAGCCATCGCCTATCGGCCAATATATGAACTGCAGTGTGTGGCACTTCCGTATTGGCTTCCCGGCTCTACCCCAGAGTTTGCCCCTTGGAGTAAACACAGCTGACAGCCGCGGTGAAACTCCAGCGGTTAGAGCAGGGGTGGGGAACCTTTTTCCTCTCAAGGGCCATTTCAATGTTTTCAACATCCTCCGAGGGCCGTACAAATTATTGACCTCTGCTTAAAAATACTAAAATCACAGCCCACTCATTTCACCTTTCTTTCATGCTGTGCAAAGAAAAAGCAACCTCTTAATCCAGATATCTTGCCATGACTCACGCATGCATGCACGTGCACGGTTGTGGCATGACCACCCAAACAGAAAGATATGGACACAAGATGTGTGCAAAATGTATTTAGACTCCTATCCATGTGGACATGATTTAAGTGGGGGGGGGGGACCTAACCTCCTCTAGGGGGGTCCGGGGATTTTTTTTTAAATGTTGAACTTAAAAGCATCAATCTGGTGCACTTTGAGAGCAACATTAGTAGATCTATGGATACATCTCTCAACACCCATATGAAACAGAACTGTAAGCAGATTTATTTTTCTTTATGGATATTTTACAAATTACTCCCCTTTCAAACTGTATTCTTGTTTATTAATAACAACATTTTTTTTTACTGTCATATAGTAGGCTATTTTATACCCGTTTACTTTATTACAACTGCTAGGGGAAGACAGCTTTTAGATGCGCAGCTCCTCTGTCTTGGAATAGTCTGCAAATTACATGGAAACTGAACAATCTGGTGCTACTAAATGTTTTTAAAGCTCGGTTGGATGCTAGTCAATCGGAAGCTATTGGTACCTGTTTATGTGGATAATTATGTAAATGATGCTGTATGATGTCCTTTTGTTGTTCTATTTATGTTTTTATGTTTCATGTGGAACTACTTGAGCAGGTCTCCCTTGAAAAAGAGATCAATGATCTCAATGGGATTTATCTGTATAAATAAAGGTTTGAAATGAAATGAAATGAATTCTCTTATTTTTTTATAACTATAATGATCATATAAAGATGTGCCTTTACCTCACTGGTTGTAGAAAAAGCTTCTTATATTCGTTAGCAGCATAGCTAGCTAACCAGATGCTAATAACAACAAAGTTATTGACTGTATGATCAGTATGACAGATCGCCACTGGGCTTACAACTAAAACACAGCCACGCAAAAACTGCAGCATGTGTACGGCTCCTTATGGGTACTGCAATTTTTGGAAGTGCCGGAGCCGGAGCTGAGATGCGTCTTGGGGCCCCCCGTCAGAACTACACCCCACACGTTAGGCTCGTGTTGTGTTCAAGGACCCTGACCTTGGCCAGGAAAAACAGGCACTCACTTGTTTAATTATTTTGCGGTCTAGATTTCTTTAATTTTTTCTTTTTTGCGTGTGTTTATAAATTACCTCGAGGGCCACACCAAATGGTCTCGCGGGCCGTATACGGCCCGGGGGCCGGAGGTTCCCCACTCCTGATCTAGTGTAAGTCTCTTTGGATTGTTTGAATATTAAAATTCTACCCAAACTCTCTGCTAGTAAGTGCAGATCCTGAAAGATATATTATGTCTAGGTTTTGACATACACGGTCAGGCTAGAGAACAAGTCTTTCTCAGTGAAAAACACCTGGAGATATAACCAAGTGGGTGCCTAGCAACAGCTATTGAGACTAAATGGTCAGAAATAGGGTTACTGTAGGTCAAAAGGAGATTAAATATGTCAGGGAAGAAGAAAATATTTGCGTGGGAGCCATGTTGTACAAGATCAGTAAATGATAGTGGATTTGGGGAAAAGTGACGCCAAATCATGATGATTAAAGCTTTAACTGGATAACATATTGTTATTCATGTGTGCCCACTCCATTGTGCTTGAAAGATATTAAACTGGACTCAGTTCTACCTTTCTGGTGCTTTCACTTAAAAAAATACAAATTACTTGATGGATCAAAACAAAATGAAAGAAAATAATTGTCAACATTCTTTCATATTAACACATTGAACAATACGTGGAACAGAATAAGCACAACAAATATATATCGTTACAGGTGTTGTTATCTACCAACACAGAAATAAGTGTGTAATACTGCAGTCTTTCGCGATGCGTTTATGACTCAAGTTGACATTGCGGTGAAGATAAAAAAAAACAATATATTCTGCGGCCCACAATCAGATAACTGGCATGGATAGTGCATGCTTATCTCGTAGTGTTTCTGTACAAATGACATGCTGCATTATGGTTTCAATATGACACCTCCCACACAGTTGAGCTCATTACTGTCATTGCTGATTGTAACGTTATTTTCCTTATTTTGACCAAGCACCCATTAATCTCACATCAATCTCCACTCTGCTCAGAATAGCAAGGTAAGGATTTATTAAATCCAAATACAATGTGCCATAAGATAAGGGGCCTGGAAAAAGGTTTCCAAGAAGCAGCATTAATTGTTTGTTATTGTGCCAAAACATGTGTGTAGTCATCAGTGTTGGGACTAACGCGTTACTATAACGCAACTACCTTTTGCGGTAACTAATAACGTTACTAGTTACCTATTCCCATTCAGTAACGCCGTTATAGTTACTGTGATTTAAATGGGTGCGTGACTGCGTTACATTATGTGATCCAACTGAACCGAATCTCCCTGTGGATGTAACTTATACCTCATTCACACCAACGGTGTTTCAGGGCCGGTTCGGAGCTGGAGCTTGAAAAGCACCGGGTTTTCCTGTTCACACCGCAGTGGAGCAGCCTCTTAGCTCCGGAATCCGGTTCATTTCAAGCACCAACATTTTTTCCGGCCAGAGCAAAAGCACCGCATACGTCATGCTTACGTCGAGGCGGGGGCAGGGGCAGAGACAGATCAACTCCTGAACAACAACAAAAAGCCGGTGTTTTATCCAATTTGTACACAACGATGGAGAAACTTAACAAGCAGCAGTGGTCCACTGAAGAGACCAGCTACCTACTGGGAATCTGGTCTTCCGAAGAGGTATGGAAGCTGGAGCACAATCGGCCATTGTTGTTGTTGTCGGTGTCAGCTGTGAGGAGTTTCCGCGCGGTTTGGCTTTAAGAAGCAGGCACGCAAACGGTTACGTCATGACGCAAACGATGAGGCAATGCCGCAGCACCAGTCGGACTCTGGGCGGTGTGGAAAGAGCCGGAGCTAAACCGAAGAACCGGTTCTGAACCTAAAAAGCTCTAGCACGGAGCTTGAACCGGAGTTGCGTTGGTGTGAATGAGGTATTACAGGCGAATACAGTATTGTGTTCTCACAGTACCATGGAAAAGTGAAAGTGACCAGAGAGGAGTGATGATTGGTTAACGCGGGATAACATTTCAGGGTAAGCCAATCAGAGACAGAGTTGGGCGGGTCTTGCCTTATGGGGAAAATACACAGACACACAAACATTTACTAACACACACACACACACGCAAACACACACACACGCACACACACACACACACACACACAATGGCAGATGCAAGTATCAGCGAGAGCAGCAGCGCATTTACAACTTGGAGATATAACCACTATTTTCAATTTGTGGGGATAAAGGACGCAAAAAAGATTACAGTCAAATGTAAACTGTGTGCAGGACAGAAAGCATTGTCCACATCGAATAACAGCAATGCCAATCTCCTGAAGCACCTAACTAATGTACATGGGGCTATAAAACTAGTCGCCAAAGACCCCACCGTCTCAACCACTGGCAGTGACCCAGATGGAGCTGGAACTCCATCTAAACTGCCAAAAAACAATTTTTTTAAATCGCCACATGTCACCCAGAGTCAGGGGCGGATCTAGAAACATATTCATGGGGTGGCAAGAGGGTGGCAGGAGAATTTGAGGGGTGGCATCCCCTGGCAGAAGTATATGCTGATTTAATCGCAGTCATATCAATAAATGTTAACTTGGAAAGCCACAATATTGATAATTTAACTCAATAACATAGGTGACATTATTGTGGCACATCAGTAAAGCCATAAATATACATATATAAGGTGGCAGACATAATTTAATGAATTTTAACTGAATGAGTTGGTTTCACTCTTAGACCAGCAGGGGTACCAAATCTATGCAGACTGCTGCAATAAGTACATTAATTAACTGTCTCATCGATGTGTGTCTGTATGAATATGATAATATTAACAATCCTATTATTCCTATCAGCTGTCAATCACTGTTATGATTCACATATTCAGTGTTATTATTAAATAAACTATATTTTTTGGAGGAGTTAATGATGAATGTTCCTCAAGATGCTTGCTTCAAATTTGAAAGACAAGTAATTACTCAAAATAATCAAAAGAACAGTTCAGCGCCCCATAACTTTACTGCAAACAGTTACAACCTGGACTTTACATGAGAAAGAACAAACATTAAAGAAGTGACTAACTGCATCAGTTAGGGTTAAAAAAACGTGTATTCAGCTAAAACATAAACATCGCTGCAGTTATTATCCAGTGGAAAGTCCTTACCTACTGGCCTAGTTAAATCAAAGTGGTTACTTTCTGTTGGCTGGGCAGTGTAGTTTTACACACTGTCTTATTCGACTTTCTCAGGACTTGAAACTGTTTTTTGGGGGCAGAACCCCACAAAGAAGAAAAATATTATACACACGTAAGGTCATCATCTTAACAGTTTATTATTCTCATCGACTCATCCGTGAGCAGAGCATCAAGTTGGCATGCCTATAACAGCTGAATGTGGCGATTACCATATTGATCAGCAAAACGCCTCACAAACTGATTAAGATCTAAAGCTATGGTGCGTTTTGATTCAATGCTGAGTACAGCCAAACTTGACAGGCTCTTCTCTGTCATTGTAGACCGCAAACAGTGGCGGCTCCAGAGTATTTGTGTTGGGTAATCTATGGTAGGGCTAACCCATACAGTAGTTGGCTCAAGTCAGTATTTGCAATGTAATTACATACCCGGTATATCGCCCCCCTTGACAGTGAAACGCCACGCGTGAGGTTTAGATTATTTCGCTGTCTCAATCCAATTGAACTGTATGAAATAAAAAGGCACATTTGTCTTGTAGTAAATAAAAAGGGCGACCTGGAGACAATCCTGCAATTTCCCCACAAGTGAAAGAGTTGACATGCTGAAAACCCAAACCCAGGGGGATCTGGGGGATTCTCCCCCAGGAGATTTTTTGAAATAGGCTACTAACATAAAATACACATTCTGGTACTCTCTTGAGAAGAAAAATGAATAAATCTATTACTCCAGACATAATTAAAAAAATGAATGCCATTTTAGTTTTTTGTTACTTTGTTCTGAAAGCTGAACCTGCTGCTCCTCACAGAGAGAAGAGGGAAGAGGCTGTGAATTACTTTACATTGTGGATAAGGGTGGATAGCCCCCATTGTTGTGTGTGTCAAAATGAAAGACAGCCCACACACCTATTAATCATCAAACCGTGGGTCTTATTCCATTACGTGTTGATTTCTATCAACACGTAATGTTGTATCGATGTATATAGAGATGTACTACAGCAAAAGTATTCTCCGTCGGGACTTCCTGCAACAACACAACGCCGTTATCGTGATTCTGATTGGTCAGAAGACATTATCAAAGATGTTATATTGAAAAGACGATCACTGACAAAAGTTTTCAAAACCGTTTCTAATCTTCGGTATTTCCAGACAAGTGGCTACTGAAATCAATCTTACTAACTGCTGTCTGTGCAATTTACTCCGCGCGAGTTGGCGGACAATATTTGTCTTACTTTAACATCATTGTTCATGGTGGGGCTAAGCCATTTATTGGTATGGCTGTAGCCTACCCCAGCCATACCCTGACCGCAAATACCTCATTCCTTCCACTTGGATCCGAAATGCTTCTCGTTTTGCGCTGTGACCATAGGCTGTATATATAAGAATATAGGATATATTCTTATATATATAGGATTCTGCAGAGTTGCCGTGAAGCCCTTAGTAGGCGGAGTCGGCCACTAACGGCTCGACAGTGACGCCAGAGTTCAACTCCCGTCTTCTCCAGCCTGCTCCAAATAAGGGCAAAGAGGCGGAGCCGAGGCGGGACCTGCTGCCACCGAGCTGGAAGTTCCAGAGCTAGCTGAAGCTACCAAGCTAAGCTAACATGCTCCCCATCTGCACGCTGCCGTCGCATTTTACGTTTCTAAGGTAAGCGGACATGAAACTATTCATCAAAACTATAAATAATAATCTAAGTTATTGAGCTTTTAGCATAATACTTCAGAATCTTAAAACCCCTTAACGTTTGTATGCAATTGTGCTAAATTCAACACTGGAATCAAGCAAATATGAATATGTTTGCATGACATTAGTTATTTATATTTTGATATCACTTAACTATACGTTTAATACATTTAAGTCAAGCTAAGGTACATGTGATGGTAGCTAGTTAGCACTCTTACCTGTGAGGCCTCCTCCAAACAGCATAATAACCAGACTGTATCATTAAAACTAAGTACCAGTTATAGATCCTTGACTTTAGACAAACAATTCAAAAGACCAATCTTTATTTGAATGTGCCTCTTAACCTGAGATATTAGTTATACAGTAATAGTATTGACAATCTAAAAAAACTGAGCAACTCAACAGTCAACTTTATGTTTCTTATTGTCTAAAGCATTTATTATTTTCATTTTCCCAATCTCATATTCAGTGTGGACGGATTGAGACAGCATGGTGTCCAGAGAGCTGCAGAGACTTCAGGGAGAAACCTCCGTGTGATGGATGTCCTGTCTGACTCTGTTGGTTTGGAGAGGACCGAGGGTCTTTCCTCTGCGAGGAGGACCAGGGCTGATGAAGGAGCCCATGCTGGGCAAAGCTGATACCAACTGCACAGGCCTAGTCGGTCACTTTATTTGACTAAATGTGTTTAATACATTTAATAAGTTTACACCTTCTGTCCATATGTGCTTTATATTTAAAACATTTGATTAACTTTTGGTTCACATTTCAATACATTGTATTTGCACTCCTTTTGTCCATTATTCTTACTGAAAATGTTAGATTACACATTCACATCTGACTGAAGATTGGCCCCATTTATTTGTGACGTTGCAAAACAAGGTACATGTTGTGAAGCTCATAAAGTGAGGCAAATAGAAATAATCAGCTGATGGAGTGTAGATGTGGAAATAGCTGCATTCGATCAGCTACAATAAAAGTAGTTTCTTAGTGAATGTCCTGTATTGGTCTTAAAATCTCATAACATCAGCTTTTAATGTTCCTCTTGGATGTTCTTCTTGACCCTCAGAGAAGGAGAAAATGTCCTGTCTTTCAGGCATGTCCTTTCCTAACAAAAATGACAGGAAACATAAAACATATTATTGCAGAACAAGTGTGTTATTTATGAAAGAGGTGTGTTTGTGTGTTTAGGGGCTGTAGATATAATTATTTTGTAATTGTAATGTTTTTTTTTATTTCAACAATGAGCTACAAAGACAATCAGATTATGAATGAACAGTATGAAGTTCATCAACATTGAAATATATGTTATTATCAAAATAATATTTAACTGTTATCAAAACGTAGTGCAACTGTAGAAGCTTGCTCTGTTGTCTCACTGAAAGAATAACTTTTATCACGTTTTTTACAGACAATATTGAGAGATAAATAGTAGCAGTTCTCACTATGTGTTAAATATATTTGCCTTCAATACATTAAATTAGAAAGCTGACAGTCATATTGCTTGTTATCATCTAAATGTAACTTTTTGCATGGAAAAACCCCTCAACTTAACTGATGTGTAGGTGATCTAGTATTGTTTAATGGAATGTATATCAGTGTATTCAAGTCAATACTTCATTCATTTAAACCAATATCTTTCTTGATTCTTTGTACAGTATGAAAAAAGAGTCGTTGTACCTGTGCTGAAGTTCACTGCTGTCAGGAGTCCAGTTCTGTCTCTCACTCTCTGGTCCAGCCTGTCTGCATCACCTGGACACCTTAAACAAACAGATATATATGTAAAGTACCATGTGTACAAACAATATAACTGATTCTCTTCTGTTGAACATGTTGGATTGTGTATTGTCCGAGTCAGGGGCCTTTTTATTTTACTGTAACTTTGGAAGTTGTGTTACCAATGCTTACTGTTTATTTGATACCCATTTGGTAATACAATTAATAAAAACAACAAGGTTTGGGTTCGTTCTTCAGATGACTGTGACGTTAACGTGTAAGCTCAATAATGAACTCCAGCTCAACCAACCATATTGTAATATCTAAGTAATCATCTTGAAATATGACATTAATAATTGTAATATACACACATCTTATTGTGAGGTTGATTTCACATACACTACTTCGACATTAGCTTGTCTACATACTTGAGCATAGCCAATTTAAATTAACCTTAGATGCATACAGTTCTACCTACATAATAAAATATCTCTAAGTTACAAGGATGTAACCTTATTTTATCAACCTCAAACAGAAGCCGTTTGTTCAACAGTATTATCCCACTTAACACTTGTCTATTTCGTTGTAACCTTTATATATACAGTCTATGATTTTAACTTGGAGGCTACGATTAAAATCGTTAGCACCGATGTAGCTACCACTAGCTTACATGCTAACCCAAGCCTTACCATTCATTACGCGGCTGATTAAAATCATTAACACATAAATAAAGCACTAGCATTTCACTTACCGCAAAACCGCATTCATGCACCGTCTGTTTTAACCGCAGAGCGAGTCACAATAGTCCGATATATAAGCATGAAGAACAAACAACCACGGCCGGCTACAAGTTGTGTTTCCTGGATGAGCTGAGCAGGCAGAGTCCCTGTAGCTAGCTTCACGGAGCAGCTAGCAGAGAGACAAGAAGCTAACATGGTCTACAAGATCCACTACACCTCTATGGTACCCATGTACATGTCAAAATTATTCCCAAAGGTCAAGGAATACCATGATCATAACACCAGAGGGAGCTCCACAAATCATGTGAAACCCAGATTTGGCACAAAAAAGGGGGAATACACGTTTCGCAATTATGCCACATCAAGGTGGAACGCTCTTCCCACAACTGTAAAGGAAAGTAAAACTATACTTACCTTCAAAACCTCTCTTAAAGAGCACCTTCGGGGGAGAGCATTGCAAAACTGGCCCCGGTAATGGTACAAATCTCAACCTGTCGTTCAATGGACAGCTTCCCCCCCCCCCCCCACCGAATTTATAGCATTGAATATAATTACTTTGAAAATCATGAATCTGAATTTTTTTTGCTCCGAATTTATCTATGTGAAATTAAAATGTAAAAATTGAAGTTAAAAAAATTCGAATGTTCAAATTCAGATCCCAAAAATTCAAGTGAAAAAAATTCGACGTCAAATATTTCGGTGTTTAAAATTCGATGTCAAAAAATTCGGTGTGTAAAATTCGACGTCAAAAATTGCGATGCAGCCTCATCCGGGCTACTCAGACAGCCCTAATGCTATGGAAGCAAATATATGGAAGCAAACAAGAGACAAAAGTATTCGAATTGTATTAGACACCGAATTTATAGCATTGAAAATAATTACTTTGAAAATCATGTATCTGAATGTTTTTGCTCCGAATTTACCTATGTGAAATAAAAATGTAAAAATTCAAGTGAAAAAAATTCGAATGTTCAAATTCAGATCCCAAAAATTCGACGTCAAAAAATTCGATGTCAAAAAATTCGGTGTATAAAATTCGATGTCAAAAATTGCGATGCAGCATCATCCGGGCTACTCAGACAGGATAAGCAATCGAGCCCTAATGCAATCAAACTGACTTGGCCTATCAGAGCACGGCTTTGTCAGTCATGTGATCACAACAACCCGGGAGAAAAATGACTGAGAACAGCGGGGCTCGCCGCTCGGGTAAGTAGTCAGTTTGTGCTCTTTATCTTACAAGCAGTGAGGGCTCGACAGCATTTGTATCTTACATTAGCTAGCTAAATGAGTGAAGTAGCCTTGTGCCTTGCTGTTAGCAAGCTCCGTAGTTATCATTAATTGAAGTGAATCACAACGTTACCGTGTCCTTTTGTGTGTGTGTGTGTGTGGGGGGGGGGACGGTTTGCAAAGTAACGTAACGATCACTTCGG
Organism: Gymnodraco acuticeps; assembly: GCF_902827175.1. Lineage (NCBI taxonomy): Eukaryota > Metazoa > Chordata > Actinopteri > Perciformes > Bathydraconidae > Gymnodraco > Gymnodraco acuticeps. Next base: position 438,759 of record NW_022990106.1, on the reverse strand, counting down.
TTAGATAAGTCAAGTAGACCATGCTACACTATACGAAATACTCTCTTACAAAAGCCCTGCATTTAAACATGTTAATGTTACTTTAGTAAAAGTATGCTAGTATAATTAGCAACAAGTGTTGTTAGAGTATTTAAAGTAGACACAAGTTATTCTATTATATTATATCATTTGATTTATTGTTATTACCGATGCACGAGTTGACTTAACTGTTGTAGTTGGAGCTCATTTGAACAATGAGCTAACTAATTCTTACTTTCATAATGGTGTAATGTGCCGACTATTTTCTACATTAATAGATGAAGGTCTGGTTTGTTCAAAGTCTCAAACTAGTAGGACCAGAGCCCGAGAGACTCTAGGGCTCTGAGTAGGACATGCTGTCATAATTACCCAGAGTCCGAAGTGACACCTTTACAATGTTAAAGCTGTTGGATAAATGTAGTGACGTAAAAACTAAAGTATTCAAGATAGTGTAGTGGAAAAGAGATAATGTTTTTTTTTTTTAAATGTTACCAAAACAAAATCTCTTGTTTTGGACTGACAGTAATGATTCAAGAAATAGTAGATAAATAAATACACACACATCAATGTGTTGTGGATGGAACACAACAAATGGTGCTCTTACCTGTGATGCCTCCTCCAAACATTATAACCAGACTGTATCATTCAAACTATAAGTAACAGTTCTAGCTACTTGACTTCAGACAAACAATTCAAAAGACAAAATCAACACAATGTATTGAAAGACCAATCTTTATTTCTCTCCTTTTGTTTGTGTTATTAAACCCTGTCAATCTAAAAAACTGAGCAACTCAACAGTTAACTTTATATTTCTTATTGTCCAAAGCATCTATTACACTATTTGTTCCCCTCTCATATTCACAGGATGGATGATTAGAGACTTTGGGGGAAACCTCAGCTTTATGAACGTCCTGTCTGTCGCTTTGGCCGGAGAGGGCTGAGGGTCTTTCCCTGCGAGGAGTCCTCCTCGCAGGGAAAGACCCTGCAGACCTGATGGAGGAGGACTTACACCAGCTGCACCTACAGAACTTAGCCCATGCTGGGCATAGCTGTTACCACCTGCACAGGCCTAGCCTGTCAATTAACAGATTAACATTTAGTGTAACTTATGTATATTATTTCGTTTTTATTTTTTTTAAAAATGGTGATGGTTCATGCTTGATAACTTTTAGTTCACATTTCAATAAATTGTATTTGCACTCCTTTTGTCCGTTATCCTTACTGAAAATGTTAAATTACACATTCACATCTGACTGAAGATTGGTACCATTTATTTATGACGTTCCAAACTCTGCGGTACAAGGCACAAGTGATGTGAAGCTCAAAGTGCAAATGCATTTGATCAGCTGACTTTTTTTTTGCCAAACTTTATAGGCCTGACAATCACACTGTCTCTGTGCAACGTAAAACACAAAACAACACAAATGAAGTTCCTGTTAGACTACAAAACTATTCAGTGTGCAGGTCTTTGTGTTACAATACAAGTGTCTCTTAGTGAATGTCCTGTACTGCTCTTAAATCTCATCACATCAGCTTCTCCTTTCCCTCTTGGATGTTCTTCTGGACCCTCAGAGAAAGAGAACATGGTGAAGCAGTCCTGTCTCTCAGGCATGTCCTTTCCTAACAGAAATATCAAAAAACATTATTGCTGAGCAAGTGTGTTATTTAAGAAAGAGGTGTGTTTGTTTGTTCATAAATATAATGATTTTTTATTTGAATGTGTTTTTTAAATCCAACAGTGTACTACAAAGATAATCAGATTATGAATAAACCATTCTAAATTAATCAACATTGAAATAAATGTATTATTAAAATAATATTTAACTGTTATCAAAACTTAGTGCAACTGTAGAAGCTTGCTCTGTTCGGTTGTCTCACTGAAAGACAAAGGGTCGCAGCTCTCACTATGTGATGTTGCTTGGTAAAATGTAACCTTTTGCTAAGAAAGTACACTCAACATCACTGATGTGCAGGGGATCTAGTATTCAGTCATGTTTAATGGCATGTCTATCAGTGTATTAAGAGTCATTACTTTATGCATTCTTTGTAAAGCATGAAAAAGGTGTACCTTGGAATCCGTGCTGAAGTTCTCTGCTGCTAGGACTCCAGATCTGTCTCTCCTCCTCTGGTCCAGGTCTGTCTCTCCTCCTCTGGTCCAGATCTGTCTCTCCTCCTCTGGTCCAGGTCTGTCTCTCCTCCTCTGGTCCAGATCTGTCTCTCCTCCTCTGGTCCAGGTCTGTCTCTCCTCCTCTGGTCCAGGTCTGTCTCTCCTCCTCTGGTCCAGGTCTGTCTCTCCTCCTCTGGTCCAGATCTGTCTCTCCTCCTCTGGTCCAGGTCTGTCTCTCCTCCTCTGGTCCAGGTCTGTCTCTCCTCCTCTGGTCCAGGTCTGTCTCTCCTCCTCTGGTCCAGCCTGTCTGGATCACCTTGAGGACACTTTGAACAAACAGATGTAAAGTTACATGCATGGGTTACAGACTTCTTTCCATGCAAACAACTTTGTATCTTCTTTTAAAAACAGGTCATAATCTTATTGTTATACTTCAGAAATGGCTGGATATCACAGTCCTTCTACTGTATCAGTTTGATTGAGTATTATTGTGTAGGTCCTTTTTATTTTACTGTTACTTTGGATGAGGTTTTCATGAGTCAGTCAAATTAATTTGTTTTCATATGCCATATTCATATGTATCACACACGTAAGGGTAAGACACAAACCTATTGAACAAATGCAATGCAATGGATAAGCTTCATTTCCACTGAAGTCACAGATAACGTCATATATAATATTTAAACAAATCATTTCCTTGTCACTAAAGCATTGACTACGCTATTCATCGTCCTTAAATGCAGGAATTAAGTTACATGTTACGTTCTATAGCCACGATGAGGCTGTTTCTCAAGTGTGATGATAATACAATTAAAAGAGGCATTGGTAATAATATTAAAAACAACAATGTTTGGGTCGTTCGTCGGATAGGCGGTTAGCTGCAATAAATAACTCCAGTTCAACAAACCATATTACAATATCTAAGGGAGCGTTATTATCTTGAAATGTGACGTTCATATTTTAAAGATACACACATTTCATTGTGAGGTTGATTTAATATACACTAAGCCTCTCTTCAACAATACGTTGACGTTAGCTAGTCTATTTTATGCTATAGTAGAGCATAGCGAATTTAAATGAACCTTAACAATGCATACAGTAACCTAAATAGCAAACTAACTATCTAACGTACAAAGATGACCTTATTTTAGCAACCTCGCACAGAAGCCTTTTGGTATACAGTAGCATCCCACTTAATGTTTTACACTCTTGGATGCTACGCATAGCATCGTTAGCACAGATGGAGCTACGATTGCTCAAATGCTAACCCAACTCTAAACATTCATTAACGTTAGCTTAATAAAAACACCAGTAACATAACATAAAGTACGCAGGGTTGACTTACCGAAGAAACTGCATTCATGGACGGTCTGTTTCAACCGCAGATAAATCCTATATTTGCATGACGAATAGTCCACCAGGAGCCAACACAACAAACTTGGCCGAGTTCAAGTAGTGTTCTCCTCATGAGCTGAGCCGCTGTAGCATCACGGAGCTAACGGAGCTAGCAGAGAGGAGCTAGGAGCAGCAGCCCCGTTGTCATGAAGGGGGAATCTAACTATATACAGAATATGTTTTTGTAGATCCAGGCTAGAAACATGTTCATTTTCTGATGTTAAGTTGGACATTTTAACATAAGGTCTACGGGAATTGCTCCCATCTGCATCCATCGCCTACAGTTTGCAACATTGGGCTTCACCGCACTGTCCCGGGGTTTGCCGCTTGGCTCTGATAGGCCAGAAGTCGGTTTGATTGCATTAGGGCTCGATTGCTTATCCTGTCTGAGTAGCCCGGATGAGGCTGTATCGCAATTTTTGACGTCGAATTTTACACACCGAATTTTTTTACATCGAATTTTAAACACCGAAATATTTGACGTCGAATTTTTTTCACTTGAATTTTTGGGATCTGAATTTGAACATTCGAATTTTTTTAACTTGAATTTTTACATTTTTATTTCACATAGATAAATTCGGAGCAAAAAAAATTCAGATTCATGATTTTCAAAGTAATTATTTTCAATGCTATAAATTCGGTGTCTAATACAATTCAAATACTTCTGTCTCTTGTTTGCTTCCATATCCTGTCTCTTGTTTGCTTCCATACTATGCAATCAAACCGACTTCTGGCCTATCAGAGCCAAGCGGCAAACCCCGGGACAGTGCGGTGAAGCCCAATGCTGCAAACTATAGGCGATGGTTGCAGATGGGAGCAATTCCGGTAGACCCTATGTTAAAATGTCCAACTTAACATAAGAAAATGAACATGTTTCTAGCCTGGATCTACAAAAACATATTCTGTATATAGTTAGATTCCCCCTTCATGACAACGGGACTGCTGCTCCTAGCTCCTCTGTCTCACGGTTAGCTCCGTGATGCTACAGCGGCTCAGCGCATGAGGAGAACACTACTTGAACTCGGCAGTGTTTGTTGTGTTGGTTCCTGGTGGACTATTCGTCCTGCAAATATAGGATTTATCTGCGGTTGAAACAGACCGTCCATGAATGCAGTTTCTTCGGTAAGTCAACCCTGCGTACTTTATGTTATGTTACTGGTGTTTTTATTAAGCTAACGTGAATGAATGTTTAGAGTTGGGTTAGCATTTGAGCAATCGTAGCTCCATCTGTGCTAACGATGCTATGCGTAGCATCCAAGAGTGTAAAACATTAAGTGGGATGCTACTGTATACCAAAAGGCTTCTGTGCGAGGTTGCTAAGATAAGGTCATCCTTGTACGTTAGATAGTTAGTTTGCTATTTAGGTTACTGTATGCATTGTTAAGGTTCATTTAAATTCGCTATGCTCTACTATAGCATAAAATAGACTAGCTAACTTCAACGTATTGTTGAAGAGAGGCTTAGTGTATATTAAATCAACTTCACAATGAAATGTGTGTATCTTTAAAATATGAACGTCACATTTCAAGATGGTCCAGAAATAACGCTCCCTTAGATATTGTAATATGGTTTGTTGAACTGGAGTTATTTATTGCAGCTAACCGCCTATCCGACGAACGACCCAAACATTGTTGTTTTTAATATTATTACCAATGCCTCTTTTAATTGTATTATCATCACACTTGAGAAACAGCCTTATCGTGGCTGTACAACGGAACATGTAACTTAATTCCTGCATTTAAGGACGATGAATAGCGTAGTCAATGCTTTAGTGACAAGGAAATGATTTGTTTAAATATTATATATGACGTTATCTGTGAGTCCTTACCCCAAGTGAAGGAGTTCAAGTATCTCGGGGTCTTGTTCTCGAGTGAGGGAACAATGGAGCGTGAGATGGGCCGGAGAATCGGAGCAGCGGGAGCGGTACTGCAGTCGCTTTACCGCACCGTTGTGACGAAAAGGGAGCTGAGCCAGAAGGCAAAGCTCTCGGTCTTCCGGGCCATTTTCGTTCCTACCCTCACCTATGGTCATGAAGGATGGGTCATGACCGAAAGAACGAGATCGCGGATACAAGCGGCCGAGATGGGTTTTCTCCGCAGGGTGGCTGGTGTCTCCCTTAGGGATAAGGTGAGAAGTTCGGTCATCAGGGAGGGACTCGGAGTTGAGCCGCTCCTCCTTCGCGTCGAAAGGAGCCAGTTGAGGTGGTTCGGGCACCTAGTTAGGATGCCACCTGGGCGCCTCCCGAGGGAGGTGTTCCAGGCACGTCCAGCTGGGAAGAGACCAAGGGGTAGACCTAGGACCAGGCGGAGGGATTATATCTCTTCGCTGGCCTGGGAGCGCCTTGGGATCCCCCAGTCAGAGCTGGTTGATGTCGCCAGGGAAAAGAAAGTTTGGGGCTCTCTGCTGGAACTGCTACCCCCGCGACCCGACCACGGATAAGCTGGAGAAGATGGATGGATGGATGGATGGATGGTTATCTGTGACTTCAGTGGAAATTAAGCTTATCCATTGCATTGTATTTGTTCAATAGGTTTGTGTCTTACCCTTACGTGTGTGATGCATATGAATATGGCATTTGAAAACAAATTAATTTGACTGACTCATGAAAACCTCATCCAAAGTAACAGTAAAATAAAAAGGACCTACACAATAATACTCAATCAAACTGATACAGTATAAGGACTGTGATATCCAGCAATTTCTGAAGTATAACAATAAGATTATGACCTGTTTTTAAAAGAAGATAAAAAGTAGTTTGCATGTAAAGATGTCTGTAAGCCACGCATGTAACTTTACATCTGTTTGTTCAAAGTGTCCTTAAGGTGATCCAGACAGGCTGGACCAGAGGAGGAGAGACAGATCTGGACTCCTAGCAGCAGAGAACTTCAGCACGGATTCCAAGGTACACCTTTTTCATGCTTTACAAAGAATGCATAAAGTAATGACTCTAATACACTGATATACATGCCATTAAACATGACTGAGTGAATACTAGATCACCTACACATCAGTGATGTTGAGTGGACTTTCTTAGCAAAAGGTTACATTTACATTTTACCAAGCAACATCACTTTTTTGTTCAACTTTCACATTTCAATGTATTTAAGGCAAATATTATTGAACATAGTGAGAGCTTTGTCTTTCAGTGAGACAACCGGACAGAGCAAGCTTCTACAGTTGCACTAAGTTTTGATAACCATTATATATTATTTTAATAATACATTTATTTCAATGTTGATGAATTTAGAACGGTTTATTCATAATCTGATTATCTTTGCAGTACACTGTTGGATTTAAAAAACACATTAAAATAAAAAAATCATTATATTTATGAACAAACAAACACACCTCTTTCTTAAATAACACACTTGCTCTGCAATAATATGTTTTTTGATATTTCTGTTGGGAAAGGACATGCCTGAGGGACAGGACTGCTTCACCATGTTCTCTTTCTCTGAGGGTCCAGAAGAACATCCAAGAGGGAAAGGAGAAGCTGATGTTATGAGATTTAAGAGCAGTACAGGACATTCACTAAGAGACACTTGTATTGTAACACAAAGACCTGCACACTGAATAGTTTTCTAGTCTAACAGGAACTTCATTTGTGTGTTGTTTTGTGTTTTACGTTGCACCTCAGAGACAGTGTGATTATTGTCAGGCCTATAAAGTTTGGCACAAAAAAAAAGTCAGCTGATCAAATGCATTTGCCTCACTTTATGAGCTTCACATCACTTGTGCCTTGTCCCGCCGAGTTTGCAACGTCATAAATAAATGGTGCCAATCTTCATTCAGATGTGAATGTGTAATCTAACATTTTCAGCAAGAATAACGGACAAAAGGAGTGCAAATACAATTTATTGAAATGTGAACTAAAAGTTATCAAGCATGAACCATCACCATTTTTTTTAAATAAAAACTAAATAATATACATAAGTTACACTAAATGTTAATCTGTTAATTGACAGGCTAGGCCTGTGCAGGTGGTAACAGCTATGCCCAGCATGGGCTAAGTTCTGTAGGTGCAGCTGGTGCAGGTCCTCCTCCATCAGGTCTGGTCCTCCTCCCTCAGGCCTGCAGGGTATTTCCCTGCGAGGAGGGAAAGACCCTCAGCCCTCTCTGGCCAAACCAACAGACAGGACGTTCATAAAGCTGAGGTTTCCCCCAAAGTCTCTAATAATCCATCCTGTGAATATGAGAGGGGAACAAATAGTGTAATAGATGCTTTGGACAATAAGACATATAAAGTTAACTGTTGAGTTGCTCAGTTTTTTAGATTGACAGGGTTTAATAACACAAACAAAAGGAGAGAAATAAAGATTGGTCTTTCAATAAATTGTGTTGATTTTGTCTTTTGAATTCTTTGTCTGAAGTCAAGTAGCTAGAACTGTTACTTATAGTTTGAATGATACAGTCTGGTTATAATGTTTGGAGAAGGCATCACAGGTAAGAGCACCATTTGTTGTGTTCCATCCACAACAAATTGATGTGTGTGTATTTATTTATCTACTATTTCTTGAATTATTACTGTCAGTCCAAAACAAGAGATTTTGTTTTGGTAACATTTTTTTTAAAAAACATCTCTTTTTCACTACACTATCTTGAATACTTTAGTTTTTACGTCACTACATTTATCTAACAGCTTTAACATTGTAAAGGTGTCACTTCGGACTAATTATGACAGCATGTCCTACTCAGAGCCCTAGAGTCTCTAGGGCTCTGGTCCTACTATTTTGAGAGTTTGAACAAACCAGACCTTCATCTATTAATGTAGAAAATAGTTGGCACATTACACCATTATGAAAGTAATAATTAGTTAGCTCATTGTTCAAAATGAGCTCCAACTACAACAGTTAAGTCAACTCGTGCATCGGTAATAACAATAAATCAAATGATATAATATAATAGTATAACTTGTGTCTACTTTAACAACACTTTCCTAATTATACTAGCATACTTTTACTAAAGTAACATTAACATGTTTAAATGCAGGGCTTTTGTAAGAGAGTATTTCGTATAGTGTAGCATGGTCTACTTGACTTATCTAACCGAAATGATCGTTACGTTACTTTGCAAACCGTCACCCCCAACCAACCAACCCACACACACACGTTGTGATTCACTTCAATTAATGGTAACGGAGCTTGCTAACAGCAAGGCACAATGCTACTTCACTCATTTAGCTAGCTAATGTAAGATACAAATGCTGTCGAGCCCTCACTGCTTGTAAAATAAAGAGCACAAACTGACTACTTACCCGAGCGGCGAGCCCCGCTGTTCTCCGTCATTTTTCTCCCGGGTTGTTGTGATCACATGACTGACAAAGCCGTGCTCTGATAGGCCAGAAGTATTATCCTGCTTATCCTGTCTGCGTAGCCCGGATGATGCTGCATCGCAATTTTGGACATCGAATTTTATACATCGAATTTTTTGACATCGAATTTTTGGGATCTGAATTTGAACATTCGAATTTTTTTCACTTGAATTTTTACATTTTTATTTCACATAGGTAAATTCGGAGCAAAAACATTTAGATACATGATTTTCAAAGTAATTATTTTCAATGTTATAAATTCGGTGTCTAATACAATTCAAATACTTCTGTCTCTTGTTTGCTTCCATACTTCTGTCTCTTGTTTGCTTCCATACTTCCCGGCTCTACCCCACAGTTTGCTGCTTGGCTGTGACATGTGTTCAAAGGAAATCGCCGACAATCATATTTCCAAGCTCGCGCCAGGGGGGGAGGGGTTACAAGGCTCGCGTCTTGTGCTGCATTCACTTACACTCGGACATTAGAGATTTTCTGTCATAAATGTCCGATGAGCCACAACTTTCTTTCAAAACAAAGCTGCCAACTGGGGTGGCAAGGCATTTTTCTGAGGTGCCACCCCGTAGAACCACCCAGAGTCAACTAAACAGCTATTGTTTTATTGTTCCACTACATTTCATAATGATAATTGCTACAATGATGGGGAGTTGTCCTTTCTCTTACTGTGCCACAGAACAACACAACAACTTGTATTTGTATTGTTATTATTTTTAAAGTAACTTGTTACTTTTATAATTTAGTAACTAATTTAAAAAAAGAACAGATTTCAAAATATTGCTACTGGTTTATAAAGCACTGAATGGTTTAGGCCCAAAATACATTACTGACCTCCTGCTAAATTATGAACCATCCAGATCTCTCAGGTCTTCAGGGACTGGTCAGCTTTCTGTCCCCAGAGTCAGAACTAAACACGGTAAAGCAGCGTTCAGTTATTATGCTCCAAATATCTGGAACAAACTCCCAGAAACCTGCAGGTCCGCTGCAACTCTTACTACTTTTAAATCCAGGCTGAAGACTTTTCTTTTTGTCGCTGCTTTTAATTGAACTATTCATATCTTAAACTGCACTGTAACATTTATCCATGTATTTTTTCTTTTAATGTTTATTTTATTAGCTTTTCTTTTTAATGACTGATTTTAAATGCCCTTTTCTTAATGTCTTTCATTTTTTGTGAAGCACTTTGAATTGCCTTGTGTTGAAAAGTGCTATATAAATAAACTTGCCTTGCCTTGCCTTGCCTTGCCTAATAAAGTAACTAGTTACTTTTTTGAGAGCAGTAACTATAACTATTACTAGTTACTTTTTTAAAGTAACTTGCCCAACACTGGTAGTCATAGTGCAAGGACAGCGTTTTTAAGAGACATTTAGATTAAAAAATCATGGATAATTAAGAAAGAACATCCCACCAACTGTAAATACACACACTGAGCTGTCCCTATGGACTACGTGAACTCCAGTTTAGACTTGTTTCAGAATAACTAGGCCTAGATAAGGTTATTTTTCATTTTGAAAATAGAGAAATGTGTTTCCTTGTCTGATGAAATATGCGTTTTGCTGATCGCAAACATGCACTAAGTTATTGGTTTATTAGATGCAGCTCTACACCTGATTCAATATCCCTGCTATAACTATTTGGTGAAGCTTCTGATATTCAGTGTTTTTTAGAGCCTCATGTGTTGATTCAACACTTTGGTGATTCTGCATTGATTGGATGCGTTGGATTGAATAATAATACTGCAATTCTGTTTCTCCCATGTATGTAAATGAAGGTAGATAACACTCTGCATGAGATTGTATAATTATACTAATAAAGTGAAAGTTTTGTTTTTCACAGTTCTCAGCTAATGTTTAAAGCATTTTGGCTTTTTGCTTCACACAAAGCCAGGGTACAACATATCATAATACCTGTATTAAATCAGCCCATCAGAGACTCAACCTGCCACCACTGTGGGAACAATGTATAGGTATAATTATGTATATAAAATCATACAATAGCCTTTTTTCCCCCAATGCAACTCCCTGTGTAAACTAAACTGTTAATGTTGCTCACCTTATCTGCCTGTTTGGATACATGTACATAAGTGACTACTCCTTGGTGAAGCAGCTCAGAATTAGTTACATTTTGGCTCATTTGATGACAGAAAAACACACAATATCAATAGCAAGTGAACGGAAATAAACAAATCTTACCTGTCTGGAGTTATTCTTTCTTGTGTTGCTCCTCAAAGGGTCCTTCCTTTTACCATCGGTAAATCCGTTTTTGCATGAGGATCCTGGTAATAAGGAAAATGTGTTGATGTTCATTCCCGGACAGTGGTTAAAATTGATATTTGGAAACACTGACTGTAGTTTATTTATTCTTTTGAGCTGTTACGGAGACATTAGACCGTTAATCCGTTCGTATATTAATAAGTAACTTGCCCTAGTTAGCTAGCGCCTGCTAACGTTAGCAGCCTGTTGCTCTGTCCGAGTTGGAGTTGCACCTCCTATCTTCTTCGACTGCGTCATCACCATTTTCCTGCAACAACAGGTGGAACAAATCTAGGCAGTTTGGCCAAGACTTTCCAAACGTGCTGATTGTTTATTTGTCTTGCTCTTTTTCGATGTAGTTGTCTGTGTATCGTATGCTTGATGGACATGGACAGCGTTGGTGGAAACAGCTTGCTAGGTTATAAAGTCTTGTCAGGATGGGAAACCTTAGCTAACTCAGGAACTGTGGTACTTAAAACATCCCGCCATCCACTGCAGGTGGAAGGTGGGCGGGGTTACCTGTGCGGTCCCAACGCTGTCTCACCATGGGGTCTCACGGGTCTCACCCCCATGGTACCCACTTAAGTTTTAGCTTTACTCCCACCTTCTGGTATAAGTATAACATTGCAGCTTTCAGCTATCTGCTTATTGTTATCGACCAAATCTCAAATAAGTCTAAATTCATGATTTTTACAAATAACTAAAGCCACATTTTCACAAATCATCATCATACTGACATTTCAATGTAATGTTTTATTCTCATTGGTAATGGTACTAAAGCACGACTCACATCTTGATTTACAGATGTTATGATCTAATGGGAGCAGGGTGAAGAAAAATATTAGCTTAGTTTGCATGCCCTTCTCAAAACTGAAATCAATAATATAAATAGATTGTCTGTCAATTGCAGCTAGCTTACTTTACAACGGACAGCCTAATGAAAAGAAACAACTTCTGAAAATGTAAAAATGAATGACTGTTACTCAAGTAAAACAGTCTGTTAAAGTGTTTTCTTGAATCCACTCTATGAATTATTATCACTTCTCTTGTCTGTTATACAAACAATTACTTCATACTGTATACACTATATGATATAACAAGTCCTACAAATAAAATGTCATTAATAATTTGGCTTTTTTCATGTAATTTTATTGTTAAGCATTATCTCAATGTGGGACTAGACTCCAAACACAGAGGTGAACTCAGTGTAGCATCTGCAATGGCAGTAGCACAGTCTAAATGAGGAACAGCCATGAAAGCAAGAACTTTTTTATTGTGTTACCTTTTGATACTGAGGATTGAGTCAGTGATTGAACTGATAACAGCACCAGAACAAGATAAGGAACAGCTATCTGAACTTCTGTTATTGTTGGCTTCGGCCCTAATCAATTATGATGCAGTCAGCTGGATCCGGCCTAATGTTTCTCGTGAAAATGATGCAATGCTATCATAAAAGACTTGTGTTTTTGCTGATAGTCTCAGTTTTCTTCTTTATCCACTGCAGAGGCAACACAAAGGAAAGGGTCAGCAGTGAACCTCTTGCCGCTACTGAATGATGGACAAACTGCACCACAGTTGTCATTCATTTGTATGCATTTATTCAGTTCATGTCTGAACCCATGTATCTTTCTACATTTTCTGCATCATTTATGCAACATTAATGCACTTTAACTCAATGGTCAGGACTGTCAACTCACAGCAGTACATACTCAAGTACTGCAACTTAAGCACAATTCTGAATGTAAACATTTGACGATACTTTATACTTCTAATGGACAAAACTAGAGTTTTACAATGTTTAAGCTGGCAACCCGTTATAACAAATAATTGTCTTGGTGGGGTTCCTTGTATTTTTTCAAAACTTCTCACATTGGTTCATTTAAAAACTGTACAAATGATCAGAAATCAGAAATTCCTTTGGTCCCCAGGAGGAAATGTGGTTATTTTACAGTGGCTTCATTTTAGGATGAAAATACACTTAAATAAAGTGAAGTTGGAAGAACAATGGAAATAGGAAATACAGTAGGTATGCAACATTCCTCGCATTGTGAAACAATATTAAAAACAACACAAATGATAAAGTAGAAATACCATGTATTTGAAGAAGAAGAAGTATACTACAATTTATTTAAAAAAAAATGTGATGTGAAAATTGTTTACAGGAAGAGAACTCAAGGGTTAATCTGTTGTCTGACTGCAGATTTCATGTTTATATGTCTTCCCCCTTTTCTATGTGCTAAGGGCATTCTTTCATGTGTTTCTTGCAGGAAACCCACTACTCTCGATTTTCTATTTTTACGAACATGATGGACTAAAGCTGTAAACTACTCTTCACAAGGGTCTATGGGCACTTTCTCCAGAGATGCTGTAGATACTGTGTTTAACTACCCACTTCAAGAAATCATAAAAGACAATTATAATGAGGCTCCTCTCACCTTGTTTTAAACCATGTGGAATAAATCAGCACCAGATATTAGTCCTCTTGCATTAATTCATATAGAGTAGCAATTTGGGATAAGGATAATGTATGTATTCTGCCAACAAATGCAAAAACAGTGTTGATGTCCTTAAAAGCAGAGGAATGCTGTCTTTCAAACCAACTTACATGTTTAATATAAGTATACTTTATATTTTGCTAAATATATATATTGTATTTTGGTTCTCTTGCAGGAAAACAAAAGTTGGTTGTGAGGTCCCACAAAGGTTGTGTTCAGCCCTTGTGGGATGTGGCTTAAAGTAGCAAGGTGCACCAGGCTTAAATAATAATAATATAATAATAATATTGTGCACATGCTTACTATCACGTCTTGTTTTTTTATTAATTGTGAACTGCCACAAAACCCAATTTCCTCTGGGATTATATATAGTATTTTGATACTGATAAAAAGGCAAAAATAAATCCACAATATGATGCCAGATTTGTTTCTGTTTGTTTTTGTGAAAGCAGATCAATGTCAGAAGTATGGGCTCAGAACAGTCTCATAATACACACATGCACACAGAAGGATTCACACTTGTATTTCCGGATCCACACTTGTGTTTTTCAATGCACACACAAATGTGTTCCGTTTCATATAAATGTAAATAAAATTCAATTCCAGAAAAAAGTTGTACATATGTATTTTTGATCCTCACATATTTGTTTTCCGTTTAAATCCTCTGAACCTGCAAACACAAACAGCTTTCTGTGCACGGATCGCTGTGCATTCGTGTGTGGGTTTTTTGAGACTCCCCTGATGGTCACCCGATTCGTACTTGTAATTTGTTCTATCTATAGCCAATCAGATGTCTCCTTCATTCTAAGCCAATCACATGAGCGCGCCCCCACGAGGGTATGATTTATTGCATTCATGACGTAGCGCTTCATATACGCATTTTGCGCTGTCCGGTCAGCTCGCTAAACAGAGGGCGGAGCATCAGGTGATTATATGAGGGGCCATACAGGCCATAATTCATACTGGTCCTCTCACGCACATACATTCTCCTTTTACATACATATATTTTCACTGTTACATACATACATTCTCCTTTTACATATAATATATTTTCACTCTTACATACATACATTCTCCTCTTACATACATATATTTTATAATATGCATGTCTGAAGAGAATATATGTATGCAAGTGAAGAATGTATGTATGTGTGAAGACAATATATGTATGTGAGAGAAGAATGTATGTATGTGAGAGAGAAAGTATAGTGGAAACGGAAGGAGTATGATTGAAACGGAAGGCAGGTCATTCTTGCGCTGTGATTGGCTCAGAAGGTCGAGCGGGGCGGGCTCATGTTCAGAACTTCTGATTTCAAATCAACATGATGGAGGGAGATGAATCGCGTAGATTGCAGCAAGCATTAGGGGTTTTAAGGAACATTTTTTGTCAACCCCTGAAACTGTCACATCCCTGGCCAGGTGTCCTTGCGGGTGCGTTCGCTTTACTTATCAGAGCGTGCCGTAAGGGCGGTTACTCTTTGGTTTATAAACTCCCGCCTGGGACGGACTGATGCATTAGATTATGTGGAGGGGACTTTGACAGAGTATTTCTCACAAAGTACACAGTAAAAGTACTTCAATGTATTGTTAGTAGCAGTCAAACTAGTACCGAGTCCAACAGTGTCAGTTTTATGAAGAACTTGTGGTAAAATATATTTGTAAAAAGAAAATGAAGAGCTACTGATTTGAAAAAACGGCTCTCTGTATAGTTTAAATCTCCTAACAATGTTGTCCATTTATTCTTCTGCCCTCGAGTCCAACAGTGTCAGTTTTATTAAGAACTTTCAGTAAAAAATATTTGTAAAATATGAAGAGCAGCTGATTTGAAAAGACAAACGCGAGAGACGGCTGAGTGCAGTGCAGAATCGCTGTATAGTTTAAATCTCCTAACAATGTTGTCCATTTTAGACACATGCTTATTATATTTACAGCCTTAATAACATTCATTTTCTGGGCTCAATGTGTGTCTTGGTCGTTTTCGTTGTGATCGCTAAATTCACCTTGTTTTCCCTTGTTTATAATTATGTTCAACGTTCCAAGCAAACGAGTGCTTTTGTTTTGAAATCACTTCCGCGAGTATCGCGCCCCCCCCTCCCCCCCCCCCCTCGCTACAATGACCATTAGACCATTTAGTAAGGTACAAAGCAAAAACGCCTCGCAGACACTCTTCCGTTTACTTGTTTAATAAAGAAAAACAAGTGGTCCGTAGATACACGGAGTCATCTAACCCTAACCCTCTCCCTCCATCATGTTGATTTGAATCAGAAGTTCTGAACATGAGCCCGCCCCGCTCGACCTTCTGAGCCAATCACAGCGCAAGAATGACCTGCCTTCCGTTTCAACCATACTCCTTCCGTTTCCACTATACTTTCTCTCACACATACATACATTCTTCTCTCACATACATATATTGTCTTCACACATACATACATTCTTCACTTGCATACATATATTGTCTTCACACATACATACATTCTTCTCTTGCATACATATATTCTCTTCAGACATGCATATATTATAAAATATATGTATGTAAAAGGAGAATGTATGTATTTAAGAGTGAAAATATATGTATGTAAAAGGAGAATGTATGTATGTAAGAGTGAAAATGTATGTATGTAAAAGGAGAATGTATGTATGTAAGAGTGAAAATATATGTATGTAAAAGGAGAATGTATGTATGTAAGAGTGAAAATATATGTATGTAAAAGAAGAATGTATGTGCGTGAGAGGACCAGTATGAATTATGGCCTGTACGGCCCCTCATACATTAGCGCCTGCAGGCAGGCTCCATGGACCTGTCAGCTCCGGACTGCGCAAAATGCGTACATGTATGGCAAGCCATTTGAGTATTTATTCAATTTCCTTGATATCAGACGGCAGCGGACTACACTAGTTGGCTCTTTGATTTCACTTGTTAGATATATGGTCAAACTAGTTAGGCACTCTGCTTTACTAGTTGAATAAAACATTTCACTAGTCGCTCTTTTTCAGCCACTAGTGGCACTTTTGTCCGACTAGTTACCACGTATGCCTTACTAGTGACGCCAGGAGCAGCACTAGTAACGCCAAAGTCCCAACGTGTAAGCTTTTTGATGAACTAGTGGCCCTCTGACCGTACTAGTGACCCTAAAAGTCTTACAAGTTAACTAGTGCGCTGCAAAAGCTCTGACATGTTAACTAGTCACACAAAAGAAGCACAACTAGTTAACATGTCAGAGATTTTGCAGCGCACTAGTTAACTAGTCGCACCCAGAATCACTCACTAGTTAACTAGTAAAGGCAAAATGTTCACTAGTTAACTAGTTGACGCCTCTTTTGACCTTACTAGTTAACTAGTGGGGCTCAAAATGTCTACACGTTAACTAGTGAACCCTTTGCCTTTTACTAGTTAACTAGTGAGAGAAGTTTAAATTCCACTAGTGAACTAGTGAGGCTTAAAATGTTCACTAGTAGCACTAGTGGATCCCAAATGTGCACTAGTCACACTAGTTGCACAGAATGCTAATGAGGAGGAGGGGAAAGAACGCATCGAGGTCTCCTATTGGCCCTAAGATATAGAGCGCCACCCAGCCAAAATAGTTTATTTAAGAGCTTAAATACACTGTGTTTTAAAATATGACCATATTTACAAAAATATAAAACAAAAGTATTTGTGTTATTATGATCATATGACTCTTTATCAAATTAGGTAAGAACATTGAAGACTTTCTTAAAATTAGAAAGTTGCCTTATGACTGCAGACACGAATATAGATCCTCTTTAACACATTTTATTAAGCTGCAATTTGAAAGGTGCTTGGATTAGAATGGCATTGTGATAAAAGAGTGACATTATTGATGGATTGAAAGAGGAAGTAACCCTCTTCGGATCACAGCTTTGAGAGATCGCCGTGACTTCCGTAAATATTAGTCTTGGCAAATATGGAGAGGTTGTTTATCTTCATACGGATCTATCGTTACCCTGATTTTAAGATCTGTCCAGTGTTTCTGCTTTATTCATTTCATGAGCACCACTGATAAAATGTCTCACGATCACTCCCTCTACTTTTGTGTCTCGAGTGCCGGTGTTCTCACACACAAGCGTGCGCACATTCGCACCAACAAAAACACACACACAAAGCGGAATATAGCAGAAGCAGAAACATGTATATTTCTAGGTAAAACACACACTGACTGACTTCCCACGGACAATATGTTAACAGTGGGCATAAATATCCGACTGATGCAACTCACGTCTTCAAGACGTTACTAAAAACATCGCAGGAGAATGCCCCCTAAGGCTCTCCCTCACAGAGCTGAACTGACCAATCAGAATCTGGGTCCCGCCTGCTTCATTTGCATATATAGGCTCACTAGTGAACGTGTATGGCCTTCACGTTCACTAGTGAGCCATATGAACTGCAACTAGTTAACTAGTGGATGCATATCGGTCTCCTATTGGCTCTTAAGATAGACCTCGCCCATCAATTTTCACAGAAGTTCAAACACAAGATGGCGGGCGTTGTACTGAGACGTATAAGAAGAAGATGTACTGAGATTCAAAGAGCATTTAATCAGGGATCTTTGGGCCGAACAGAAGTTTACGCTATCAACAGCTCTATAGCTAACGTAAGAAGGGTTGGAGATACTATTGGCGCCCAGGCTGTGCAGGATATAGTTCAAAGTCTCACTGATCTCAGATCTTTCATCTCCGGACCTCAAGCTTCAAATGCCCTACATACTGGTTTCCATGCAGCACACCTTGTGCATTCAGGTGAATTACTAACTAACATTGATAAATGACTTGCCTTGACTTTAGGGCTGTACCTGAATATTCGAATATCTGAATATTCGTTCGTTGGAATACTATTCGGGTTTAAATTTCGTTATTCGGATATTCGTTTTGTTTGTTTTATTCCCGTTTTTTCTTCAAATTGAATTTATTGAAATCTCCAATATCAACGTAAGAGCTTGTGCCTCTTCGGGGGGTGCTAACACTTAACCATAAACGTTATCGTTTACTTTCTCCGTCTTTATATGTAGATATTACTTTTCTCCGTTAATCTCCGTCACGTTGTTTCCAAAGCAACAACAACTTCCTGTCAACAGCGCTACCTCTCCTTCAAAATAAAAGCATGTCCATGAATAGGAAACCAACTGTATACAACTGCAACGAAAGTAACAAACACAATGCGATATCTTTTTCAATTTCAAAGAACACAAATTGGGTTAATAACTATAAAACAAGAATACTGTAGAATAACAAAATTAATGCCGTGATTACACCAACATACACGCGTTGAAGCAGTGCGCTGATGATTACTACGCCACTTTTTTTTACCAGTTTATATAACTTTGAACTCACATGAATATTAATGTGACCTGTTGTTAACAGACTTACTTAACATTTAAAAACTCATTGTTCTGTTGATGAACGTTCTGATGAACTGTTATAATAATTATACATGTTTATATAATTGATATTATATATTTTCCTTTTTTATTTCCATATCATAAGGAAGACGAGGAAGACCTGCTCTTGACATAACGAGGGGGCAAATTGAGCTGCTCCTAGGTCAAGGTTTTACCGTGAGAGCAATGGCAAGGATGTTGGGCTGTTCCTCCTCATTCCTTCATAAAAAAAATGATGTCTTTAAATACTTCAGCAAGGAACAGATTCACTACCATTAGTGATCCTGACCTAGAAGAGCATGTCAGGAGACTCCACAACCAGTTTCCTAGATCAGGTTCAGAAGTAAGCATACTAGTTTATATTCCCTTTTAGAGTTTTAGAGTTTGTTTATATATAACATTTTATAGAAAATGTTCTGTATCTTATTTGTCTTTTTAAATTAACCACTTTCAGATGATGAGGGCATACCTACACGCAGAAGGGATTGTGGTACAAAGAAGAAGAGTTAGAGAGACTCTAAAGCAAATCGATCCAGCTGCAGCAGCACAGAGATGGGGCCAGACTGTGGCTAGGAGAACCTACTATGTGCCCTTTCCTAACAGCTTGTGGCACATAGATGGCCATATGCGTCTCATTCGGTAATCAGCTCTTGAATTTGAAAGAAAGCAATTATAGTAGTAATTATAATCTTCTAATCCAGCCTAGTTTTGTTTATTATTTTCCTCTTTCACTATATAATCTCAATCATTTTCTTATCAACAACATTTATAGAAGTATTGGATATATTGAACAAATGTTATAAAGATAACCTTTAAGGTATTTAATGTAATGCATTAATTCCTTGTTCTATTCATTCGATTATTTGCACAGGTGGGGGCTTGTGACACATGCCGGAATTGATGGGAACTCCAGACTCGTAACTTTTATCAACTGCGGCACTGACAACACAGCTTTGACAGTGCTAACCCATTTTGTTCGAGCTACCTGTCGGTATGGGTTACCATCCAGAGTCAGGTCTGACCACGGCGGGGAGAACACTCTAGTTGCCCTCTTGATGAACCTTCTACAGGGAAACGGAGAAGTGAGGCACATTACAGGCCAATCTGTACACAACCAACGTATTGAGCGTCTTTGGAGAGATGTTTTCCAGCAGGTTGTGCACTATTTTTACACACTTTTTTATTCCTTTGAAGATGAACAAATATTGAACCCCGAAGATGACATTCAGAAAATGGCACTACAAATCGTTTTTAAACCAGAAATCCAAAAAAGACTAGATTTATTCAGACATGCGTGGAACAACCATAGACTAAGAACTGCTAACAATCGTACACCAACACATATTTGGATGGAGGGCATGCTAGCCAACAGGGAGCAACATTCAACAGCTATAGACAATGTCTTTGGAAATGATCCCTACAGCCAAGAAAATATTGAAAATGGCTTGGCAAGACATGGCATACGGCTCGATCAGTTGCAAGCAAACAATGATGATCTTGAACGAGCAGTGATAGTGCCACAACCACACATTATCCTGAGCTCTGAACAACAGCAAGATCTCCAAAATGCAATGACTGGAACAACTGACTTAAAGGACAGGTATCTGCTTTGTGTTAGACAGATTCAAAACATGCTCTAATTGAAAGAACATAATGTGACTACAAAAAACTATTAAGTGTGAGGGGATATTATTCACTATTACTGTAAATGATAGGCTACAAGATATAACTCCAAGAATAAACGCCCGTTTCAAAGAACCGACCTGTGTCTGTGTCGTGAAGAGAGCTACAATGACCATCCACACTCCTCCCCTGCTTCTATCTCCCTCCTCTCCTCTTCTGTTTCCAATACCGTTCTCCCCAACTACACTGGGTAACACCACTGAAAATACACACTAGAAAAATGACTTTTTGGTTCAGTAAATAATACTTTTAACACATGTTACTTGTTAGACGCTTTTATCCAAAGCGACTTACATACTCAATACTGTGGGTGAAGTGTCTCAGGGACACAACGACATGCTGACTGCAGTGGGACTCGAACTTGCTATCTTCTGATTTGAAGATCAGCGCATTAAACCACTGCGCCACACACCTCCCATATTATGTGTTTAAATTCTAGAAGAAATTACTAATGTTCTTTTACTCAACATCTCTCCTTTTATGTAATGTGTTACTTGAATTTGCAAGTAATTTGTTATCTTCATTTTGTTAAATGTCATTGAAATCATAGCTCATAGCACCAAGTAAATGTAAAATCAGATTTATTATTCCTATAGGTGGATTTACAGCATATGTCAACATACATATCATGTTTGAAGTACTTAACAAATCAAAGGAATGGAACACAATTCTGAGCTTCCGAACCACGCTAATACAAGGTCCCTCTTAAAACAGGGCCAAGTTAGAAGTTACTGCTCACAGGACAAGAAATTGTTTGCCACTTGAACGCCCATAAAACTGCAACTTGTAGAATGACTTAAGTTTATGAACAAATAAAAACAACAAATAAATGGTATTAACATCAGAGCATTTATAAGTAGGGAGTCAAAAATGAACCGTCGAGAACAAAGCAACAATTGAGGTATCATTAGTGCACTTCCTGAACGCAGTTTCCATATTTATGGCAATAATGTCAAATTTCACCCAGTGCAAAATTGCAGTAATACTTTCTCCCTCATCTTATCGTCATACTCTGCACACCCTCCCAATCCTCCTCCTCTCTTCCTCCTTGTCTATTTTTCTAGACCTTTAAAAAGCCCAACGAGTCTTTCACTGACTGGTTCAGTATGTTGTGAAGCTCTTGTTCCTCTGTGATGCCTCTTGGTAGGAACAACGTCATAGCACAGGTTGAGGCATATGGCAAACGACGCACACCGGCCTCCTGTGTATAAAAGTCAATGGAGGGCTTGTTTGGAAAGCCAAGCGTTGGAACTTCATCTGCCCCAGTGATGAAAATCAGCAGGTCCTCAAATGTCAGTTCAGTCAGTTTGTCTGCCAATGACAAAAGTGTATATTGGAATATTTATTTTCATTTTTAAAGTCAAATGTGGAACATAATAATATCACTAAAGTAATTTAACATCAAACATTAATCAATAATGTAGTTTACATTTATTTGGCTTTATGGTATATTGACATCAACATGTGTATTTGCCCCTTTTTGTATTTGCATTAGCTACATTGATATTAAATTAAATCGATTTTCTGTTTGTAAAGCATCCATCAATAACAGTATTTACTGAGTTATAGTCATTTCATATGAGGTGCTTTTACATTTTCCTTAAGGTATAAAATGTACCTTCGATGAGGTTTAGGACCAACTCCCAGCTGTATATCGTGTCCTCCTCTTTTTCCCGGTGATTTGTTCCTCTTGGACTGTATTCATATTTTAATATGGCCTTAAAGGAGGATTTTGTCAGCGGGGTCCTCATGTTGGTGAAGCAGGGAACGAAGGCAATCCAGTTGTTCCTGACCAGGTCCCACAGGTTCCCAAAAGCATTCATGCCCTCCGTGAATTGGTTCACCATCTTGGCCGTTCTATAAGCCAACAAAGATCAAACATGTATATAACCTGAAGAAAAACTGATGCGTTTTTTTGGAAAGGACTAAAAAGCAGTAATAATAAGAAAGAGCATACATAATTTGCAACATTTTAACCTACGTTAAGGAAAACACAAAATATTCAGTGTTCAAAATGTTAAATATTAGTAGCATACAGTAAGTTATGGCTTTTATATTAACATTGTTTTATAATGTCTATGATTTTATATTTTTTTGTTTATAAGTGTTTTTGTTTACCTGAGAAATATGTAGTGCTTAACTACATAGGAATAAATCTTCGGAATTTCTCCGATAGTGGCACTGAAGATGCCAGGGATGCCACACTCAGAGATCCAGTCCCCCAAGTCTTGCTGGAGGGCAGACAGGTCCTCTGCAGTCTTGCACTGTAGGATCTTAGAGATAACATAATGTAGCCGGATTGATAAATTACAAAGGTTTAGTGGAAATGCTTTTTATGCTTTTACAAACTTTCACTGACCAAGAAGGAATGTATTTTCTTCTATCAAATCCTAACAAATATTAATTAATAACATAAAAATAATCAGGCACCCTTTTTGCTCTGCTTTGAACATCCGGATCAGGCAGCACACTGCAGTCAAATTGCTCCAGTTGAGCCTCCTGGCCGCACATTAGCTGGTACAGGCTGGGATCCAGGGCTTTGATACACGGACCTCCGTGTGCCACTGACCACGCAATTAGGCGGCCTGCTTGGAAATACTTGTGGCCATCTAATGCCGCTTGGTCATAGGTAAGGAAGACCTGACCAGCCTTTCCCTCGAATATTCCCATGGTTGTTTGTACTTCTATCATCAAGAGTCTACAATAAATCAATTGAGAAAAAAATACAGTACTATAACTTTGCAGTCAACCTGAAAACTAGGACACATTATGATTAAGAATCATACACTAAATGAGGTTATTCAGACCTGAAAAACTCTCTCTGTGGTCCACCCATGTCATCTCCATCTTCTCCTACAAATTCTATGTAGGGGGAATTGTTCCAGCAGAATGTAACCCTTGAGATGGCTTTTATTGCACTCTCAAGAAGTTTCTTCCTCCTGATGCAGATATTACTGACTAGGCCATCAGAAACGAATTCCTTTCTGAAGTCACTTAAAAGGACGGCCAGATCCACTTCTTCCTAAATCATTTAAAATGTATAAAGTCCATTATACATGACTGGTGATTGGTGAAGAGGGGTTGTCTGTCTTGGGTACTGGTGCTTTCGGAAATGTAGCGAAATGATTGCATTTAGTATGTGTCATTATCAGTTCCCGGAAACAAATGTTGTCCTATTTTTTAATAATGACAAATAAAACTTACCACGGGAAAGACATAACTTTCCAAAGTCCCAAAAGCCTCGTCCTCGCCCTCTTCCTCCTCATCAGAATCATCAATTAAAAAGTCATTGAATGAATTCCTAGAAAAAAAACATGTTTCTTTATTTTAAGAGGATATATAATTAATTATTATAATATATATATATATATAATTATATATAATAATATATAAAGGATGAGAACAGGGTATTCAGTTAGCTTACATTCAAAACCAATACACTGTGTTAATTATGTATAAAACACCATTATCTATAAATACCTGTTTGGTTGTTCCAAACGTGACCTTCTATAAAATACCTTGAAAGTAAAAATGGTGCATGAAATATTAATGTCCTTATTACAACGTGTATATACACTACAAATACTGAACTATACAGCCATATACAGTAAAGCTTTACCTCTGGAGTCCCAGCATTTACCCATTGTGCGGAATGCAAACTTTCCACCTGTTGATTGACAAGAGGTAACAATTACATCCAACTGTCTTTTACTATGTTTATTTTCAAAAATCTCCTGAGATGAATTCATAATAAGATATTTTTTACATACATCAGCGTCCATAGATACAGAAGTTGATGGGGGTGTGGGAGCAGTGGTTGATCCCGCAGTTTCAGTGGCGGCCGAGGTAGAGGCAGCCGAGGCAGAGGGTGCTCCTTCTGAATCAGTGGCCAAGGTAGAGGCGGCCGAGGCAGAGGGTGCTCCTTCTGAATCAGTGGCCAAGGTAGAGGCGGCCGAGGCAGAGGGTGCTCCTTCTGAATCAGTGGCCAAGGTAGAGGCGGCCGAGGCTGCTCCTTCTGAATCAGTGGCCGAGGTAGAGGCGGCCGAGGCAGAGGGTGCTCCTGCAGGTCTAAGGGCCGCAGAGGCAGAAGATGAGGCCATCTGTGGGTTGGATGATAAAAAAGTTTAGGAGAACTTGATGGACGAAACAAGCAGCTTAAAAAGTAACCAATATCAATCTCCTAATATTAAAGAATTAAGTATAACATAGATATATGTAGAATTTATAACATAGTAACAGTAGTAAAGAATAGGCTCAAAACAACAACTCACCACTAACAATGTTGGTATGTCTGCCTGCGGGATTATATAAACCCTGCTCCTGCCAACAGATCTTTTAAGGTCTGCCATAGTAGTAGCCTGCAGTTGCGTTAGTAGCCTGGAGTTGCCAGCTCTTGCCAGAGTGAACCCAATCATATTCAAGGGAATTGTAGGAAAACTTTGACAAACATAGCTGTTGAACTCTAAAAGAGTCATTGAGAGCTTGACATAGCTTCGTTCTGAAACAACCCCTTGCTGGTCATGAGCTGGGATTCCTGTAAAAAAAAAGAAAAAGAAGGTGTCAGTCAATATACTGGCTCTATAAATAACTATGATTTAGATTCTAAGCCATATCGTGTCTTTATATGAAGTGAAAAATATACATCTATGAACATATGGTCAAAAAAGGTGCCATATGAATGAAGGCTCATCCTAGACATTGACTTTGTTATGAATGGAAAAAAGCTATTATTAATATTTGAACAATGTAAGCCAATGATAGAATAGGCATAATGTGTATGTGTTTTTAGGCAGTAAAGGTAAGCATTGCTGCCAAAAGTGGAGGTGATGGATTAAAGAGATTATTTTTTAATGTTTTCAACCTTGCACCCAGGCCATACAGAAATAATATTCATATCAAACATTGAAAAGTCTTCAATGAAGTTGAATGGTGTGCAAAAATTGTGTGCATTGTCTGTGCAGATAATGAATCAGTCTCAAGTGGATGCTCATTTTTCAAACCTATTTAATTATTTACCTAAACCTTCTCTTGACAGTCGGCTGCTCTCTGTAGGTGCTGGAAGGACGGATTGGTCCGCCAATGCCAACAGAAAAAGTCTCACCCTCCAAACTCCGGCAGATTCATTTGATGCCCCTGTAAAATGACAGAATGTACAATATTACACACGGTTATACAAAATAAGCACCACTCAAAATTGAAGAATTGTATTTAATAAATTGCTCCATTGAGTCTGGAAAGGAGGGAGAAAATGTATGGATGACCATTTTTATGTGTAAAGTTCTTTCTCTTGCTTTACTTATCGTCTATCCTATCATTTTGAAAGAAAGATAGAGGATGACCGTATGATACAGCTACGGAATGTAATGTCCTAAGCCATGATATAACATTTAAATATTTCACAATTGAAATGAAATATTTTGTTAATACTGATATAGCCTGTCTATAGCACAAATAGCAGCTATATTTAGTGGAGTATGCTATTTGTAATAACTGCTTAATTGTCATTAGAAAGACATAACAAAGTTGGTATCCCTAAGTATAATTGACCTGTTGATTCAAGGACGTTAGCATTTATACTTAAATTGAGTTGTCATAGTTCTCACATTTTTGTATAATTATGAACAAGTTATCATATTCCTGTTTAAAGATTTGAGGGAGCTTCTCACATAACATTCAAGTACACTACTGCTTAAATACTTTTACGACTATTGCTTAAATATTGTCATCATTACAACTGTAATATTTATCCAGTTGGTTTAAAATACACAACTTGTCCTGGCACAGTAAGTTTATGTAGGCTTTATGTAGGCTACACAGCAGTAGTTAGCTTGCTCTTCCCGGCTCAAACTTCAAATGAAAACGTTAAAACTAAACTCGATACATTATGAATCCACTGCAAATGTAACGTGAACAAAACTTTTTAAATAAGCTTGCCTTGCACTATATATGATTTAAGACCAATGCATCAGCACAATATGAAATGGACAATGCTAATGCTCATGCACATTTAAGAACTGATATAGCCTACCCGTTGTTGGTGCCCTCCGACGCCTCCGGAACGTGCTCCTGGTGACTCGCAGAACATTGTCGTTGCGCTGCGCTGCGAGATCCCTTCTGGCAACGTCGAGCGCATTAAAAACGCGATTCATTACACTGTTGAATTCCTGAGTGCCATTTTCGTTTTCGTCTGTCATAATGTTCCCAAGATGTACCACACCACTCATTAGATTTGCCAGAAATGAAATGTAACAGACACGAGACTTACATTATAAGCAGTGGCGGCTGGCCTATAGAGGGCGCTAGGGTGCCGCCCTTCCTAAACCACACACAAAAACATTATTATTATTATTAATAATATTAATAATCATCATAATCATAAAGTGTCAATGTTTGTGTGTTTAAAATCTGAAATGGATCCAGAAATATGTGTAATATGTGATTTTCACAGAGCACGCGCCCCTTAAGCCCCGCCCCCGAGCTCCCACTCTCGGCTCAGTGGAATGAATGGAGACAGAAAATAAATCTAGATATTGTGCAAGTTCTCCCACTTAAAAAGATGAGAGAGGCCTGTCATTTTCATCCTAGGTACACTTCAACTATGAGAGACAGAATGGGGGGGAAAGAATCCAGGAAATCACATTGTAGGATTTTTTATTAATTACTTGGTAAATTCCTCGGTAAAATAAGTATTTGGTCTGATAATCTCCCTCGATCTGGGGCTCCACGCAAGATCTCACCCCGTGGGGTCAAAATGATCACAAGAACGGTGAGCAAAAATCCCAGAACCACACGGGGGGACCTAGTCAATGACCTGTAGAGGCTGGGACCAAAGTAACAAAGGCTACCATCTCACTACGCCGCCAGGGACTCAAATCCTGCAGTGCCAGACGTGTCCCCCTGCTTAAGCCAGTACATGTCCAGGCCCGTCTGAAGTTTGCTAGAGAGCATTTAGATGATCCAGAAGAGGATTGGGAGAATGTCATATGGTCAGATGAAACCAAAATAGAACTTTTTGGTAAAAACTCAACTAGACGTGTTTGGAGGAGAAAGAATGCTGAGTTGCATCCAAAGAACACCTACTGTGAAACATGGTGGTGGAAACATCATGCTTTGGGGCTGTTTCTCTGCAAAGGGACCAGGACGACTGATCCGTGTAAAGGAAACAATGAATGGGGCCATGTATCGTGAGATTTTGAGTGACAACCTCCTTCCAAGGGCAAGGGCATTGAAGATGAAACGTGGCTGGGTCTTTCAGCATGACAATGATCCCAAACACACCGCCCGGGCAACGAAGGAGTGGCTTCGTAAGAAGCATTTCAAGGTCCTGTAGTGGCCTAGCCAGTCTCCAGATCTCAACCCCATAGAAAGTCTTTGGAGGGAGTTGAAAGTCTGTGTTGCCCAGCGACAGCCCCAAAACATCACTGCTCTAGAGGAGATCTGCATGGAGGAATGGGTCAAAATACCAGCAACAGTGTGTGAAAACCTTGTGAAGACTTACAGGAAACGTTTGACCTCTGTCATTGCCAACAAAGGGTATATAACAAAGTATTGAGATGAACTTTTGTTATTGACCAAATACTTATTTTCCACCATAATTTGCAAATAAATTCTTTAAAAATCAGACAATGTGATTTTCTGGATTTTTTTTCTCATTTTGTCTCTCATAGTTGAAGTGAGGATGAACATTACAGGCCTCTCTCATCTTTTTAAGTGGGAGAACTTGCACAATTGGTGGCTGACTAAATACTTTTTTGCCCCACTGTATATATATATATATATATATATATATATATATATATATATATAACCTGGCCAGCTTAGCCAGTGTGTATTTCTTCAAGCACCACAAGATTCATAGTTTATAAAGTACAATTCTGGGCCATTGATTGTGTCATTTCTCCAAACACATATAGTAAAAATGGTGCAGGAAAAGGACTTTACATTGTAATATACTTAAAGACAGGACTATTCAGTTAACAGAAGAGAAAAAGGAAAGCAAATTGTTATAATGGGTGATGTAACATTAATGACATAATATGAGGTCCTTGGCACTCAGACTCTAGGGGTCATTTTGTGATCATGGGTCATCACCCTTACAACATCAGGACAATATCATATGGAGTCAGACATTGGAAGTGTGCTGGAGGCTGAGGCGTTGACTGGGACTGATGGAAGGATGAGGCTGATGAGACTGAAGAATCTGCGAGGAATGAACAAGCGGCTGAGAAATAATCATATATTAAAAGACAGCAGCTTCATAAGAAGCCAACAAGAGTGACAGAGTGTGTCAGTGTGCTGAAGGATAGACCAGCTAGCTAGACTCTAAAGACTTTCCAAGGTGTAAAATGCTGCTGCCAGAGTACTGACTGGAAATATCCTCTTAAAATATTCTGTCCAACAATATCAGTCTCATGAAGAAAGGTTTTTTTAACGCTTACTCAAAATAGTAGAGAAACATGCATTTTTGTTCTCAGGAGGGGACATTAACAGAGGATTGTTGGAAAAGTACACAGTAAGTACTTCATAGTACTTGTGGGGTAGTTTAAGTAGTACTGAGTCCAACAGGATCAATCTCACAAAGAACTAATGGCAACAAAAAAGAATTCCCTCATCAAACTTAGCAGAAGTGGCTTGATTTTGTTCTCAGCAGGGACTTTGACAGAGTATTTCTCAAAAAATACACAGTAAAAGTACTTCAATGTATTGTAAGTAGTAGGCTAATACAAAGTCTAACAGTATCAATTTAATTAAGAACTAATGGTAAAATTATATTTTTATCATTCATCAAAGACAGCAGAAAACATGCATTATGTACTATGATTATGTAGCCTGCTATGGAGGGGACTCTGACAGAGGATTACTCACAAAGTACACAGTAAAAGTACTTCATTTTATTTCTGGTAGAAGTCAAACTAGTACCGAGTCCAACAGTGTCAGTTTCCTTAAGAACTTGTGGTAACAAATATTTGTATCACTCGTCAAATATAGCAGGAATAATGAAGAGCAGCTGATTTGAAAAAACAAAGGCGAGAGACGGCGGAGTGACCGCAGTGCAGAATCACTGTATAGTTTAAATCTCCTAACAATGTTGTCCATTTTAGACAGAGGCTGATTATATTTACAGCCCTTAGTTACATCCATTTTCTGGGCTCAATATGTGTCATGGCCGTTTTCGTTGTGATCGCTAAATTCACCTTGTTTCCCTTTGTTTATAATATTATCACCGCTTTTGTTTTGAAATCACTTCCGTGAGATTCGCCCCTCGCTCCAATGACCATTAGACCATTTAGTAAGGTAAGAAGCAAAAAGGCCTCTCAAACGCTCTTCCGTTTACGTGTTTAATAAAGAAAAACAATTGGACGGTAGATACACGGATTATCATGGCTCAAGATCCTGTTCTTGTTTAAGATTATTTTAATGTGTGTATTTAACATCCATATCACTCTTCAAAACTGAAACAACTAAAACATTTTTTTTAAAGCATTGCAGGCCTAAAGCTCCACGTCAGTGACCTATATTTTAATTTCTTCCATCAAACTTTAAAAATGGCAAACAGCATGTTTTTAAAGATGTCATCTTTTAAGAAACAAAATATCAACTTTGAACAGAAGGGTTTAAACACACGTTTTTAATGCAAATAAACTTCAACTTATATATATATATATATATGCAAGTATTGCTAATGCAATTGTTTTTTAAGTTTTTATACATAGTCTCAAATGTTTAAATTGTTTATGGAGGCATTACAATTTAAGACTGATAAATTAACACTGAAACTACTGTTTTTGTTGCATTAAGTCATACTGGGATGTTTGCTGAAATTGATTGCATGTGGTACAGCCCTACTTAGAAAAAAAATCCACTGCTTATAAGGCTCTTCACTCAGTTTGGACACTGACCAATCAAAATCTGGGACCCGCCTGCTTCATTTGCATATGGCTGACTAGTTAACGTGTTGGCCATATGAACGGCAACTAGTTAACTAGTGGATACATATTGCAGCTTACATGTTAACTAGTGAAGGCAAAATGTTCACTAGTTAACTAGTTGAAGCCTGTTTTGGTCTTCTAAGCTGACTAGTGAGGCTCAAAATGTGCACTAGTTAACTAGTGAGGTCCAAATTGTCCACTAGATGCACTAGTACAGGGGTGGCCAACCAGTCAGAGGTTAAGAGCCACATGTTTTCTATGTTACTGCAAGGAGCCACATCAAACACACAGTCACTGATACCGCTTGTTTCAGTTTTTTGTTTTCTGGAGACAAGATTTCAACCACGTCACTGATTCATTTTTGTGGCATTGGGATATATTTTTTAAATCCTCTGAAGCAGAGAGAGGAGCTGTGGATTATTGTTATTGATTAATGCATCAGTGTTTCTTAGGGTCAAAAACACTAAACCCACAACTTCAAATGAAAGCGTTTAGTTTATTTAATAAAAGAGCACATGTTCAATGTGAAAAGTGACAGTAGTTATAGATTATTTGCAATTTGATTCTATATATATTTTTAAAAAGTATATATATAACACCTTGAATTTCAGGGGGGGCGCGGGGCTCCGTTGGCAGCTCGCAGTGCCCCTCCAAGACAATGGTAGGGGAAACACTGAATAGTGTTTAATCAACAATAGGTTTCCCCCCCTCAAAGGTGATTGGTTCACTGCATTGCAGGTATTATTGTGATTGGCTGTTGGGCCACATCAAAATTAGACGCGCTGTCATCCTCTCATACTGACACCTGACACCACACATACACACGTAGGGAGAGCCGGGACAAGGGTAACACGGGACCAAAGTAACGGAGCGATTTTATCCGAGCCCAAACAACTTTGACCGGCCAAATTACGTCAGAATGATCAGCATTCAATACTTAACAGACCTACTAAATATCAGGTTTAACTGTCAGTGTTGTCACGATACCAACATTTTGGTTTCGATACCAAGTCAAGAATTGCGATTCCGATTATTTTTCTTAAAAAACGGGAAACAGTCTTAAATGTAATTATTGTGCTTTATGTCACACCAGAATCATAACCATAACACAAACTTTTAAACAATGAGAACAATAAATACAATAAATGACAAGAATTCGTATTAAATAACATTAATACATTTCTCACAGACAGGCCTCATGGTGTCCGTGGCTTGCCCTCACTGTCAGAGATATAGCTAAAATACTTCCAGATGTAGCTTCTGGCGTCTTTTTTGTCAACAAGCCGAGGCGCAGCGGCAGTTGCACTCCCACTGGCAGCCATGCTTCTCGTTTTCTCACATGCTCTGGCAGCTAGCGCGTGCACGAGAGAGGGGAGGCACTTAGAGCGTGCTTGAGAGGGGAGGGACTTAGAGCGTGCTTGAGAGGGGAGGAATTTAGAGCGTGCTTGAGAGGGAGGGACTGCAGGCACGGCTGCAGTGCAGGGAGTGGAAGCAGAGCGCTGAACACACACGGCTCTTATTAAAACAGCGCTTTCTCACCGGAGTACTTTCCCCCGTCATTCTTAAAGTACCGATACTAATGAAACGGAGGAATCGTAACGTTTTTAACGGCAGGGTATCGCGGTATACCTTTCAAGTATCGGTACACCGTGCAACACTAGTCAGGAGTCAGTGTCTCTCCCCCAAACTCACACATATACAATTCGATATGAACTGAAGAGCCGCATGAAACTAGGCAAAGAGCCGCATGCGGCTCGAGAGCCGCGGGTTGGCCACCCCTGCACTAGTACAATTGTTTTTACCTTACTAGTTAACTAGTTACACACACTTTATCTCACTAGTTAACTAGTGAAGCCTTAGAGGAGTCACTAGTGAACTAGTGACACAGATGTTTTTCTTACTAGTTAACTAGTGGAGGGCATTTATTCTCACTAGTGAGGTTATATTATAAACATGTTAGTCTTTGACCTGACATGTTGCACATTTGTCTTACATGTAAGGCCTTTCCTTCGACTAGTTTGGCTTTTTTTGCACTAGTGAGCAACTGCATGCAACTAGTTAGCTATTGATTCAACATGTATGGCTTTTTCCAGAACTAGTGGATATTTAGAGCCCACTAGTTGTGCTTTTGTTCTCTCTAGTTCAACACAATGACTTACTAGTTGACGTGTACGTGCAACTAGTTAACTAGTGAATTGTTTAAAAGTCATACATGTTGACTAGTGCATTTGTTGACACATCACTAGTAAACTAGTTGTACGTACACGTCAACTAGTAAGTCATTGTGTTGAACTAGAGAGAACAAAAGCACAACTAGTTGGCTGAAAATATCCACTAGTTCTGGAAAAAGCCATACATGTTGAATCAATAGCTAACTAGTTGCATGCAGTTGCTCACTAGTGAAAAAAAAGCCAAACTAGTCGAAGGAAAGGGCTTACATGTAAGAAAAATGTGCAACATGTCAGGTCAAAGACTAACATGTTTATAATATAACCTCACTAGTGAGAATAAATGCCCTCCACTAGTTAACTAGTAAGAAAAACATCTGTGTCACTAGTTCACTAGTGACTCCTCTAAGGCTTCACTAGTTAACTAGTGAGATAAAGTGTGTGTAACTAGTTAACTAGTAAGGTAAAAACAATTGTACTAGTGCATCTAGTGGACAATTTGGACCTCACTAGTTAACTAGTGCACATTTTGAGCCTCACTAGTCAGCTTAGAAGACCAAAACAGGATTCAACTAGTTAACTAGTGAACATTTTGCCTTCACTAGTTAACGTGTATGCTGCAATATGCATCCACTAGTTAACTAGTTGCCGTTCATATGGCCAACACGTTAACTAGTCAGCCATAGGCAAATGAAGCAGGCGGGACCCAGATTCTGATTGGTCAGTTCAGCTCTGTGAGGGAGAGCCTGAGGGGGCGTTCTTCTGCGATGTTTTTAGCAAGGTCTTGAAGACGTGAGGTGCATCAGTCGGGTATTTAGTGCCTACTGTTAACATATTGTCCGTGGGAAGTCAGTCAGTGTGTGTTTTACCTAGAAATATACATGTTTCTGCTTCTGCTTTGTTCCGCTTTGTGTGTGTGTTTTTGTTGGTGCGAATGTGCGCACGCTTGTGTGTGAGAACACCGGCACTCGAGACACAAAAGTAGAGGAAGTGATCGTGGGACATTTTATCAGCGGTCCTCATGAAATGAATAAAGCTGAAACACTGGACAGATCTTAAAATCAGGGTAACGATAGATCCGTATGAAGATAAACAACCTCTCCATATTTGCCAAGACTAATATTTACGGAAGTCACGGCGATCTCTCAAAGCTGTGATCCGAAGAGGGTTACTTCCTCTTTCTATCCATCAATAATGTCCCTCTGTTATCACAATGCTAATCTAATCCAAGCACCTTTCAAATTGCAGCTTAATAAAATGTTTTAAAGAGGATCTATATTCGTGTCTGCAGTCATAAGGCAACTTTTTAATTTTAAGAAAGTCTTCAATGTTCTTACCTAATTTGATATACAATGATCATAATTACACAAATACTTTTGTTTTATATTTTTGTAAATATGGTCATATTTTAAAACACAGTGTATTTAAGCTCTTAAATAAACTATTTTGGCTGGGTGGCGCTCTATAGCTTAGGGCCAATAGGAAACCTCTATGCGTTCTTTCCCCTCCTCCTCATTAGCATTCTGTGCAACTAGTGCGACTAGTGCGCATTTGGGATCCACTAGTGCTACTAGTGAACATTTTAAGCCTCACTAGTTCACTAGTGAAATTTAAACTTCTCTCACTAGTTAACTAGTAAAAGGCAAAGGGTTCACTAGTTAACGTGTAGACATTTTGAGCCCCACTAGTTAACTAGTAAGGTCAAAAGAGGCGTCAACTAGTTAACTAGTGAACATTTTGCCTTTACTAGTTAACTAGTGAGTGATTCTGGGTGCGACTAGTTAACTAGTGCGCTGCAAAATCTCTGACATGTTAACTAGTTGTGCTTCTTTTGTGTGACTAGTTAACATGTCAGAGCTTTTGCAGTGCACTAGTTAACTTGTAAGACTTTTAGGGTCACTAGTACGGTCAGAGGGCCACTAGTTCATCAAAAAGCTTACACGTTGGGACTTTGGCGTTACTAGTGCTGCTCCTGGCGTCACTAGTAAGGCATACGTGTTAACTAGTCGGACAAAAGTGCCACTAGTTGCTGAAAAAGAGCGACTAGTGAAATGTTTTATTCAACTAGTAAAGCAGAGTGCCTGACTAGTTTGACCATATATCTAACAAGTGAAATCAAAGAGCCAACTAGTGTAGTCCGCTGCCGTCTGATATCAAGGAAATTGAATAAATACTCAAATGGCTTGCCATATGCCACTAGTTGCTGAAAAAGAGCGACTAGTGAAATGTTTTATTCAACTAGTAAAGCAGAGTGCCTGACTAGTTTGACCATATATCTAACAAGTGAAATCAAAGAGCCAACTAGTGTAGTCCGCTGCCGTCTGATATCAAGGAAATTGAATAAACACTCAAATGGCTTGCCATACATACATGTTAAATCAATAGCTAACTAGTTGCATACAGTTGCTCACTAGTGCAAAAAAAGCCAAACTAGTCGAAGGAAAGGCCTTACATGTAAGACAAATGTGTAACATGTAAGGTCAAAGACTAACATGTTTATGACAAAACCTGACTAGTGAGAAAAAATGCCCTCCACTAGTTAACTAGTAAGAAAAACATCTGTGTCACTAGTTTACTAGTGACTCCTCTAAGGCTTCACTAGTTCACTAGTGAGCTAAAGTGTGTGTAACTAGTTAACTAGTAAGGTAAAAACAATTGTACTAGTGCATCTAGTGGACAATTTGGACCTCACTAGTTAACTAGTGCACATTTTGAGCCTCACTAGTCAGCTTAGAAGACCAAAACAGGATTCAACTAGTTAACTAGTGAACATTTTGCCTTCACTAGTTAACGTGTAAGCTGCAATATGTATCCACTAGTTAACTAGTTGCCGTTCATATGGCCAACACGTTAACTAGTCAGCCATAGGCAAATGAAGCAGGCGGGACCCAGATTCTGATTGGTCAGTTCAGCTCTGTGAGGGAGAGCCTGAGGGGGCGTTCTTCTGCGATGTTTTTAGCAAGGTCTTGAAGACGTGAGGTGCATCAGTCGGGTATTTAGTGCCTACTGTTAACATATTGTCCGTGGGAAGTCAGTCAGTGTGTGTTTTACCTAGAAATATACATGTTTCTGCTTCTGCTATATTCCGCTTTGTGTGTGTGTTTTTGTTGGTGCGAATGTGCGCACGCTTGTGTGTGAGAACACCGGCACTCGAGACACAAAAGTAGAGGGAGTGATCGTGAGACATTTTATCAGTGGTGCTCATGAAATGAATAAAGCAGAAACACTGGACAGATCTTAAAATCAGGGTAACGATAGATCCGTATGAAGATAAACAACCTCTCCATATTTGCCAAGACTAATATTTACGGAAGTCACGGCGATCTCTCAAAGCTGTGATCCGAAGAGCGTTACTTTCTCTTTCTATCCATCAATAATGTCCCTCTGTTATCACAATGCTAATCTAATCCAAGCACCTTTCAAATTGCAGCTTAATAAAATGTTTTAAAGAGGATCTATATTCGTGTCTGCAGTCATAAGGCAACTTTTTAATTTTAAGAAAGTCTTCAATGTTCTTACCTAATTTGATATACAATGATCATAATTACACAAATACTTTTGTTTTATATTTTTGTAAATATGGTCATATTTTAAAACACAGTGTATTTAAGCTCTTAAATAAACTATTTGGGCTGGGTGGCGCTCTATATCTTAGGGCCAATAGGAGACCTCGATGCGTTCTTTCCCCTCCTCCTCATTAGCATTCTGTGCAACTAGTGTGACTAGTGCGCATTTGGGATCCACTAGTTAACTAGTGAACATTTTAAGCCTCACTAGTTCACTAGTGGAATTTAAACTTCTCTCACTAGTTAACTAGTAAAAGGCAACGGGTTCACTAGTTAACGTGTAGACATTTTGAGCCCCACTAGTTAACTAGTAAGGTCAAAAGAGGCGTCAACTAGTTAACTAGTGAACATTTTGCCTTTACTAGTTAACTAGTGAGTGATTCTGGGTGCGACTAGTTAACTAGTGCGCTGCAAAATCTCTGACATGTTAACTAGTTGTGCTTCTTTTGTGTGACTAGTTAACATGTCAGAGCTTTTGCAGCGCACTAGTTAACTTGTAAGACTTTTAGGGTCACTAGTACGGTCAGAGGGCCACTAGTTCATCAAAAAGCTTACACGTTGGGACTTTGGTGCTACTAGTGCTGCTCCTGGCGTCACTAGTAAGGCATACGTGTTAACTAGTCGGACAAAAGTGCCACTAGTTGCTGAAAAAGAGCGACTAGTGAAATGTTTTATTCAACTAGTAAAGCAGAGTGCCTAACTAGTTTGACCATATATCTAACAAGTGAAATCAAAGAGCCAACTAGTGTAGTCCGCTGCCGTCTGATATCAAGGAAATTGAATAAATACTCAAATGGCTTGCCATATACATGAAGCGCGACGACATGAACGCAAGAAATCTACCCTCGTGGGGGCGCACTCATGTGATTGGCTTAGAATTTAGGAGACATCTGATTGGCTATAGATAGAAAAAATTACAAGTACGAATGGGCTGATCGTCAGGGGAGTCTCAAAAAACCCACACACGAATGCACAGCGATCCGTGCACAGAAAGCGGTTTGTGTTTGCAGGTTCAGAGGATTTAAACGGAAATATGTGTGGATCAAAAATACATATGTAAGACTTTTTTCTGTATTTGGATTTTATTTACATGTATATGAAACGGAACACATTTGTGTGTGCATTGAAAAACACAAGTGTGAATCCTTTTGCGGATCATGAAATACAAGTGTGAATCCTTCTGTGTGCATGTGTGTATTATGAGACTGTTCTGAGCCCATACGGAAGCCAGATATTGGAAAAATTAATGCTAATGTTGCAGCATTCCCTACTGCTCACATCAATGAATAAATTGTGGACTACAAATGTTGTATTCAAAATGTCATTATAAAAATAACATTATGCTTTCTCTGATGTTTCTGATTTCATATGTTACTTGGATCAAAGCAAAACTCGTTAAACAAAACAACAAAGTGCTTAACACTTGCAGTGTTTTAAGATGTCATTATGTACGAACTGGAAAACTGCTGTAAGCTAACATTTGGAAGGTGTTGGGGCTTTAACAAGCTGTAGGAGGTGAATATACGTTTTGATAGCAGATTATTTAAAGTAGCTATAAATGATTTTATTTTACAATTATAATGTATCAAGCAAGAATGTGCAACCAACGTGAAAGGGGATGCTCTTGGTAATAACTCTGAGGAGCTTAATTGTAAGTTTCTGCTCAGTGTTTATCAAGGGTTGCCGACTTTTTTATTTATTTTGGAATAGCATAGTTGCTTAAGATTTGACATGGTCATGGTCAGGAGCATACTCCTTTTGAACTTTTTCACGTTTGCAAATCTTTCCCGCTGCCCCCAAGTGGCCAATAAGATCAGTTTAAGACAAGTACGTATTTACTCTGCAATAGGTTTTAAAACTTTGCCAAGGCTTTTTAAGGTAAGTACAAAATATACTCCTACAAAAAACCTCAGCCCCTGATTTTTCATTCTTGCAAGACAATATTGCATAGCTTTTATGATGCAGAAGAGAATTAAGTATGATTCGTATGACAGATACATTGACACAAGACCACCCACTGCAGGACAAACAGCTCTGTGGCCAGGAGCTCGGAAGTCATTAGAAATGCTATGTATTATTCATTCACTCACTCGTTGCATCTGCCCAAATTCAAATGTTCTGTTAAATGTGTGGGGAAAAACTGTGGGGCCACTATATGCCTGGCATGGAGCCTGATTTAGGATAGCATTGAAACTTAATTTAACATTCACACTGGGGCTCACAGCATCATCCAGGAACACTTACTGTAGGATTAAATCATCATTTGGGGCTCTGTATGCACATTTACTCAACAGGATTTACATTGATTACACAGCAGTAGAGAACATAAATGACAAAGAATGTTTCCGTCCAAGTCAAGCCAGCCTTAAGTAAACTTTCCCCCAGACTGTGAACACTTCGATCCCATTGTGTCATGTTAGTTCAAATACAACTCCTGGCTAAAAACATGCAGACACTGGTGATCTCCTAAACACATTTTGCATAATAAAAGATGTGCTCTGTTGTTGTGTGTGTTGGGGTTTATAATATAACCAAACACAACATGATCTGTTACATCTTATTAAATGTGAGGACCTTAACACATTACATCTAAGGAACTCTAAAGTAGTCACATATTAAATGTTCAAATTGTGCTAGAATAAAATTGAAGAGCTAAAATACTTTGCAAGAATAGTATCAGTAAGACTGAAAGATGCAGCCAAACCCCTGGAAAAGTGAAACAAATCTAAAACTCTAAAGCCTTTCTTTCACATCTGTTGTGTTTTTTACAGATGCCAAAACTAGATTCTGTTCTGAGGCAACTCATCAAGATGAGTGACAAAGTACTGATGCCTCACCAGCTTTAGGGGATATGAGGGTTGAACCAGTTCTTCAAAGATGTTGCAGCTTTCAATGTTCAACCTGTATCTTGTTAAAGAAGACATCTGTTGAGGTGTTGAATTCAGAAGTAAAACTTTAGATTTATACAGTTTCTTTGCATCGTATTTTTTTGGGACGAATGGAAAAGGTTTGTCCATTTACTAAACAAAATGCTTTTTTTCGAGTTATCAAAGCAATTTCCAGAGGCAAACAACAGTAGAAATGGCAGATGAAAGCATCAGAACAGGGCCATTATAGACAGAATAGAAAAGAGTCTGAGAAAACGTAGTAATGTTCCCCTCAAGGCTGGTAATGGAAAGGTTATTGTGAGCCCTCGCAGCGCCGCTGGGCTGTTATCACTGCAGCCACGTGTTTTCACTGCAGCCTCTCTCTCTGTGTTCGTGCAGGTACAGTATACAGGCTAGAGCTACATTTTCTGAGCAATAGCTGCCACATATTCCTATTTTAAATTAATAGTATGAAACTGCTAGGTAGTTATGCACAAATTGCATTGCAGCTAGTGAGTATATTTTCAAGTTGTATAAGAGGGTTTTTGATATCATCATCATACATACAGGAAACACCAATACTTTTTTAACATTTACAAATGAAGGATTATCTATCACAGTCAACCCACAGTTGCATATCTCCTTCATCCAGTCAAGTTTATAGCCATGTCTTTGCAAAATGTCAAAACTTCAAGCTTTTATTCTATGAGATATTTGTGGGAATTTTTTATAATAATATATATATATATAATATATAATTAGCTAATTCATTCTTAATGTTTTTTTTCTGACGTCACAGTGACCTGTTCGTGTCCAATTGCAAGAGCAAGGACTGTCTTATGTAAGACAGCTTTTATGTGCGCAGCTCCACTTGCTTGGAACAATCTTCAGCAAGAATGGAAACTGAGCAATCTCATTCCTCTGCATGTTTTTAAAGCTAGGCTAAATAAAATGCTCGTTGATACTATGGGCACTTGTAAATGTCTATAACTATGTAAATGTATCCTGTAAATATAATGTATAATGTCCTTTATTGTTTTATGTTTCATGTGGAACCTATATGCTGCAGGTCTCCCTTGAAAAAGAGATCTATGATCTCAATGGGACCAATCTGATTAAATAAAGGTTTGAAATGAAATGAAATGAAATTGTACTTTTGTGCAAAATGTTAAGAAATGTCACCCTAGAGATTCCTGCTATATCACGTGCATGAACATTGGAGGTACAGACATAAAAGGCATCATGTTCATAATGTATGCAGTGAGGTTGGAAGGGTCTTAATGCTGGAACATAGAAGTAGCTCCAGAAGAAGAATGCGTTGTTGAGAAAAGTGTCTCCTCTCACTTCAGTGCAGAGAGCAGAGAGCTGGCACAACCAGACATGCACTTAGTG
This sequence comes from Gymnodraco acuticeps, assembly GCF_902827175.1. Taxonomy (NCBI): domain Eukaryota; kingdom Metazoa; phylum Chordata; class Actinopteri; order Perciformes; family Bathydraconidae; genus Gymnodraco; species Gymnodraco acuticeps. Next base: position 398,170 of record NW_022990106.1, on the reverse strand, counting down.
TTGATCGCTGTTTTCCAAACGTGTATATCGTGTCACACAAGTGACACCACATAGGATATAAACAGATGGAGGGATAGCTATAAATTGTCTGGTAGACATAACAGGAATCAACATACAGACAATAATGTACCAAAGGAAACCATGATCTTTATCAAGTGGAATTGTTGAGAATAAGTATGAATTTATGAGAGGAAAGTCCAAATATTTAGAATAAAATGGAAATACAAAAGTGACATTTTTGGGAATAAAGTAGAAAGATTTTGAGAAAGGGTTTGACCTATTAGTTTTGATGCCTGGCATGTCAACAATAAGTAAATGAGGAAGAAGATTATTTTTTGCATTTGAAGAAAAACTTTGAAATGCTGAGAATGTTAATGAAACAAAGAGAATAGACATGGGAGCTTTGAGAATAAAACCAACTGGTAGGTTTAGCACATGTTGAAACTGTTCGACTTTATTCTCAAGATGCAAAATAAAATAAAAATGACTATTTATCATGTATTCACTCATGCCTGGCCCTAATACTCTTCCATAGTTTATAAATATGTATAGATGTATTCATCCTTGAATGCACTTATATTGTGAAACTCAAAATCTATTTTTGAAAATATCCACAAGCTACTCCACACCCACTGATGCTTTAAAGGAGCCATGGGTAATTAGCTGTTGGGTAGCCAACTGCGTTTTTTTTAAAGATCAACCAGAAAATAAAGAAACAAGTATTTCATAGTTGCTTATTGCTTATAAATCACAAAAACCTGCAGCGAATAGTGTACTTTGACTGATTGTAATGAGATGTGTTAGGCGCATCAAGCTGTGTTTTAAATCCCAGCATGTTAACTTTGCTTATAAAATGATGTCCTCAGGCTACATGTCCTACTTTTAATCCGTTATATTTTCAAGGCTGTTGCAAATACTGTGATGAAAAGGAAAATAATGACAGTATGCAAGTGGAGGACTACAACACACAATCCCTGATTTGCAAACTGATTTCTGGAGCAATCAGGAAGCACTTGCTAGTTTTGCAGCCTTGACATGTGGCTCTAATCTCCAAGCAGGAGTGGAGCACAAAGCAAACCCCCAATGTGCTTTGTGCATCCACTATAATTTGTAAGAGCATACCTGTGTGGTGTCAATCATGTAGACATCGCGCATTAGATTAAATCTTGCCAGATATCAATCACAGGATTGCAACTGGAAGCAGCAACCGTATTCTCTCCAGGATTAAGCTGCTTTTAAATTGGCTGCAGAGAACAAAATGAGCTGTCGAGCAGAAAAGCAAAGTAAGCCAGAGGATGGAGGAGCAGAAACAGTGGATAATGAGCTTTGTAAGGGAAAAACCTATGCCGCTATGTTTAACTTTGAGAATTACGTTCCTGGTTGTGTGAAATGAGAAAAACTTGAGGAAATTATTCACTGAGTGTTAATTAAATTCAGTTTGAAACTTTAAATCGGCTAAATAAATTGCTTTTCTCAATTAGCTTCCCTTGATTCCTCCTTAGCGCAGCTTTCAGGATCTTGTTATTTGTTTGCTTTACCTTAATTATTGTCAAATAGAAAGTTTAAGACCACTTTATGAAACTGTTTTATCAGCTATTTAATATTTTTAGCAGAGTGATCTGCCACAAAGTATTAGATAATAAAACATAATTGGATGTCAGAATCTCAATCCATGCTTGCTTGTGTTTAATTTATCATAATCTATATAGACAACATTTATGTGATTATTAAGATCACATATGTATACATTATAATAAACAGCAAAAGAACAAAGAACATGTTCTACACATGAGTTACAAATTAATATTCCATTTGTAAAAAGCAAGTTTTGATTAATCAGGTTCAGTGACCAATGTTTTGTCTGTGGTATGTAAAATAAGTGAAAAATATGTTAATTACATTTATTTACTTCATCTTGTTTAACATAACTGCTGCAGTATTGGAAGTTTTAATCTCTGTGATTATGTTTGCATGTAGCCTACAGTATTAATGTGAGGCAAAACATCAATTACTTAAACTGTAAACAACTTTACCTAATTATCTACTTTATTAGAGTGTGGACATTATCAACATTTCCGCTCAACCTACTAATATGCAGTCACACTCACATTCAGATTTACTAAATGCACACATTTCTCAACGATTTATGGGATAAAACTGCCTTGTTTAACTGTGACCTTCTCTGTTTGGTTTATATTTTTTGAATGTGGTATTTGGAGAAAAAAAACATACCAATTAACATTGTGCAGGGTATATAACTAATTAATAATAAAAGGATGAAATTATTAAAATAAGCGCATTATTTATAGTCACAATAAGTATCTTGCCCTGAAGAGCAACTGTTGAGTTATATATTACACAGGCTCCGCCCTCTACTGGAATCTATGGGTACTACCCTCAACCATGCTATGCGAGCATTCACATACTGAGATACATAAACGTAGCCGGCCAATCGGGGCGGGCGTACCTGAATGCGTGTGTAAGCCAAGCGGCAAACTGTGGGGTAGAGCCGGGAAGCCAATACGGAAGTGCCACACACTGCAGTTCATATATTGGCCGATAGGCAATGGCTGCAGAAAGGAGCAATTTCCATAGACCCCCATGTTAAAATGCCCAACTTTACAGCAGAAAAAAACATGTTTCTACCCCTGGCTCCATACATTTTATTATCGATATAGTTAGATTCCACCTTCATGATTATGGATCTGTGAGTGAATTGTTTTCTAACGCGACCCTTTTATTTATATTAGGTCTTAAAGTGTGTGCATAAATTAGGGCGTGGTCACATTGAGTGACGGCTCTGTCAAGTGACTGCACCAGCTAGCTTCTTGTCTCTCTGCTAGCTGCTCCGTGAAGCTAGCTACAGGGACTCTGCCTGCTCAGTTCATCCCCGAAACACAACTTGTAGCCGGCCGTGGTTGTTTGTTCTTCATGCTTATATATCGGACTATTGTGACTCGCTCTGCGGTTAAAACAGACGGTGCATGAATGCGGTTTTGCGGTAAGTGAAATTCTAGTGCTTTATTTATGTGTTAATGATTTTAATCAGCCACGTAATGAATGGTAAGGCTTGGGTTAGCATGTAAGCTAGTGGTAGCTTCATCGGTGTTAACGATTGTAATCGTAGCCTCCAAGTTAAAATCATAGACTGTATATAAAGGTTAAAACGAAATAGACAAGTGTTAAGTGGGATAATACTGTTGAACAAACGGCTTCTGTTTGAGGTTGATAAAATAAGGTTACATCCTTGTAACTTAGAGATATTTTATTATGTAGGTAGAACTGTATGCATCTAAGGTTAATTTAAATTGGCTATGCTCAAGCATGTAGACAAGCTAATGTCGAAATAGTGTATGTGAAATCAACCTCACAATAAGATGTGTGTATATTACAATTATTAATGTCATATTTCAAGATGATTACTTAGATATTACAATATGGTTGGTTGAGCTGGAGCATTATTGAGCTTACACGTTAACGTCACAGTCATCTGAAGAACGAACCCAAACCTTGTTGTTTTTATTAATTGCATTACCAAATGGGTATCAAATAAACAGTAAGCATTGGTAACACAACTTCCAAAGTTACAGTAAAATAAAAAGGACCCTGACTCGGACTATACACAATCCAACATGTTCAACAGAAGAGAATCAGTTATATTGTTTGTACACATGGTACTTTACATATATATCTGTTTGTTTAAGGTGTCCAGGTGATGCAGACAGGCTGGACCAGAGAGTGAGAGACAGAACTGGACTCCTGACAGCAGTGAACTTCAGCTCAGGTACAAAGACTCTTTTTTCATACTGTACAAAGAATCAAGAAAAATATTGGTTTAAATGAATGAAGTATTGACTTGAATACACTGATATACATTCCATTAAACAATACTAAATACTAGATCACCTACACATCAGTAAAGTTGAGGGGTTTTTCCATGCAAAAAGTTACATTTAGATATTTAGCAATATGACTTTGTCAGCTTTCTAATTTAATGTATTGAAGGCAAAGATATTTAACACATAGTGAGAACTGCTGCTATTTATCTCTCAATATTGTCTGTAAAAAACGTGGTAAAAGTGATTCTTTCAGTGAGACAACAGAGCAAGCTTCTACAGTTGCACTACGTTTTGATAACGGTTAAATATTATTTTGATAATAACATATATTTCAATGTTGATGAACTTCATACTGTTCATTCATAATCTGATTGTCTTTGTAGCTCACTGTTGAAATAAAATAAAAACATTACAATTACAAAATAATTATATCTACAGCCCCTAAACACACAAACACACCGCTTTCATAAATAACACACTTGTTCTGCAATAATATGTTTTATGTTTCCTGTCATTTTTGTTAGGAAAGGACATGCCTGAAAGACAGGACATTTTCTCCTTCTCTGAGGGTCAAGAAGAACATCCAAGAGGAACATTAAAAGCTGATGTTATGAGATTTTAAGACCAGTACAGGACATTCACTAAGAAACTACTTTTATTGTAAAAACTATTTCCACATCTACACTCCATCCGCTGATTATTTCTATTTGCCTCACTTTATGAGCTTCACAACATGTACCTTGTTTTGCAACGTCACAAATAAATGGGGCCAATCTTCAGTCAGATGTGAATGTGTAATCTAACATTTTCAGTAAGAATAATGGACAAAAGGAGAGCAAATACAAATACAATTTATTGAAATGTGAACCAAAAGTTAATCAAATGTTTTAAATAAAAAGCACATATGGACAAAAGGTGTAAACCTATTAAATGTATAAGTAAACACATTTAGTCAAATAAAGTGACCGACTAGGCCTGTGCGGTTGGTATCAGCTTTGCCCAGCATGGGCTCCTCCATCAGCCCAGGTCCTCCTCGCAGAGGAAAGACCCTCAGTCCTCCTCGCTGAGGAAAGACCCTCAGTCCTCTCCAAACCAACAGACAGGAAGTCCATCACACGGAGGTTTCTCCCTGAAATCTCTGCTGCTCTCTGGACACCATGCTGTCTCAATCCGTCCACACTGAATATGAGAGGGGGAAAATGAAAATAATAAATGCTTTAGACAATAAGAAACATAAAGTTGACTGTTGAGTTGCTCAGTTTTTTTAGATTGTCAATACTATTACTGTATAACTAATATCTCAGGTTAAGAGGCACATTCAAATAAAGATTGGTCTTTAAATACATGTTGTCTTTTGAATTGTTTGTCTAAAGTCAAGGATCTATAACTGGTACTTAGTTTTAATGATAGTCTGGTTATTATGCTGTTTGGAGGAGGCCTCACAGGTAAGAGCGCTAACTAGCTACCATCACATGTACCTTAGCTTGACTTAAATGTATTAAACGTAAAGTTAAGTGATATCAAAATATAAATAACTAATGTCATGCAAACATATTAATATTTGCTTGATTCCAGTGTTGGGGTTTTAAGATTCTGAAGTATTATGCTAAAAGCTCAATAACTTAGATTATTATGTATAGTTTTGCTGTATAGTTTCATGTCCGCTTACCTTAGAAACGTAAAATGCGACGGCAGCGTGCAGACGGGGAGCATGTTAGCTTAGCTTGGTAGCTTCAGCTAGCTCTGGCACTTCCAGCTCGGTGGCAGGAGGTCCCTCCTCGGCTCCGCCTCTTTGCCCTTATTTGGAGAAGGCGGGAGTTGAACTCTGACCTCACTGTCGAGCCGTTAGTGGCCGACTCCGCCTACTAAGGGCTTCACGGCAACTCTGCAGAATCCTATGGGTGACGTCACGGACCCTACGTCCATTTATATATGGAGAGGCGAAGTCACGCCCATCTACTTCCGGACCATGGGACCCCGGAAGCGAAAAATTTACATTGAATTCAATGGAGAGAGAACACGTATCTTTTGATCCCGTTTGAATTGTGCCACGAACTACACATATGATGTTTGTCAATCTTAAACAATCATTTCCATGTCAAAAAAGTCACATTTTGTCGTAAAACTGCTGAAATATAAGACTATGAAAAATACGCTACTACAAAGACTACAAATCCCAAATCCCATTCTGGGTCGCGTAAGTGATGTCACAGGCATGCTCGGTGATTTATAATAAGACTCGTAATTAAAGCGAAGAAGAAGAAGATCTCATAACTGATTTATTCCCTCCAATAAATTATAGATCGCTAAAAATAAATTCACTTTTACAAGATGCCTGTGTGCTTTGTACCAGGTTGTAATCATAAAAGTGATCATACCACTTGCTCGTTCTATCGCTTCCCGTCTGATGAAAGGACCAGGAGTCGCTGGATCAGACATATCAGGTAATATCATAGGTAATATACATGTTGTGCATGGAACATAGTCAAGTTAGCTACCTAGCTAGTAGCGACGAGTAGCGAGCACGTTAGTTAGCATTACATTACTTAGCCTTGTCATTTTTAGTAGCCTTACCATGAAGTTATTATTTTATTACATGAAGTAAACCAAAATGTTAAACAGTAACCAAACATGATGGTAAGTATTTCGTGAAACTTTTGAAGAGTAGCCTACTGCGCCCTCCACCGGGTGCTAAGGAAGCAGTTCAGGGAGAGTCGAAGGCAGGCATGGAGCTTTGCATGACATTCTTCTGGACGTGTTTCATTGTGATGACAATCTGTTTGTTGGAAAGACAGTCGTTGTGTGCTTATTGAGAGAAAATTGTTAGAAGAGATAATTATTCAAAGTGTTGTTACTTTAAAGTGTTGTTACTGACCTTTTTCTCTTTACCTCACCTGTAACTGCTGAGACGTTGAGGAACATGCACACTGACCTGCTCTGGCAACCTGATTTCCACTGTACGTAATAGTATTTGGTTATGATATATTATTTATATACATCAAAGGCACAATGCACCCCCCAGAGACACACATGTATTGAGTGTGATATTTTGCATAGGTCATGTGAAATCATCTTTACATACTAGAAAACTGTAGGAGCGGCAACTTGTTTTGAAATTGAATTTTTAATATCCGATAATAAAGTTGATCTGTTTTCTTTATTCTTCTCTCTTCCCAGCTCCATCACCATTCTCTGTTCCTGCAGGTCCTGCTTGCTAATCAATGCTCATATTTTTTTACACAATTACAAATAAAGTCATTGTATTGTATGACATGAAGTTGTGCTTCATTCGGAGTCAATCATAAATTCATTCTGCCTTCAACTGCGCAATGATTGTGGACTGCACCGACATCCATGTAGCTGCCCCCCAGTAAGATGAACCAAGCAAAGAGGGTCCCCATCATGCCCAAGGACATCCAGCTGGCCCGCCGCATCCGCGGAGAGAGGGCTTAGACTGACCTGAGACCAGCACACCCAAACACAACAGCTCTTTTAAGAGCCACATACATTTTCAAAGAGTTGCAATCCTACGTTATTATAATGATTAAACTGGTTCATGTATCACTTAGTTTACTGAACCTGGATGAATGAAAGAAATGAGTGAGGTAGTGGTTTACTGAAGTTACAAAGACATTAATATATGAGTAACAGGTCAGTGTAAACACAAGCTTCTGTCAATTATGGATCATTCAAACTATTTATATAAAAATATGTAATAAAGTTCTAAAACAAGTATTCGGTATATTCCTTGATAGCTTTTGGAGAAGGTTGTTTTTAAGTTTACTAAAATCTATCGTTTCAACTGTTTCACTTTATAAAAAGGGAACAGGTGAGTAGAGCATCATTGAATTTCTTATTCTGTCAGTAAATTATCCAAATGAATGTTTTTCATTATTTTAGTCAACCCTAAACAAATTGATTGTACCTTTTAATGATGACCTTACATGGTCGGCAAAGTTAAATTAACTTCAGAAAATTAAATCTGTTCTGAGAAAAAACTAATAAATGTTTAAAGATAGGAACTTGCCATCCCACTGAAAAACAGTCCGTAGAGATTTAAAGGCGTAGTTGTAGTTCAGTCCAACGTTTCATTTGGATTCATTTGACAACAGTCAACTATTTTCATAAAGAATATATATATTTTTCAAAGTCAACTTTATTGTCAATCTTACTCAGTTTGAGAGATCAAAAAGACGTTTAAATACAATTATACAATTTACAGATATGTATACAAATATATATATCCTATATACACCATCATGTATAATGATGGTGTATGATGTAGAAGGAAGTGTGGTAGATAACAAGTAAATATAGAGTTACATACAGATCCATGTTACAGCAAAAGATGGAATAACTAAGAAGCACGCAGTATAATAATAATTACATGCAACAATTAAATAACTGCTCAGCATCTCCACCACAATCCCAATCTGCTGTGTCCTGTTTTCCTCCCCTCTGCATAACACCCCATCACACATACGAAACACAACGCAGAGTCCGAGGGTGTTAAGAGTATGTTTATTGAAATGTCCTCCTCTCTACTGGCCAACACAGGGAGCATATGCTGGGTGTAGAATTGTTCCAGGAGGAGGAGATTTCCATGCCATGCAGGGTCTTTGGGGATGGGGATGATGATCGCCTCCTTCGTGGTCCACACAACAAAGTAGCAGAGACTCCGGTCTGTGATGTGCAGCTGCCCTTGGACCTGGTGCCAGTATGGGTGATTCTCCTTGAGAATATATGACCCACCCTCCTCACGGAGACAGAAGGATGGTAACTGGACTGCCTCCGTGATGGTCATGTTCCTCTGGCTGTGTGGACACTTCACCTCCAGCAGGGCAGATGGCTGCACAAGTCCATCGGGTGATGCTCCCAGAACACCCGACTCACTCACAAAGAGACCAGACTCGATTCGAACACTGTCACTTGATAGGCCTCCACAAAAGCCTTCACCCCTTCGGCCTCGTTTACAACCCCCCAGTTGACAGTTGGCGATGTCTCTGGCCAGTGGGTTGTATGTCTCCTCTCGCTGATGGTAAAGTTGAGACACCGGCTGGACTACTTTGGAAGTGCCAGGCTTCCTCCACTGGCACTCAACATCTGTGGAGCTGATCTGCCACATGGCAAATATTGCCAATGCTGCAGCGTGGCTGCATTTGTACATCTCCTGTGCACAATCACAGACAGCGCTCTGTATCGCGCCATCGTCTCCCATGCAGATCTGTAAAAATAAAGTAAGTACCATTTGTTAGCATGCTATAATAGATTGAATGAGCAATAATACAAGGATGGTCCGGATCTGGGGGTGGGAGGGTTTATTTTTCCATAGTTTTGTCCTCTTGTCTGTTGTTATTGTTTGTTTTTCTGTATTTTTTGTAATTTGTGTTGTATTGGTTGTGATTGTACATTGTATTTTTCTAAATGTGTATGAATACGTTTTTGAAAAACATTTGATCAACAATAAAAAAGGATTTGGTCAGGATCTAGACTCAGTGTGTAGTTTATTAATTAATCAATGCTCTCTACATTAGGAAAACACATACCGGTGTACCAGAGGGAGTCACACACAGCTGTGACTAGATAACCAAAATCCTTGAATCGACACGCAGCAAATATACTCAAATGACACAACGAGAAAAAGGAGATCACACATACAGTATAGTCGATATAAAACTGGCCGCTTCAATCTGAAGAGCAACTAAAACAAAACACGGGAGTGTACCTTGTTCTTGTGAACACTAATGTTATCCACAGCATACACAGAGACCACGAAGTTCTTAAGGAGAAAACTAGTTGCTAAAACAAAACACGTTAGTGTACCTTGTTAGCTAATGTTAGCTAGCTGACATTAACGTTACACATTGCACTCATATTACTCACCGAAACCTTGTAAAGCCGGTCCCGCATGCTGGCTCTTACAGAACCGACTAACTCCCCTTTCATATAGGTACAGCTCTCAACGTGCCCAGACTTGTAGTGATTTTCACCTCGTAAAATACTTTTATTCTCATTCTGAAAGAATGTGGTGAAATGTGCTAACGTGACGGCCATCTTTATGTTGGTGACGCGTATTGTGCGAGACGAGAGACCTGTAGTTCACTGAGCGGTTTCACACGAAAAAATGTGTAACTTCACAGTTTTACGACACATTTTTATTTTTTTGACTTGCAAAATGTTCTTTTAAATTGACAAACATCATATGTGTCATTCGTGGCACAATTCAAACGGGATCAAAAGATAACCTTTCTCTCTCCATTGACTTCAATGTATAATTTTCCGCTTCCGGGGTCCCATGGAGGCTTTCGGAAGGGGAGGGACTTCGCCTCTCTATACAGTCTATGGTGTAAGCCCACAGTATATAACGCGGCCACGCCTCCTGCCTGTCATCCTTTTCTCTTCAGCGAGCGAGCAATCACTGACAGAGAAAGTAAAACGTTTGAAAGAAGAAGGAAGAGTTATCATACCTTCATGGAGTCGCCACTTCTAGAGACCCGGGGGCCGGGCCTGTTCTTCGTGCCCTGGCTTAATGGCGGGCGCCGATCCCCACCATCTCTGTTTCGAGTGTTTGGGGGACCAGGATATGGCCGAGGCGGTGCCATTCACGTTCGCCATTCCAGCGGGGCGGATGGCTCTGTTTGCCGGGAGGAGGATGACGAGGACTTCTCGTTATCGGGCATTTCCGGGTCCGTCGTCCATGGAAGTCCACCGCCCAGGTCTGTACTTCCCCCTAGGACTCAGTGATTCTCGAAGTGTGGTTTGCGGACCTGAGCGCCCTCTAGTGGTCCATGAGTATATTGGTAACATTTCACATTTGAAATAAATTAATTAATTTGAGTTTTCCGCACTCTCGTGCGAATATTTCCGCGATTGAGCGAGCTTAAGTTTCACTTTTGATTGCATCATATAGCCCAGCCAACACCTTCATCACACATGTAGTCACTTGTTTGTACCATTTTCAGGCGATTTGTAATCTGTTCTAGAAAAACGATGTTTTGGGATATTTGTGGAGTTAGGTGGTCCGCGAGTGTTTTTTTATTGTTTAAGTGGTCCTTGGTATGAAAAAGTTTGAGAAACACTGCCCTAGGTGATGACCATGGCGGCGGAGAGTGGCAGCCCATCTGCTCCCAGCAGGCAGCAGGCTGGGCAGAGAGCCTCTGCCCTGTTGCCGCGTGACAGGGCGGTTGCAAATAAACACGGGTGTGTTGGGCGTCTCGCTCATTGCTCTTCCGCAAGATGCCCCCACTTCACCGGATCAGAGCGATTATTTGGCCGCAGCATCGGACGAATTAATAGCTTGGTCTGCGGTGTGGCCGCCGCTGCTTGCCGTGTGATGTCCCTGGGGGATCACGCAGCATGGCACTTTCCAAAAAGACTGATGATCTCCTGGGAGCCCCCAGGTCTACGGAAGGGCTCTTTGGATCAATTTCCTTGGTCACGTGGATGAGGAGTAGTCGCAGCTTGGCGTATGCTGCTTCTTGCTCATCCTCAGAGGACAGAACACTGTCCCACACTCGCCGCCCCGCTGTAAACTCCAGTAAAGGAAGCAGCAGGTGGGTGCGCTAGTGAGTGGAATAAACCGCAGAAAGTGCTGTCAAAGCACTGTGCGGGTTCAAGAGACGTTATTGCCGGCGTGCTGTTGTCAGAAAACACACCTTGCCTAGTGTTATAGCTCCGATTTATGCATTTCACCGTCTGTGTGACACGCCGTGTTACGCAGAGGTGACACAGATGATGGTGGGCCAGCCCTGGATGGTTCCTCAGGTCTGGGGAGCATTGTCTCAGGAAGTGGGTGCAATAGGGGCGTTACCCACTCTGGGCCAACCTCTCCAGGCTTGGCTCCTGCAGGGAGGTGGTGCTGTCTAACAAAGTTATTCAGACTATCCAGGCAGCAAGAGCAGGATCCACCACAACCTGTTACAGGACGAAGTGGTTGGGATTCCAGCGGTGGTGTGAAGAAAGGAATCTAGAGCCTCTATCATGTACATTGGGCTCTATTCTGTCCTATTTACAGATACTGGTGGACAGGGGGCTTGCTCATTCCACAATTAAAGTGTATGCAGCAGCCATTTCGTCCTGCCATGAGAGATTTGACGGCAGGTCAGCCTTCAGTCAGCCGCTTATGACGAGGTTTTTGCAGGGGGTCAGGAGACAGCGCCAGTGGTTCATGCCTCCTCCCTGCAATAGGATCTGCTGTTGATGCTGGAGGCTCTGGTCACAGAACCATTTGAGTCTCTGGAGCACTGTCATGGTAAACAGCTTTGCTGCTTGCCCTGACTTCGGCCAAGGGAGTGTCCGAGCTGGCCGCTCTGTCGGTGCACCCGAGTTGCCTTTTGATCCGGGGTGACCGTAGCGGGGAGACACAGACCGAACCCCTCCTTGTTCGTTCAGATCGATGGCTATACAGTTAAACAGCTTTATTCTTCCACCCCATATTGTGGACAGGGAGGCTAAATTGCACCTCCTCTGCCCGGTGCGTGCGCTGGCATGTTATGTAGGGCGCACGACTTCCATTAGGCGCACTGAACAGCTGTTTGTGTGCTTTTGGGATGGTGTGGCCAGTAAAGCTCTGTCCAAGAAACGCCTGACAGGATGGCTCTGCGAGTGCATTTCACATGCCTATGGACAGGCGGGGAGAGCCTTCCCCACTGGGGTCCATGCGCACTCTACACGTGCACGGCTGTATCAACAGCCTTGTTCAACGGCGTGAGTGTGGAGGGCATATGCACGGCGGCGTCTTGGTCATGCCCCTTCATAAGGTTTTATCTTTTGGACATGTCTGGCTCCTTTTCATCGTCTGTGCTTGCTGGGGCAACACAGGACTGGTGAGGGGGGGGGCTGTGGGTATACCTCAGTGGGTATCTGACCCCCCCCCTGGACATAATGCACTTATGTTTTCCCATGCTCCTTAGGGACCAGGGAAACATGGTGTGCAGTAAGCCCCATACAGGGCTGGAGGGCTGCCTGTGGGTCGGGCGGGGAGAGCCTTCCTCACTATTTTCCATGCACACTCTACACGAGGTAAGCGTCTGTGAGTGTGCTCTATCCAAGCTGCGGCCCCGACTTCTCCACGGTCACAACCGGCTGAGAGGAAGTTGGGGTGTGGTGGCTGTTAACCAAAAGTCGGTCAGGGGAAGTGTGATGGGTCAATGTTGTTGAACGACAGGGCGTTTCTCCATCAGGGCTCCACCCACTGTACCCATAGAGTCCAGTAGAGGGCTTCGCCTGTGCTTACAGATGTAGCACCTCATTTCAGACAGTTTGAAACGCGAGGGACGTGGCCGGCACGGGTTCTGCCCTCGCTCAAAGGAAAACCTCCAGCATGACTTGAGACCGCCCCCTTGATAAATAAATGTAATTATAATGAAGGCAGCTGCAATGGATCATTGATCCACCAGGGGGTGCAGTGGGGTTCCACACTGGAGCTCATGTGAAATAAACTCTGACACAGTAGATTTATGTCTGGTACTACTGCATAGCGGATCTTTGTTAAGATCCATATGTCACAGATAGGATCATACTCTGGGCTAAATAAGAGACATGTAATAATTTATAAAACATCACTATTTAACAAAATAATGTTGTTTAGTCCACAACTACTGTACAAAAAACATCAGGAAGCCCGCCGGCTCCAAAAACGAACGAGAGGAAATGCAGCCCGGCTCTCGATTTGTAATCCTAATGTAATCATCATCTTCACCACGATCATTTATGTTCGCCGAATTGACATGAAAGCACTGACAAATATGAATATACTGTAGTCAACTTCATTAAAACGTTATTAACGTGCCTAAACTCAGTAATTCACTAAAAATATTTATATTTTAATGGAGCCTCGTCAGGCAGAACAGGATCTTGATCAGCATGAAGGGTGTTATTTTCCCCATAATGACCAAGTCGCTGCACATTATCCCGCTTATTACATGGCCACATTCTCAACAAAGTAACGACAGGACTCCCAATATTAATTGAAATGCTTTTATGGATTTAGAAAATGTTTTTATTGATTTAAAAAATAGTTTATCATGTATTGATTTGAATTGACATGCATCCGCTAAGAAAAATAGTCCGTTGTTACCGTTTTTTAAACAGTCTGAATGAAACGGCAGCTCTCAGCCTAATGGCCCATCAGCCACAGCTCCCCCCCCTTCTCCAGCAGTTAAGTTAACTGTAGGTTACTCTGAGTGACAAGCTTACAGTTAGTGAAGTAACACTTTTTTTTTGTGAGTCACGACCTGGCTGTTTCATTCTAACATAACGCTCCAAATGTTATTGTTTCCACTCGGACTTCAATACAGCTAAAACAATGTTTGGTTTCTCTCCGTCTCTTTAGTAGCGCGCGCAACTGAAAGTCTGAGAGGGTGAGGATTGTTCACAGAAAACAGAACACGAATCGACAACTCCACCCTCTGCTCACTCCTTTCTTGTAAAATACAGGTCCAGCCAGGCAAAACAGTGCACTTCTATTTCCCGCACTACTGTGACAGACCATGGGGCAGGGTCAGCCACTAACATAACATATGAACGTTAGTTTTTAACTGAAATGATCAAATAAAGTCAACATTTCACAGTGTTTACAAACATTGACCATACCGTTCACCAGCCCCTATGCCTATGTATGTTGCGAACTCTTTGTTTAAAACTAATTGGCCATCGGAATGTGTATGTCCCTATGTCCCAACCCCCCCCCTGGTGATCTCTCTTCTCCAGCAGTCTGGTTTGTGTTCGCATATTTATGCTGTCGCAGTTTCTGTTGTATCGCGCATTGCCGGAAATATCAAACATTTAAAGGTGGGGTAGGTACGTTTCAGAAACCGGCTCGAGTGCACTAAAATTTGAAAGTACACAGCCGAAAAGAATCCGCCCCTTCCTTCAGACTTCCTTACAGAGCACCTCCTCCAACACACATGAACGCGCAATGCACGCCCAATGAGGGCACGAGATACATTTGTGCGTGCGTGAAAAAGGTTCCCCACCCCTGCTGTAGACGGTGTGAAAGCACCTATTGTTTTAAATAATGGTCGGAATGTGAGCCTTCTCAATTACCGTGGGACAGCAGAGAACTCTAAACAAAAATGTTCAATCAATAAATAAATACATCTTATCTTAATAATATCTTCATATTAATAGTAATAATAATAATAAATCATACAGTATGTGTCCGAAAGGGAGCAGGAGGAAGCAAACACCAAAAAAATATTACAAAAAATATACTGCATATTAAAGAAAACGATTGTAAAGGTAAAAGTATGAGCATAACAAATAAAGAAGTGTAAACATTTACATTATTATTATGATTATTTAATATATAAAGACTATATATTATTGAATTACAAGATTAGATATACTTTATTTGATCTAAAATATTGATGTTTTTTCGTTATACTGTAGTAGCCTGTGAAAACCATAACAAATATGTGTTCAAATGCTCTTCACTAAAACACAAATGGGGCGAAGCCTGCGAGCTAGTTCAGGCAGTCAACTCGAGCACTTATGCTGCATTCATACATAACGCCCCCTTGCCACTCTACAACCAACCAAACAGAGTCTCCTTAATATGCCGCTCTATTTAACCTGCCAGATCTCTCTCCATGCATTGCTTGCTGCTGCAGAGACCTCTACGTCGCTGCTGCTTGCCTGCTGCGTTCACTTGCTATTGCTGCGTTCATTTGCTATTGCTGCGTTCATGTTCCTGCTGCTGTGTTTCATGTTGCTGCTGCTTGCCTGCCGGTGCTGTCCTTGCAAATGTCTATTGCAATCTCCGACTCTGGAACCGAATCATCATACGCAAGAAGCCGTAAGAAATGCCTCATTCCCGAAACACAGGCTAGCGCAGAGTATGGTTCAGACCCCGCTGGAACGAGCCACAGCACGACACTAGTGCTGTAGCGACGCGTCGACGTCGTCGACGCGTCGACTTCAAAATATCGTCGACGACATATTTCCGCGTCGACGCGTCGCCACCATAGACTGTATGACGCCACACACACACGTGGGTCACCCAAAGCAACAAGCAGTTCGCAATCGCACTTCTAACACAATGGAGACTGAAACGGCTACCAACTCCTCCTCACAGGATTGCGCACGAAGCCCTCAAACGAAAACATCTCGCCCCAGGTCTTCAAAAGCATGGGAATATTTTAAAGTTAGTCCAAAACGCAAAGATATTTATATATTTATATCTCACTGAGACTGCTGCTTGACCGGAAGCAGCAGCTAGCTGTGGTGGCAACCATTAGCAGCTAGCATTTGCTCTCCGATTTAAAATGGAATTATGGATTATAAATTCAATAATTTTTTTATACATAGACGTTAAAAACCTATGGATTAACCGATTCAGCCGCGTTTTTTCTCATTTTAATGCCATTGAACACGTATTTTGATCAGATTGACAGCTACGGCGGTGAGACGATCTCCCTAGAAGCTCTGTGAAGGTACGTGTTGTGATGACTGTATTTGCTTCCCCTGTCGCGAGTCCGGATCACTCAGTGATGATACTATGTACCTACATAATCTGTGGAGTCTCAGCTTTAATCGGATATCTTGTATGTGCAGCTACGATAAGTAATAAAGGTACTTTTATCTTGAGTTCTGTGCCAATGTCCGTTAGCATTTTTTGCTCAGGGGTCATTTAGATGCTTCTTATGAGACTTGTGTTTTGTTTTGGTAAACATGGTTTGTATCGTCAGTTAGCTGAGATTATTTCCGTTAATCTGGTATAACACATTAATAGGTTCTTAAATATTAAGATCTCCTGAGACACAGTATCGTGAAAAAATTTTTTTTTACATTACGTTTTTTTTACATTACGTTTTTTAGGAATTGAACAACAGAAAAATAATCGTTCGATTAGTCGACTAATCGATCAAATAATCGCCCGATTAATCGTTTTCAAAATAATCGTTTCCCCCCAGCACTACACGACACACATTCAGGTGTCCCTTCCGTCCTCATTTCGAGTAACTTTTAATATCCTTTGGGCCAGAGGAAGTCCCGAGTTCTACGCCAGCTCCGGTAACAACCCCTCTCTTGTGTGTCGGTCGGTGGGTATTTAAACACCAAAAAAGGCAGGAGCAAGCTGACTCCGGCATTCCCAAAGTACCTGCCATCCTGTCCTACCTTCTCGAAGTAAAATCAGCGCTTGAAGCCTTTAATTGCACGATATATTCCCGTGAACAAACTCGAATTCCTCTGCCTGCAATGTAAACAAATGTTTCTACTTCCGCGTTCAGCCACGTTGTGCCGCTGATGTCACACTCTCGAGGATTCTGGGAATTGGAGTCCCAGAACCAGCCACGAGTTCTAGCTTCCTGCCCCCTGCAGCAACAGTTCCTTAGGAATCGCATCTTGGCAGGTATATAATACTATTCTGCATAAGCAATGTTTTATTATGGAAATATTTGGCCTGCAGTAAGTCATATTTGAGGCAATTATAGAGAAGTTGTATGTGTATAAGTATTTATACTAGGCCTACTATAAATCAATGAAATAAAAAACGGAAATAAATTAATAATTTCCATCACGTGAATATGAAGGGAAGCTCGATACATGTTTGACCATCATTTTAGACTTCAATCTCCTACAGTGTATTTTCTATGAATACCATGAATTATTCTCTGCCAAGCGGCCATGTACATTTAATCACCTACCAAAGAAGAGTTTTTCCTTACAGGAATTAAGCTCTACCTGCAATATCTTCCCCTCGCTGGGTGTGCCTTAGGAGGCTTCATGCTGCAAATCGTTTCCAAGCTCTTTCTAATCACAGATGTTCGTCAAATGACCTTATCACAGGCTTAAATCGAGGTTTCTTAGCAGGTTAGGCTGGCTCCCAGGGACCCATGTCTGTTGAAACCTGCACTCAAGACTGAAGTTTGCACTGAAGGAGCCAGGAGTATTACACGTGCTGCTATTTAAACGTTTAAAAACACGACAGGCCCCTAGCCTAGTGCTAGGAGGAATTATTCTAGCAACGTTTCTTTATTGAGCCGTTAGTTCCTCATGATTAATCTGTTAAGAGTATTATTAACTACTAAAGATTTTTCCCGTTTCTTTGCTCCGTCGATGACATGGCAGGGAAAGCAGACATCCCATATGCCTTCTGTGGCATATATATTTTAAGGTTTTACAATCAAATGTGCATTTGGTTTCCATAGTAGCCCACGTTTCTTTGACACATTACATTACATTGCATTTAGCTGACGCTTTTATCCAAAGCGACTTACAATAAGTACATTCGACCAGGAAGACACAACCTTGAAGAAAACAGAATCATATAAGTACATCAGGTTTCATAGAGCCAAACATTTCAAGTGCTACTCAACTGGCTTTAGGTAAGCCAGTCCTTTATTAGTATAAAAATGCTTCGTTAATAGTTCTAACGCTCGAAGTGGAGTCGAAAGAGATGAGTTTTCAGTTTGCGCCGGAAGATGTGCAAGCTATCTGCCGTCCTGATGTCAATGGGGAGCTCATTCCACCATCTTGGAGCCAGGACAGCAAACCCACGTGTTTTCGCCGATGGGAACTTGGGTCCCCCTCACAGCGAGGGCGCAACGAGTCGTTTGGCTGATGCAGAGCGTAGTGCACGCGCTGGGGTGTACGGTTTAACCATGTCCTGGATGTAGGAAGGGCCAGATCCATTCGCAGCATGGTAAGCAAGTACCAGTGTCTTGAAGTGGATTCTAGCAGTTACCGGAAGCCAGTGGAGGGAGCGGAGGAGCGGAGTGGTGTGGGAGAATTTAGGAAGGTTGAAAACCAGACGAGCCGCTGCATTCTGGATGAGAACACCTCATCAGAAGCATTATGCTGGATTCTCTGCAACACCTGTAAAGCACCCCTTGGTGTCCATCTTTTAACCATTTCCTAGTTGTTAACTTTCCCAGATAAAACTTTTCAACAGCTAGGCCTACCTCTTTCAGAACAGGAACTGGAAGCCCTTCCACACGTCTAGAATTATCGGTATTATTCTCGATAGTGTGCTGATGCAAGCTTCACTGCCACCAGACAAGCTGTCCCGCATCAGAACAGCCATAATTACAATTCATGTTATTTATTTAGCGCCTTTCCAAATGTTCAAAGTGCTCTACGTTATACTACATATTAGACTTGTAATACATTCAATACTGATTACTGCCTTCAATTATGGTCTCCCACTGGTAGTCTCTCTAAAAGAGATGTTTTATATTTATAAGGAACAAGCGCTAGCCTTTCTGTTCAAACCTTAAGGCACCATAGTCTTAGGTCACGTTCACACCTGCTTGGTAAGTACTATTGAATCGGTCCTGTAGCGTTAACCCCTTGATGCGGTTCGTTGGATTGGTGTGGAAGCAGTCCGATACCTCTGCTCCGCCTAAAAGAGGTGGTCTCGGGTCGCTCGCTAGTAAACTCTGGAGAGATTCATTGCTGGTGTGACGTAGTCCGCATCAAAACATGGGAAACAAATATTTGCGCGTCATCGCTTGTTTTGCTATCTATGCTGTGTGCAACATCCAGTAACCTATAGGGTCATGCATTCATTTTGGTGACTGCTTACCTCACTGGTCCCCTGTGTACAGAGAAAAGGCAGTGGTACAATCTCATCAGAGCCACCTGTCATCGGTGAAACCTCCTCACTGCATAACGTCTCATTATGTGTTATAATGTTTTTAATGCACGTTGTCTGATTTATAATCCTATGCGCCGGCCGCAGAGTCTGTTGATGTACTCTCCAGATTAACAGCAGTATGAAAATAACCTGCCATGCTCCATGATGCAGGCTACTGTAGAAATTGCTGGGATCTGCATTTTATCTGCTTACTGTCCCGCCAATTGTTGAAAAAGCATCTCCGTACAATGACTTTAGTTTACAGTTCATAGTCTGTTTGAGGTTGCCTGGGTGAACGCAAACCCAACCTTCTGCAAATGAAACAATGTAATACATGTAAAGACGCGGACTATTCGGCATGAATGCAATCTTAGAGATGGCTATTGCTCAGATCTTTGGTCCTTAGCCCCTCTGCGACGAGTGGAAGGTTATGTTCATTCTTTTATAATGACCTTGCGGTGTCCTCAGATCCTCTCTAGTTACTTACAGATGCTGCGCCTTCTGCTGGTTCGGGGATTTCACAATGAGTGGTTTGCCCCACCAGCTTGCCATGCCCTTCGTTCAACCAAATGTCTCTGGATCTACACGTCAAGCCCCTCAAGGATTTCCCATATTCTGCCTCCATGATTCAAAGCATATAATTGAGCTTGGTACTTTATCTTCTTCTGTCCCAACCTCCTCTGTGTACTTATGCAATATCAAATCAAATCAAGTTTTATTTATATAGCACATTTATAAACGATTTATGGTCAAGCCAAAGTGCTGTACATATAATAAAATTAGCCTACAGTAGAGACACTTTACAGCAAATATAACAGCACAGATTGTTCAGAATATCAGTATGAGAAAAAACGACACCCTCTATCCTTAGATGTAGATGTATTCAATAGATATAATAGTTGTTCATGCATTAATTGTATTTTCATTTGAATCCTGCAATCTTCAAGTGCTAAGTATTAAGCCACGCTAGAGTTAATTAATTTGCTCCTCAAGGGCCTTAAGAAGGCACGTCCTCCACGCAATGATAAAGACTGCCTCTTAACTTTGCACCCGTGCAAAGGTTAATGTATAAGTTCAGGCAAAGGGTTTCACTATACATTGATAAACGTCAGAGGCAGTTGTTACAGCTTTCTATTGGTTTCTCAGGTGGTGAATATACACAGACCTCTCACCTTTTAATCCTCAGCATAATCTCTCCCTTACTGAATTAACTTTGGAGATCAAATATACACACTTTTTTGAAACATTAAATGTCTGACAGTTCTGTCTGGGGAGTCAAGGAACCCCGAATAATCATTGCTAAAACTAACACCGTTTTCTTTGTCCTTTATCTTCCATGCTGAACTTCTCGCATCATTGCCCTCTGACACATGGGTCGGCACCCATGTTTATTCGATGGCTGCAAACCCAACGACGAGGGTTCTCCTCCAAGCTGCGTGATCTCTACCTAATCTGCGACCTGCCCCCAGATCGCTATTCCCACTGTTTAAGAATCTGCACAGCCACAACCGCAGCTCTATATCCACCTACCTCAACCCTGAGTATCCTGGGCCGTTGGTCATCTTCTGCCCACCAGCGCTATATCATGCCTCACATGAATGAGATCCTTGCAGCACAAACAACCATGAGCTCTTGCACTATTCGATGATGAGTAACGTTCAAAGATGTATATCTGTAGAATTCTGTTATTGCATACCAGGTGGTTGCTGGGTTAGATTATATTTATTTCATTATAGGATATTCCCCTCATAGCTGCATGCTTGGGGGGGAAAGCTCATTGTCGCTGCCTTAAAGACCTTGACACAGCAGTCTTGATAGGTAGTATATTCTCCTCAAACCCGCGGTGCTGGGGGGGGGGTCGGCACTGGTCACTTCCAGGCCTACACATAGCAGTCTCTCTAGGTAGTATATTCCCCTCAAAGCCGAGGTGCTGGGGGGGGGGGGGTCGGCACTGGTCACTTCCAGGCCTACACATAGCAGTCTCTCTTGGTAGTATATTCCCCTCAAAGCCGCGTTGCTTAAGGGGGATGGCTTTTCGGGCTGTTCCCGGGCCTTCACATAGCAGTCACTAGGTAGTATATTCCCCTCAAAGCCGTGGTGCTTAAGGGGGACGGCTTTTCGGGCTGTTCCCGGGCCTTCACATAGCAGTCTCACTTAGTAGTATATTCCCCTTAAAGCCGCTGTGCTTAGGGGGAATGGCCACATGGCAGCTCGCCAGGCCCTCTACTTATCAGTCTTACATCACCAGCGTCAGGCTCGGGCTACGCAGTTTTGGGGGATAGTATCTAATCTCCACGCAGTTTTGGGGGTTAGTTATTTAATCATCACTCATCGTGCTATGTATATCTATGGAGTGATGATGCCCGAGCCTAGTCGCCAAACTCAACTATATGCTGCTTCTAATAAACATGTTAAAGAAACACGTGAGTTGTCTGACTGAAATGGGGCGAAGCCTGCGAGCTAGTTCAGGCAGTCAACTCGAGCACTTATGCTGCATTCATACATAACGCCCCCTTGCCACTCTACAACCAACCAAACAGAGTCTCCTTAATATGCCGCTCTATTTAACCTGCCAGATCTCTCTCCATGCATTGCTTGCTGCTGCTATTGCTGCAGCTACCTCTACGTCGCTGCTGCTTGCCTGCCCCCCCCCCCACCCCACCACCACCCCCAGCTTCCACCCCAGCTTCCACCTGTAGGCTCGGGGGTTAGTTATTTAATCATCACTCATCGTGCTATGTATATCTATGGAGTGATGATGCCCGAGCCTAGTCGCCAAACTCAACTATATGCTGCTTCTAATAAACATGTTAAAGGAACACGTGAGTTGTCTGACTGAACTGAAGTACTGAAAGTCCATGAAACTTGTCTTTCTGTATTTGTGAATGAAGCGCCTTCTCATGGTTAAATCCTGAAATTGAAAATCTGGTTTCCAATATTGGAAACATATTTAAATGCCTTAAATACATGTGCACTTGCTGGACATCTTTTCCCTTAACACTTTTTTAATGCATTTCTAAAGCTGTTTTCTCACAAGAAGTCTGAACCACACTGGAGAATTAAGCGTGCACATTGTGTGGAGTTTCCCTGTCCCACATCTTGTTTAAAACACAAGATTGTCAGTTTGTGTTTTACTGGACGTTATTCATTTAGAAAGGGTGAGGGATGGCACCAGGGTATAACATGCAGGAGGCCTGACTAGACACGTCGGCCCTTACTGACAGAAGCTATATGTATCTTGTCGTAACATGGACATCTGTGCTGCCATTTTTGAGTAAATTACCCTTTTTGTTCACTCTCAGAGGTTTGTTTTTACTCATCTTTGTACAAGGGGGCTGTAAAAGTAAAAATGTCAGGGTTGCAGTGAAGGTGTGAAACTGTCTTGTGTTTCTTCACACTTTTGCTTGCTTCTGCAATGTAAATATGTACTCTAGAGCATGCCAGTATATTACTACATCATCCTGATGTTAAATTACTCTTCAAGCTCACTGCTCATGGTAACCAGGATCTATTATATGGGAAGAAGGGTACTGACTAAACTGCATCAATGACTATAATATCATAATGTCATTACAGCAGTCATGATACTTTTATTTCACATGAAATGATTGTGTGAGTCATGATACAAGGGTACTACTTTTTTAAATCAGAGTACTGAATATCAAAGATATAACTGTGATATGTCTCAAAGGGTGCAAACAGTGTTTATTGTAAGCTTTAAATGCATCTGCAAAAGTTTTGTTTGATTGAAATCAACCTCCATGGTAAACGGGGGTTTCATGTTCACCCTGCATCATCTTTGAAATGGCGCCACATGTTCTTCATGTTTTTCGTTTGTTTCTTTTCATGATTATTTCAAAAGACACCAACAACTTCAAAGGCCCCTGTTGTCGGAAGACATTGTCTCTCCTTACCGTTGTGTCTCCAGTCTCCTGCCCAAACA
Organism: Gymnodraco acuticeps; assembly: GCF_902827175.1. Classification (NCBI taxonomy): domain Eukaryota; kingdom Metazoa; phylum Chordata; class Actinopteri; order Perciformes; family Bathydraconidae; genus Gymnodraco; species Gymnodraco acuticeps. The sequence goes on along the minus strand of NW_022990106.1, from coordinate 374,808 downwards.
CAAATGGAATCAGATGAATTACTAAGGCGACAGGCAGCTGGCAGGAAGTGTCTCCAACAAGAAAAGACTACCATTAATATGGAACAGTTTATTTACACAAGAGAGTTCACTAGAGAGAGGTGAACAGCTTTACTCTACAATCCCTATAGCCTACGTTTTCTTCTTTCTCCATACCATTGTAACTGAATACATGGACTTTAAGTCTTCTCTAAACACCAGCTTTTCAGTATTTCACATGTGAGTCTTGATTGTGAAATGTCCCCTGAGACAAATGTAAAATGTGTGATATTGTGCTGTATAGATAAACTTTAATTGATTGATTGATTGATCGAAACAAGAGCTATGGCTTGAGAACATTTCAAACATTCACATATGAGGGTCTCAAATGTGTTATATTTCTGTTTCTTCTATGATTATTATTCCTAGATGCAATTATTGCAATACAAGGTCTTAATGAGTCATAGTTGCATGGACTTCTCTTCAATTTGGCAAAATCTAACTTTTTATACGAGATGCGGTTGCTTTAATGAATGGCAAAACACAATAAGTGCCAGCAATGTGCATTTAGGGTTCTATTAGCATCTTAGTTTTGATTCACTTAAGAAATCATATCAAACGCTCTACCCTAGAAATATAAATCATACAGTGCATCACTGATTTGTTAGTCATGTGTAATGTGTTCTCTGCTTGCTTGGACGATTTCTCATAAAATATTCTGTTATCTTGCTATTAGGAGGGGCATTAGTTGCATACAGATCATCAGATGGGAAAGGTATTTACATAAAATAACACAAATTAACATTACTACTTTTGAATAAAAGCATTTATAATCTTTGAAAGATACAGCAGAGCACACCAGTTGTTCAGGCATCACACTCTGCAGATTTGCTTTAATTTATGCAGCATAGTTTCTACTTGATATGAAAACCTTGAATGCCCCGCACACACACCTAATTTCACACACTTTCACACACACACTTTCTCACACACACACACACACACTATAGAGAACCCTCTTTACAGTATATGTGCCTCGCTTCTTGGAATTTAATGAGAAGGTAAAGTCTCTCACATTGCTCAGTGCTGCTCTGTTTGGCAACCACAACAAAATTATCGTTGAGCATGACAGAATAAATAAATCGCTAAAGAGGAAGCAGAAATAACATTGCAGTGCGGTGGGAGATATTGCCACCTGTGCACTTTCCTATGCTCCAACCCTGATGCTCTACGACTTGTGAGATATTTCCCGGCGGTGTTATGTAATGTCTGGACAAATGTTACAGGACATCATGTCTCACCTGCTATTTGAACACAGAAAAGGTGTTTCAATTACCTCTGCCTCTATTATTCTCCTTCTGTCCAAAAATACTATATTTTTGTTCTAGTGTCTATTATTATATATGTTTGGTCAAAGTCAGAGGCAAGGGCAAAGTTAAAAAGTATTTTTCAATTATGAAAAGTACCACGCTCATAATCAGTTCTACACATTATTCATTATCTAAAGCCGTTGTTATTTTGGCACTATCACATTGGCCATGGCAGAGCTATGACTTAGTGATTAATTATTATTTACCCCTTTGCAAACTGTTAACACATTTCCACCACTCTTTACTCATTTTACTGTCCCAACATGTCACGCTGATAATCCTTATATCAGCTGTCCACCCACTACCGCCACAGATAAATCCTTTCTTTCATTTATAAAATGTTATTTATCTCTAATTCTGTGGTTTCCACTGATAGGGAAGAACTAAGACAAATGGTCAGTTTGGACCTTTGCTCCACAAATGCCTGCATTTTTAAGTTTTCAGACAGAGATATTTATTATTAGCATCATATTAGCTTACTAGCAAAATGGCTTGCTGACGCCTAGCGATTTATTTTAACAATTCGTTAGCAGTACAGTACTATTGTTGAATGTGTCAACACAAATTATTTATTACAGACGTTAAAAGGAACTCTGGAGTATATCACTTGATAAACATTACATTACATTACATTGCATTTAGCTGACGCTTTTATCCAAAGCGACTTACAATAAGTGCGTTCGACCAACAAAATACAAACTTGAAGAAAACAGAATCATATAAGTACATCAGGTTTCATAGAGCAAAAACATTTCAAGTGCTACTCAACTGGCTTTAGATAAGCCAGCCCTTTATTAGTATATAAGTGCTTTGTTAATAGTTATTTCGCTCGAAGTGGAGTCGAAAGAGATGAGTTTTCAGTCTGCGCCGGAAGGTGTGTAAGCTACAGTACCTGCTGTCCTGATGTCAATGTGGAGCTCATTCCACCATTTAGGAGCCAGGATAGCAAACCCACGTGTTTTTGCTGATGGGAACTTGGGTCCCCTTCGCAGCGAGGGTGCAGCGAGCCGTTTGACTAGTTGGGCATTTTAAATGCAACAGGAGCATGTACACTTTAAGGTTTTGAGGTCATTCACTGTCCAGTGCAACACATTTATAATACTTTACAGATAAAAAAATGGCCCAAACTAATTCACAACTTACACCTGAGTGATTGTTGCTAAAAGATGTTAGTGCCCTGCTCAATTACAATATATAAAAAATGACACATGTATGACCAGTGCATTTGGAGTGTTTTCAATTAGTCCTACTGGATGCTATTGGTAGAAAACTGGAGTTGGTCTGTTTTGAATTGAAACACTGACCAACTCCAGTTAGTGCCAAACAAAGCCCCAGCTGCACAACCACCATTAATTAAATTAAATTAGAGGCGCATTCACATGCACATTGAGTGCTAGCTTTCCAAAACCCCTTGGAGAGGACCCCCAACAGATTGTTTACCTGTTTTCGGCCGACCGCGTTCAGCTTCACAGCTGTGTCCCCAGTCACCTGCTGAGGCAAGGAGAACAGTCAATGGAAAACATTATAGTCACCAATGTTGAACCAGTTCCAATTCATAAATAAATCAGCAGTTTAGTTTGCAAAAAGTAACAATGTAATCAGGTTTAAGAATATCCCTTGTGCCCCTAATCACATCCACAAAGGTTTTCACATTGCCACAATGCTTGGAATTGGTAAATAAGGACAAACCACCAATATTAAATCATGAAAAAGAGCAAGATATATTATTATTATATTATTTGGAAAACAAATATGGTAGAAACTGCAAAAATCTTTACATCTCTACACATCTTTAAAGCAGGCATAGGCAGGAGGTAAATGAACAATAAATGCTCAGAACAATGATGGAACCTACACAATGAAAAGGGACAACCGTAGAATGGAGACATTGGATGAATGGAACAAGCTTTGAATATTAAACAAATAAGAGAAATACATAATTGAGGCCATTTTCAAAAAAAATCCCCAAAATGTAATGGATAAAAACAATATCAGCCATGTTTTGTTGGTGTGTACACCTCGGCCTCAGATGAACTACAGTGATCAGGGCCGGCCCTAGACTTTTGGGGGCCCTAAGCGAGCTTTGGCTTGGGGGCCCCCCTCACTCTAGCGCGTTCTCACTACACACAACACGGAACCAACTTTTGTCTTATGATGTTAGCATAAGCACACATATTGTATAAATAAGCATGTAAACACTGTGGACCTAATACTCCCCCGGGAAGATTATTTTTTAAATATTGAAGTTAAAAGCATCAATCTGGTGCACTTTGAGAGCAAAATTAAGAGATCTATGGATACATCTCTCAACACCCATATGAAACAGATTTTTCTTTATGGATATTTTACAAATCACTCCCCTTTTAAACTGTATTCTTGATTTGTCATATAGTATTTCATAACTGTTTTTTATTTATTCTCTCTGGCTGTCCATCTCATAATGTTCACATAGAAACTAGCTGTCAATAGGAATATCATTCAGAAGAATTATAAGTTCATGCAAAACTCTGTCACAAAAAGAGGTTGCACATTTAAATTCAGGTGTTGTTATGGCAACGTCAGTGGCCAAACAGCCACATGTACTGCTGCAAATACGCAGGGTTGCCAACTCTCACGCATCTGGCGTGTGACACACGCTTTCACTCTCAATCTCACGCTCTCACGCTGCCCAAACTATTCTCACGCCAAAAACAAGATGAACCGGCGATCGTTTTTGGTTGGTTATTTACTATGTTGAGTTGACAGCTGCTCAAGCAGTCGATCCGCTCCCTCCCCGCCCCCAGCACTCTTAACAACGTTAACAGACAGCAGAGCAGTGGGAGCCGGTTGGTCAATCCCCGACCCGTATTGAGCATGCGCAGATCTAAGATCCAGTAGAAATGATAAAGAAGTAAAAGTCTGCTGCTTATTCATCATCATCAGCTTTATTTAAAGAGACTCTTGGTCCATTATTAAAAGACATACAACACTCAAATATAAATTAAAAAAGGCAGTTATACCAATGTTTCCACAGAGGTGACTGGTATCGTATAGCACTGAGACACAGATTTGAAAGCAGCATAATGACAGAGTTATGAGAAACATTCAATCAACAGATTAATTTGTACATCAGATTTCTCAAGAGAGCATGGAACGTGTTGACTCGTGCATTACTACACGTTCTACTAGGCCAAAATAGAGTCAAAGAGTATATGAGAGTGAGTGTGTTAATTAATATATTTGGAAGTTTGGAGTAAGTCTGTAGATTTGTTTGTGTGTGTGTGTGTTTCATGTAGGCCTCTCACGATAATTAATTGTGTTGGATACATTTTCCCAGAAATGATTGCGATAAACGATAATATTGTCGGCACCGTCGTATGACCATTTTAGACCACTGACATAATGATATATATAATAATAATTCAGGTACATCCTTTCAAACTGCTAGTCACATCCTCATGTAAATGGAAATGTATCGAGGTCAGAAAAGTTATCGAGTTCATTTTTATTTATCGTACGATAAGTCAATTAATTGCTTATCGCGACAGGCCTATGCACACAATAAAACAGTGGAAACAAACATGTGTTTGACATTCATTAGTGAATGAAACTTTGTGCCCTTTATGGTCTGTGTCCAATATTGTGTATTTGTATATATTGTGTATATATTCTATATATATGCTAAGGTCTCGTTACTGACACGATAGCAGTCATTTAGTGTGCATATGTGTAATTAAACCCATGATATCAAAATCTCACTCCAGCCAGGTACCCAAAGTTGGCAACCCTGAAATACGTTCAAACATGCTGTCTACACGTAAAGCAGTGGCAACTATGCCACCATTTCAGCTGACTTTTTCTCAGAAATACTGTCACATAACATCCATATATTTCAGTGCTAGGTTGATGCTTAGCTAAGCTAACTATGAAACACTTTAACTGACAGGACTCAGGATCAACTGTGTACTGTAAGGTAGCTTCTAGCTTCATGTCGAACAGTAAGTCAACATTTCCCAGAGAGCTTTCTTTGAAATCACCAGGTAACGCTAAAAAACATTACATTTAGATTGTATGACAAATTGTTTATTTAATATATCTGGCTAGCTATAGCTACTTGCTAACGGTTTAGCTTACCCCCGCGATTCAAAGTAACGTCAACGTAGATGTAATTTATGCTTTGCTTACATGTTCGCATAACTTGGAAGTTTACTGACATTTACATACCTTGTTTACCTGGCTCAAGTGGTAGCTCTAGGGTTGTTGTGTGAACCACCACTTGAGAATTGCCATCTTTTTTAAGAAAAAATGTTCTTATGTCCATCTTCAAAAACTCTGAGTCCGACTGACAGTTTATTTTAAACATTGTCACAGCTCACAGGATAGGTACCTGTCAGCCAATAAAACAGATGTTTATTTCCATTCAACTCTCAGGTTGGTCTGGTGTCTTGCCTCGGTTGCATTCACTGAACACGGGAAATGACATCCCTGCCATCCTCTCTAGTGTCATGATGAGGTTCAGGTAAAGCACGGTTAATGTATTATATGATTGACTCAATAATATAATACATGACTTTGAGAGTAGGCATATTAACAACATGTATTAAACATACTTATCACGGCGACGGTGTACTGAGATTATTATTATTATTATTTTATTTTTTTTGCTAGGGGCCCCCTAGTGGCTGTGGGGCCCTAAGCGGCCGCTCATGTCACTTAATGGGTCGGGCCGGCTCTGACGGTGATAACACAATGATAGAAGGAGGATGTAAAACGTCTCAGCAGTGACGAGTGTACACCAGAGACCACAGAGACATGTCTACTTGGTCCCCTAAAGACATACTTACCTTTGATGTCAGCATGTTTTCTCTGCTTGATAAAATACAGTATAGCGAGACTGCAAAGATCTCACTGTGAGGACACATTATTATAAATCAAAGTAGAGAGAGCAATGCCATTTTTTTTCCTGATGAGTTCATTGAATACCTTCAGCTGTTTGTTAGCATTGCAACAAACTGTAAATGAAAAGGAACAAGGTTATTGTGACGTTTGCCTATTTTTGCATTTTAAAGGTCCCCTATTATACTGTTTTTCATCAATATATTACAGGTCTCAGTTATATACAAAACATGTCTCTGAAGTGTTTGGCACGAAATACCAAACAGATCGTGTATTGTAGCATCCCATAAACCCCTATGTTTCAGCCCTGTTTCAAAAGTGCTGATTCTCTGTCTGTTACTTTAGATGAAAATAAGGAGCCACTCCCCACGCCCCTCTGAGAGAGATTTGGTTAAAAAGAACACAATGGTGCTCTAGGAAGAGATCGAGGTGATAACGTGGGGGGGTGTTACCTTGGTTGGTTATTGGCTAATGATTACACAAGCCAACACATCGTTATGACATCATAAAGTGGCCAAAATCTGATCAGCTCATTTTCAGACAGGTTTTTATATAAATGGATCAGGACAAAAAGTGAGAGAATATTTTTTCCTGAAACTTTCAGAATCTCTTTACACAGAGGAGACACATGTTTATGTATAAAATACATGACAAAGTGGATTTTGCATAATAGGTGACCTTTAAATCACTGACAAAATGTGTAACCCTTCAATTGCAGTCCAGTATTATCCTGTTAGTTCTTACTGAATATCTGCTAAATGCTGCAAAAGGCACCACTTTATTCACCAGCTACACTTTTTCTTCAGTTTGGTGCTGTACAGGTAGCATATAGCAGGTTTATCAGAGCTTTTTCACTGAAAATCACTGCCTGCTGCGGCTGGAAACGAGGTTGATGAGAGTGCGGAGAGTGAAGCAAAAGGTCCGTAGAGATGAGGGGAACTGCAGAGTCAGGTGGTAATTCGCTTCACACTGCTTCCTTTGGCTTTTAACTTAATTATAGCAGCAGCACCTTATAAATCAGTCTTCCTCAGTGCTCCATCGCTAGCACAGAGTTGGAAAATTCCTCAAGGCCCTAAAAGAGAGGAGTGGTCTTTCACTCTTCAACTTCAATCAAAGGTTGCTGAGCCAATAGAGCATGAGAGAAACTTTTGAAGTATTTTTTCTGAGAGTAGCAGCAAAGAATTGACCACAGAAAACCTGTCATAGTGAATTATCAGGAGTGTAGATCACATATTATGGCCCGTGAAGTTTACCTTTCCCCCAGGATGCTTCAGTCTGCCACGGTTAGTGTATCTCAAGATGACATCCTAAAGCCTAACTGAGGAATTGTTGCCGGTTCTAAATATGAAAGCCCCCCTGGTCTATAATGTCAGAACAATAGTGTAGTGAAAACACTGACTGACTTCCATGATGTCATTACATTACATTACATTACATTGCATTTAGCTGACGCTTTTATCCAAAGCGACTTACAATAAGTGCGTTTGACCAACAAAATACAAACTTGAAGAAAACAGAATCATATAAGTACATCAGGTTTCATAGAGCAAAAACATTTCAAGTGCTACTCAACTGGCTTTAGGTAAGCCAGTCCTTTATTAGTATATAAGTGCTTTGTTAATAGTTCTATCGCTCGAAGTGGAGTCGAAAGAGATGAGTTTTCAGTCTGTGCCGGAAGGTGTGTAAGCTATCTGCTGTCCTGATGTCAATGGGGAGCTCATTCCACCATTTTGGAGCCAGGATAGCAAACCCATGTGTTTTTGCTGATGGGAACTTGGGTCCCCCTAGCAGCGAGGGTGCAGCGAGTCGTTTGGCTGATGCAGAGCGGAGTGCACGTGCTGGGGTGTACAGTTTAACCATGTCCTGGATGTAGGAAGGGCCAGATCCATTCGCAGCATGGTACGCAAGTACCATTGTCTTGAAGTGGATTCTAGCAGTTACCGGAAGCCAGTGAAGTTAGCGGAGGAGCGGCGTGGTGTGGGAGAATTTAGGAAGGTTGAAGACCAGACGAGCCGCTGCATTCTGGATGAGCTGCAGAGGTCGGATGGCACATGCAGGTAGACCAGCCAGGAGGGAGTTGCAGTAGTCTAGGCGTGAGATGACGAGAGCCTGGACCAGAACCTGCGTCGCTTTCTGGGTCAGCTGGGGACGTATCCTCCTGATGTTGTAAAGCGTGTATCTGCAGCAGCGGGTTGTAGCAGCTATGTTTGCAGTGAAGGACAGGTTGTTATCTAGGATCACACCCAGATTCCTTGCAGTCTGAGTCGGGGAAACAACAGAGGTGCCGATGTTGATTGTTAGGTCAAGAGTGGGAAAATCTTTTCCCGGAAGGAAAAGCAGTTCTGTCTTGTCAAGGTTGAGCTTGAGGTGATGAGCAGACATCCACTGAGAGATGTCAGCTAGACAAGCAGAGATGCGTGCGACGACCTGGGTCTCTGAGCGGGGAAAGGACAGAATTAATTGGGTGTCGTCAGCGTAGCAGTGGTATGAAAAACCATGCGGGCTAATGACAGATCCGAGCGTGTTTGTGTACAGGGAGAAGAGGAGGGGACCAAGAACAGAGCCCTGAGGGACCCCTGTAGTTAATTGACAAGGGTCGGACTCCGACCCTCTCCAAGTAACCCTGTAGGTGCGGTCTTTGAGGTATGAGGTGATGAGGGAAAGTGCAGAGCCTGAAACTCCAAGTTCTTGGAGAGTGCGAAGGAGGATCTGATGATTCACTGTGTCGAATGCAGCAGAGAGGTCCAAAAGGATGATGACAGAGGAGAGGGAGGCTGCAAATTAGCAGTGTGCAGTTCCTCAGTGACAGCAAGGAGGGCAGTTTCTGTGGAGTGACCTGCCTTGAAACCAGACTGGTGCGGATCCTGAAGGTTGTTCTGATGGAGATAACAGGAGAGTTGTTTAAAGACAGCGCGTTCAAGTGTTTTAGACAGGAACGGGAGGAGAGAGACAGGCCTGTAGTTTATAACATCTGACGGGTTGAGAGTGGGTTTCTTTAGGAGAGGGTTTACTCTTGCCTCCTTGAGACTGTTTGGAAAGTGACCAGAAGTTAGAGAAGTGTTGATGAAATGGGTGAGAAACGGTAGAATATCAGGAGCGATAGTCTGAAGGAGGTTTGAATGGATAGGGTCCAGAGGACAGGTGGTAGGGCGGGCAGAGGTAATGAGGGTAAAGAACCTCACTTGGAGAGAGAGGGGAAAAGGAGGTTAGTGTGTGGGTGAAAGGAGGGTCTGGTGACCCAGCGGTGAGTAAAGGTGAGTCAGAAAAAGAAGAGCGAATATCATCAACCTTTTTTTTCAAAGTGGTTAACAAAGTCGCTTGACAGAAGGGAGGAGGGGGAAGGGGCTTTGGGGGGCTCCAGGAGGGAGGAGAAGATGGAAAATAGTTTTTTGGGATTGGAATTAAGTATGGGAAGGTCCAAAAACTTTTTGCAGCTCAATATACTCATTCTATTTATATATATTTATACTCTGCACAAGCATCAGTACCAAGAGTATTAAATACAACTGTACACTGAGGCACTGCTGCAACATACACTGCTGATCACATCACTCCTGTGCTTAGACCTTTACAGTGGCTCCTGAATTTACTTTAAGATTGCACTTCTGGTTTACAAAGCACAGAATGACCCGGCTCCAGTCCACATTTCTCACTTGCTCACTGTTTATCAGACGCAGACCTCTCTGATCATCTGGTGGAGGAATTTTTCGTTGTTCCAAGAATGGAATCAAAATCTGGCCAAGCGGCTTTCAGCCACTTTGCCCCGACGCCGGGGAACAGCCTGCGAGATGACCTGAGATGTGCCCCTAATCTTATCAATTTAAAGGGTCTGCTCAAAACATTTCTCTTCTGCCAGGCTTTTTATTAGTTTTTATCCAAAGCCCTTGTGTACGTGTGAGTGTGTGTATCGCACACATTACTGTGTGCGTGCGTGTGTGTGTGTGTAGGGGTTTTGGCTGGAAGGAGGCTGGTTTAATCTTGTGTCATGCATTTTGGACTCAGTATTTTACTTTGGCAGTGTTGTAGCTCATTTCAATCTTTATGTATGAATATAGCTGAGAATAGAATGTAAGAAAAGCATAAAAATACAATTGCAATTACCCCAGGTTGGACTATTTGTAGCCCTTAAATGTGGTGCTACGGCCAATTAGTTTAGCTTTGGGTAAATAGGAAAAGGAGGACACGGCTAGTCTGGCTTTGTCCAAAGGGTAATAAATCATGTATCCCAGCACCTCGAAAGGTCACAATTTAACACGTAATATTTGATCTGTGTACAAAACAAAAGTGTAAGGTCTGTCTGACTCATTGCTTGCCCTCTAGACTTGTTGTTTTCTTTGCTTGCACTAAAGTGAGGCACACACACGAAGACATCTGCAAAGAAATGTGTGGAGGCATTTTTAATTCAACACAAAGAGATTGTGGATATAGGTGACACTGTTTGTTATTTTTGTAACTGCATTACAGTGCCTTAGCTTGTCAATCAAGTGAGGCAGTGGAGGAACAACAAATGAACACAGCGTCAATCTACAGTGAATTTTAGGCTCACATTTGAATGTATTCAAACTAAAAACATGTTAATTTAAGAGTGTGACTTGGGGTATAAAATGTCATATGGCTATGTGTTAATGCAAAAGTATGTATACCTGTTGTCCTCTGGCCATTTAAAGAAAAAACCCTGCCATCATAGAGAGAGGTGATGAATCATACAAATGGGGACGCTCAGACAGTCTCCGCTCTTGCAGTTGATTGCACACACAACATGTGACGGATTAAGTTGTTTGAAGATAAAAAGCACTGACTTTAGAAGGACGTACTGAGGGTGTTTCAGATGACGTTAGATGATCCGAAAAAGCACCTTCTTTGAAGCATACAGATTATTATGTTGTTTTTGTGGACATTGCATTGATTCAGCTCTATAGGCTGTTACTTTTGCTATTGTTGCTTTGGATTGCATTACTTGGTGAGGTGTTTATGTTACTGTCGCCTGGAATGTGAACAAACACCACTGCAGGTTTGAAAATGCACAGGAATTATAGTGTTGTTTTTCCCCTACTTTTAGAAACACTGTCAGTGATTTGGAATTTGTCGTGGAGAGCACACACAAATCCATATGCACGGCTACTCATACCACACAAACACACATTGTTATACTTGTGTTAGCATTCACAACAGGAGCCTCTTCAAAATGTCATCAATGACAAAAGAGCAGCTCTACATTCATTTACTTATACAGTTTTAGAGAGTTAGAGATTATAAAATAAGCAAATAACAAGCGTTACCTCCACACTTAAGCAGAGTGATTCCTGATTATTCATGTTTTAAGCTGATGTTGGAAACCTGACAGATTATGAGGATGGCTAGGCCAAGATGAAGACTTACATTATTTTGGATAGATTTTTTGAGTCATGATTGATTCCCCTGGAACCATAATGAGATATATTCCATCTACTCTGTGATTGATTTAAACAACACTGTCAAACTCTTCCTTCCTGGCCAGTGCTAATTTAAAACAGATGGCATCACCCCTTTTTGGCAGGCGCTTTGGAACAAGCCAAGCCATTAAACAAGTGAGAGTATGTATACATTATAATGGTCTGCTGTGATTGTTTTTGTCCTCAAAGGACCCATTGACTACTTGTCAAATGACAGCAGAGGATATACAGTAGATGTCTAGAGGTCATACTATCTGAAAGGGCTCGCCAGGTGAAGCTCTGATCTTCCCGGAAACTTAAAATACAAAATGATTACGACACTTGAATTTATGCTTTTCAAGTGGCACCAGACCAAACACTTAAAGGTGATTGCATCGTGTTCATTTTGGACTAATTGGCAGATAAGAACCTGGTACATGATTGAAAGACTACCTGCTAATGACGATAAGATGCCAACAGATTCAAATACAAAACAGTTTCACAGAACTGGAATCAATGTCTTGTTGTTTTCACAGCAAACCTAAAAGGATAACTATAGAGTAAGGACAAGTCTCAAAACATTCACTTCTGTAGTATAATCATCCCTAATTAAGTCATGAGGGAAAAAATATAACTTTGAACGTTATCTCTGTCTTAACATAAAAGTCCATGCAAGCACTGTGCCATTAGCGAATGTACCGATAAAGGCACTTGAGCAGTCAGCCCTACGCTCACTGAGTCTGCCTGCATCTCCCTCTGGGTGAGAGCTATCTTGTAACTCTCTAGCCAAAGCAGTGTGATGAAGCTGGCCTGCTCAATGAATGCAGATACTGTATATTTACTCAGTGTTGCTTTGGGAAACATCAATCCAATGGGCGTTGTCTCCAAAGTTGAGGGATCATTGATCCACAAAACATGCGGAATAATTTAAGTGTAAACATTTTCCTGGCAGCGCTTATACCAGCGAGAGGGCAAAGCTTTTAAAGGGGAAGAATCTAAGTAAAGGTACAATTGGAAAGAAAAAAAGACGACACAGCAGCAACAGAAAGGGAAATACAAAATTATATATAATATATCATCATACTTTAATACAGTGCCATGTAAAGCTCCATGGTAAACTTAGCCTTGAAAATTGAATGTTAGCTCAACATGAGCATTATCTTATGAAAAATAATCCTGATTAAGGTTACTTTAGAGTAACTAACTTGAAATGGAAAAAGTGGCATTTGCGTAACACTAACAACCAGGGGATGACAAATCAATATGACGTACATACTGAATGTTTCAGAGAGTTTTTATTTCCTGCTGTTGAAGGCACTTAATGTCACACTGGGTTATGCAGGACAGGGGTTGGACCAAATGCAGACGTATAAGGAGGCAGCGGGTGAATCAGTGTTACTTGGGGGTTGTAAGAGAGGTTATTTGCTTTACTTATTCATTTATCGACTGACGAGTGGCTGTTTTTTTTAATAACTAATATTTTTACAAGTTGCCGCTATCATTTGATGTCAATCATGGTAATTAATTTCCGACCAAAACACACTAAGCTGTTTTTATCAAGGAATATATATATGTATTGATTGACCCATTTGATTGTACCATTTGATGTATCTGTAATATTTTACATTTTTGCGTGATCATCTTGCTTTGACTTGCATTTAAAGGGTCAAAGATTTAACAAATGATGATCAGTTCACTCAGAAAAAAAAACAGCGGTTAAAGTCTTTCTAAAGTTTGATGTTAGCAAGGTTGTCTCAGGCTCAGGAGATTACAAATTCATAACACAAAGCTGCAGGAAACTTGAAATATGTGGCCACTCTGACTTAAAGTCAGGATATCTCCATCTACTTTAATTCTGACTATTCTTTATTGAAATCTGTCTCTCGGGAGTTCCCCAACATTGTAGATTGTACATTTCTGCATCACTGAGAGAACATTGAGTTTGTACACTTAATTAAAACAACTTCATAAAATGTTTCCAGTTTCCTTCCTGGCCAAGCGACCATGAATCATAATGGAGCAACTCATTCCCATACACATCCACAGAGCTACAGTAAGTAGATGGCAGTCTCTCAAGTCTCACAGCTTTAGAGGAGAATAGTTTACTTGTATCAGAGAGAAATAACTTAAAGAGCTCAAATGTGTTAAAGATTTAACACATGCAGTCAGTCTGTATTTCATCTAAACTAAAAGAAGTCACCAGCTGCAGTTGGAAACACACTGACATTAGCTTGCAGAGACACACACATACTATGCCCACTGGCCAACATATTTTACTTGACTTCGAACCACCACAATTATTGCAGTTACTTTTTCCCTTGGATCTAAATAAAAAATCAAGAGATCGCAATGCATTTTTTATCTTCATCTCTGCTTTGATTGTTCGTTTACTACACAAATCAGTGCCCTGTAACGGAAATTGCAATTAGATCAAGCAATCTGATTGGTTCTTAGCCGTTATATAATGAGCGTATATCACGGGTAGAATTGTAGTTTCACAACATGTCAGTATCCCTCCGCGTCTGAGAAAAGCTACAACCGTTACAACTGTTACATGCAGTTTGCTTTTCAAACTGGGACAAGAAAACAGCGGAGAAGTAACGGTGCAGAAACCCCTCCTTTTTACGCAACGGTCCAGACATAGACATCAAACGGCAAACACATATTCAGTTGCCAGTTACTTTGGCATTAGGGCTGTCACGATCTGTCTGTGTTGTGTTTTGTCTTGTCTTTTTCTGTCTTTGGTTTCCTGTTTTATTTTGTAAAAGTGTTCACCTCCTGTTTTACCTGTTGGTTTCTGTCTGTTTTCCCTCCCTGACTGACTACCCGATTGTGTTTACCTGGTGCCTCTGTGTTTTCTCCTCCCTCCTCACCTGTCTCTTGTTGTTTGATTAGTCATGTGTGCATTTAGGTTCTGTGTTTTCGTTAGTCTTTGTTAGTTTCCTTGTTGTTGTTTTGACTGTGTTCACAGGGAAGAGTTATGTTTGTTTCTTTAAGCCTTGAAATAAAGGTGTTTTTTCTGAGAAATCTGCGTTTGGGTCCTGCCTGCTTCGCTCATCCCTGACAGAAGGAACTAACCAAGGATGGGCCCAGCAGATCCTTTTGAGTCGGAATTACTTAGTTTTTCCTCTTCTTTGGCTGGCTGTTCTGATAAGTGGAGGGGAGTGTCAGGAGTTCAGCAGTGAGAGGCTGCTCTGGCTGAGGCACACCAGATGGCTATGGAGAAGCCAGATTTAGTGAAATTCTTACCTGGCTGGATTTTAGATTTCCTCTCGGTGTGTTATCCCCTGCCTGCTAGCCCCAGCCATGCTGGCTCCCTGCCTCCTAATTCCCATTATGACACCACACGCATCGGTGTGTTCCGTCTGGAGTCAACCCTTGCTTCTGCCCCAGTTCCTGCTCCTGTCCAAGAGTCGTTCTTTGGAACACGTCTGGCTTTTGGAGGTCCACGGAGCCTCCAAAAGAAGTCGCAGGTCCAGGCTAGCAGCCCTAGCCACAGAAGCCATGCTTTGGGCTCCAGTACAGGCCCCAGCAGCCATGGTTCCAGCCCCAGCAGCCATGGTTCCGGCCCCAGTTCTGGCCCCAGCAGCCATGGTTCCAGTCCCAGTTCTGGCCCCAGCAGCCATGGTTCCAGTCCCAGTTCTGGCCCCAGCAGCCATGGTTCTGGCCCCTGTTCTGGCCCCAGCAGCCATGGTTCCGGCCCCAGTTCTGGCCCCAGCAGCCATGGTTCCAGCCTCAGTCCTGGCCCCAGCAGCCATGGTTTCGACTCCAGCCCCTCGTCTCCGGCCGACGCCAGCTCCCCGTGCCGTCGGCATTCCGGCCGACTCCAGCCCCCCAGTTCCCTCTCGAGTCACCTCTCGAGTTCCCTCTCGAGTTCCATCTCTAGTCCCTTCCCGAGTCCCTTCCCTAGTCCCTTCCCAAGTCCCTTCTCTAGTCCCATCTCAATTCCCTTCTCAAGTCCCTCCTGTAGTCAATTCTCTAGTCCCCTCTGCAGTCCCCTCTCAAGTCCCCTCTCCAGTTCCCTCTCCAGTTCCCTCTCTCGACCCTTCTCGAGTCCCTCCTCTAGTCCCTCCTCTAGTCCCTCCTCTAGTCCAGTGCTTCTCAAAGTGTGGTCCGCGGACCACTGGTGGTCCGTGAGCGCCCCCTAGTGGTCCGTGAGTATATTGGTAAAATTTCACATTTGAAATAAATTAATTAATTAAAGTTTTCCGCACTCTCGCGGGAATATCTCCGCAATGGAGCGAGCTTAAGTTCTGGCCCCAGCAGCCATGGTTCCGGCCCCAGTTCTGGCCCCAGCAGCCATGGTTCCAGCCTCAGTCCTGGCCCAGCAGCCATGGTTTAGACTCCAGCCCCTCGTCTCAGGTTCTGGTCCAGGCTCTCGTCATCTCACGCCTAGCCTACTGTAACTCCCTCCTGGCTGGTCTACCTGCATGTGCCATCCGACCTCTGCAGCTCATCCAGAATGCAGCGGCTCGCCTGGTCTTCAACCTTCCTAAATTCTCCCACACCACGCTTCCGATAACTGCTAGAATCCACTTCAAGACAATGGTACTTGCGTACCATGCTGCAAATGGATCTGGCCCTTCCTACATCCAGGACATGGTTAAACCGTACACCCCAGCACGTGCACTCCGCTCTGCATCAACCAAACGGCTCGCTGCACCCTCGCTGCGAAGGGGACCCAAATTCCCATCAGCAAAAACACGTGGGTTTGCTATCCTGGCTCCTAAATGGTGGAATGAGCTCCCCATTGACATCAGGACAGCAGATAGCTTACACACCTTCCGGCGCAGACTGAAAACTCATCTCTTTTGACTCCACTTCGAGCGATAGAACTATTAACAAAGCACTTATATACTAATAAAGGGATGGCTTATCTAAAGCCAGTTGAGTAGCACTTGAAATGTTTTTGCTCTATGAAGCCTGATGTACTTACATGATTCTGTTTTCTTCAAGTTTGTATTTTGTTGGTCGAACGCACTTATTGTAAGTCGCTTTGGATAAAAGCGTCAGCTAAATGCAATGTAATGTAATGTAATGTCTCCGGCCCTAACGTGTAAAGTTTTACAAGCATTTGTACCAGTGCTTTTCACAAGTAGACTCTTGCAGGCCAGAGTAGCTGGAGTGATTCAACAACAACACAAAGACATATGAGAAGTGATCAGGACGAACAGAAAGAGGAAAAGGAAAAGAGAGTTCACTGAAGAGACCAGGAGGGTCAGAGCAGGAGGAAGCTAGGAGGAGATGAAGAGACCAGGAGGGTCAGATCAGGAGGAAGCCAGGAGGAGATGAAGAGACCAGGAGGGTCAGAGCAGGAGGAAGCCAGGAGGAGATGAAGAGACCAGGAGGGTCAGAGCAGGAGGAAGAGGAGGAGATGAAGAGAGCAGGAGGGTCAGAGCAGGAGGAAGAGGAGGAGATGAAGAGAGCAGGAGGGTCAGAGCAGGAGGAAGAAGAGGAGATAAAGAGACCTGGAGGGTCAGAGCAGGAGGAAGAGGAGGAGATGAAGACATTAGTGAAGAAGAAGAAATATATGTGAGGAATAAAGAGGAAGTGTCAGAGAGAGGGCCAGAGGCAGGGATCAGGAGGCAGAGGAGACTCCAGCTGGACCACATGGTATGTTCTTATTCTCCTTACATATTCCATTACAGCAGCTCAATCTAGCAGCTCTTAGTATTGACAAATATTGATTGAAATGTGTTGCTGCACAGGTCACCTCTGAAGAGATGGGTGATTCATAATTAAGTACTTACAGTATGCATAATTCTGAGTATTCTCTGAATCGGGTGCCTTTTGGGTCTTTATATCTTTGAAAAATGAAACCAAAATGTTTGGTCATAACATCTGGTAGTGGACTACTTACATGTTCCCACCTCAGGCACAAAATATAAATAATTACTAGGAATTTCCTTGAAAAAATGTAACAGGGTTGAAGTTTTTGACAAAAAGTAGGCATGAGACCTTGTTTAGCTAAGATATGGCACCACATGGAAGTCAAGGACATTACAAAATTATAATATTTTGCAAAACTATTGTTTATTTTTGTAATAAACAATTATTTACTATTATTAATTCATACAACATAGTTGAAATGTTGAGCTTGTCAATCTTAATCTGAAAATACAAAAACTGAAATATAGGTAAGAGAAGAAACTGACACTTTTGTGATGTAATTCCTTCAATGCAGATCACACATGGACTGATCCATTATTTTAATAGGAGGGTAAATGGTATGGCGTGACGGGGTTGAAACAAACTGAGGGACAATATTGCAATTTCATAGTATTTTTTCAGAATGTATTTTTGATCAGTTAAAGTTGACAAGCATATGATTATATTAGCAGCAACATTTTGGGATAATTGGCCATTTTGATTTGTTAAATATTAATTTAATATGTAATAATGCTTAGTGAGGACATACAAATATGTCTGTCTAATACTAAGACAACCAATTTTAAAAAAACTAAATATATATATAATTTTACATTGTAATGCAAAACAACCTGTTCCATTAATTCATTGCTTTAAAATACATGTTACATTACATTACATTACATTGCATTTAGCTGACGCTTTATCCAAAGCGACTTACAATAAGTACATTCGACCAGGAAGACCACAACCTTGAAGAAAACATAATCATATAAGTACATCATGTTGTAGTTTCCTTTCATTTAAAATGGTTGAGGTAAGCTTGGGGACTCAAAGGACACATTAAGAACACTTGTGTTAGGGCATGAATTAACAATAAATAGGTTATATACAGTATAAAATACCACGTACTGTCCGCCCTCCCATGCCACCCTGGCATGACCTCTTGTCCCCCCTTTGCCCCCCCATGTCAAATGTTCTAGAACCGCCACTGCTGATCGGCATAACAAAAATGGCTGAACAAAAATATAAATGCAACACTTTTGTTTTTGCTCCCATTTTTATTGAGATGAACTCAAAGATCTAAAACATTTTCTATATACACAAAATAACCATTTCTCTCAAATATTGTTCACAAATCTGAAAAAATCTGTGATAGTGAGCACTTCTCCTTTGCTGAGATAATCCATCCCACCTCACAGGTGTGACATATCAATATGCTGATTAGACATCATGATTATTGCACAGGTGTGCCTTAGGCTGGCCACAATAAAAAGCCACTCTGAACCACACTTCCTACATGGAACGGTTACGGCGGGACATGTCCGGTTCGCTAGTCATTAGTAAAATGTCCCTGTGCAACATGTTGTTTAGTTAAAATATATCTATACATCTAATATGACAGTTTATAAGCATTGACAACATAGTTAAAGGATGATGTACTTACTTTCGTGATGTTGGGAAAAAGTGAATCTCTCGCTCACAGCGTCCGCAGAGTAGCCCCGCCTACGGAGAAGCTGATTGGTCAATTCTTGGCATAAGTCAATTTATATGGCATTTTCAACATTCTTTCTCTCCTCTTGTTATCCTCTCCACTGCGGGGATTAAGAGGAAGCCAGCATGCTGCTAGCTGACCCAATACATATTATAGGAGGGTGAGTGGAATAAATGTTGGCACACCAAAGAGTCCAGTGCTGCACGGTCCGATTTGTGTAATGTTATCTAATCAGAGTATTGCTCTCTATTCACTGTCTGATTTCCTTCAAATTGCTTTAGTCTCCAGCAGTGTGTGCAGAACACAGTACTGTATGTACAATTTGAATGCCATTATTTAGATGCAGGCGTCAGGGTCAGCAGAAGTGATATATTTATTAATGTCCCTACCTGACGTCAGCATTTTAGTCTCTTCCCACACACTGGCAAGCAACAAACTGTAAAGTGAAACAGAACCTCCGCACTGTGAGAAACACATTTAAATGCAGCATTGTGGATGACAGCCATTCTAATTAGCCCGTTTTTGTATAACACGCTAGAACACAGTGCGCACATTTTCCTTTGGTGGTGTAAAAGCAACCTTTTAGCGAGGAAGGTTCCAGGAAGTTCAACGAGAGAACTTGTTGTCTTTAAGGAAGGGGTGGAAAAAACACACCAAATGAGGCTCAGAGTTCACAAGATGTACTGCTGGAATTAGGACTCTTCTTTTGATGTTTGCGTTAAGAGGTCCAAAGATAATAATCCTCTCTGGGACTTGGGAGAAGCCTAAAGGTCCCATGTCATGCTTTTCTGGTTATTACCCTTCCCCTTGTGTGTTATGTAGCTTTGTATGCATGTAAACGGTCTGCAGAGTCACAAACCCTCAAAGTAGCCTACACCCTGTAGCGAGTAAAACTCTAACACAGAAAAGACCTGTCTCTGCTGCCCCAGAACGCCTCGTTGGGGACTTCTGTTTTTCCATTGTTTACTTCTTGGGTATAGTGACGTATTTCGGGTATAGTGACATAACATAACATAACAGCTCCGCAGATTGGTTCAAACGGAGCCGTTAAGTTTGGACCAATTCGCGGACTTCTTCACACTCGACGGGACATTGCGAGGCTCGCTGCTGCGAGGAGCGGGACATTGTGAGCTGGCTCACTGGTGTGGGGTCTGCGAGACAGCGAGACACCGCGGAACTCAGCCTGGGCCCACACACAAACTCCCAGCCAGGCTGCGGGTGTGTGTGTGTTTCGTGCTGGGTTTCGCTGTGTCTCGCTGGGCTCACAGGGAGGAGGGGGGGCAGGAGCTCCAACAAGCCGTTTAGGACAGAGAGTGAATACACATACTATACAGAGATGCTGTGTGAGAAACCAATGTGAGTTTGGAAAATTGCACATTATAAATGTATTTTAGTACCTCAAAAATTGAATTATGATCAGTAGAAATGGCCAACACAAACAACATGTTATTATACTGTAAGTGATGGGCAGGGCAGAAGTTCAAAAAACATGTTGTCTAGGTCCCTCATTTTCTTAACAGTACACAGAAAGGAAGATAATTACAGTGATTATTTCAACATAGGAGTGCAGTTATTGCTATAGTTTGGCAAAAATCACTGTTCACTGTTGCTCCGTCTGTGTTGCGTTCCTACGGCACATCCATTGACATTGATAATGAGAGTAATTTTGTGGACTTTATTTGTGTATCCCCATATGTCAAGGAAGCACAAGTCCAAGTGATTCCTCTCCCACTTATCTTAGCTTGTCGTTAACCTGTGTCCATGTCAACAGATAACACTGCAGGGATTTCAACATCCATGCATTCTGGTTCACTTAATTAACCTTCATGCAATTAGGTTTGATTTTTTCCCACTCCAATTGAACAACAATAGGGCTGGCTTGGAAACAAATTGCAAGCGATATCAACCGGTTGTTTTGGTCCACACCAGGGTACTATTACCGCGTTTACAACTGCCCAAACAAACCCCACCTGAGTTTGATTAAAAAGGCATAAATGTTGTGCCTGACAATAAAATCTCAGCCACTTAAACACACACACGCACACACACACACACACACACACACACACACACACACACACACGTACGTAGCTAGCACCTGGATGCTTCCCACTGCTCTGTTCCATCCTTACATTTTCATTTAATTTGTCAAGAGATGTCCCAAGGCTGCTATTGACTGTTCCCCAGGCTGTGACCTTTAATTCAGACGTGCAACTCTAATTAATCTGAGCAGAGACATATATTAAGAGGTTAAAAGTACACTTTAAGCTGGCAGCCTTCCTCTCAGACAAATACATTTCACACCGGGAGAAAGCACCTAAAGCCTATGTACATATTCCGACAGCAAACGTATGAATGCAATAGTCCCCGAGCTGAGAGCTTTAAGGAGAGCTTGAACTGATAATAAAGATTTAAATAAATGGCGAGAAGAACCTGTGCTCTATCTACGGGATATAATATCTGTGGGAATAGTTGGCAGAGAAATTCATGAGACAAATATTTGCACCAAAAGATAAAAGTAAAGAGCCAGGGATTTGAGTCCCACACCTCGCTGAGCACTGCTGGTTTGGTATTCATTTCCCTGGATGAGAGCAGATTATTCCTCTGTGACTCCAGCACATCCACTTACAGCCGTATTTCTAAAAAAACAGACCGGAATATAAAACTGGATACAACTTGCTTGCTGATTGATGGTGAGCGTGAGATATTCATGAGGAAAATGCACTGTCCTAAAACATGACGGTAGATCTACTTCAAACCAGAACATGCATTTTTCCTCCAACAGCCATTAATAAACATAGACAGCACTGCAAGGAGATGTCAGATGTGATATTGGAGTAAACTCATTTTGACAGCACAACTAGTTTTGTTTTTTTCTCTTTCCTTTTTTATTTATAAAGCAGGATTGGCAGGAAAAATAGCATTCACCCAATTATTTTTTTTTGATGAGATCTGGGGATACTTAAGTGAGTGTGAGTGATGGACTTAAATCATGGATGAATAACTGATGGCTGAATGAAAAGAAGATCTCTGAGCCTGTCTCGCTGCCCCCCCTCTCCTGCTCTCACTTGTTGTCCTCTCTGCTTCGAATGCAGCAAAGTATTTTCAATGAGTTACCATAGAGATGATTATTGCAGTTGCTGTTGTGAGAAAGTTGGCTCAAAACCCCAGAGATAGTAGCGAGCAGATATGCAGAGCAAAGGGAGAAAAAAGATAAATAAACAGACATTGCTTGGGAGCAAGTATGAGTAGGTTTCCTAGGGTCAGGAACATCAAGAACAGCCTCTACAAGAATTTTCAATTATATTAATATTTATTCGGCTTTTCATTTTGTTGGGATGGAGAATGTTCACTTCCTTGCTTATAAAATCTCACAGGCAAGGGTCATGTCAGGCCTTGGAGGGCTCGTCACCGCTTTCGTCCAAACGCCCTTGAGTAAGACACTTAACTGGGTTGCTCCACTGGAGCCACTCAGCGGTCAACAGTTGAAGACTGCGGCTGCACGGTGCTGCTCCCAGGCGTGAATGTGTGCAACTGTACCATGAATGTTAAGTAGGGCATGGTTGGAAAAGAGCAAGCACGCTCAGTTGACTTTCCCCTAGATAAACAAAAGTAAAGAAGAAAAAATCCAAAGCTGCTGTATTTTTTAAGGTACAGTATGTCATTTTTCAGCACACTGAGCTGTGAGTCAAAGGTTAGGGCTTACAAAACCAGACTGAATATAGACTCAAAGCTGACGTACGCAAGATACAAAGAGAGAAAAACATCCAAAGGATAAAGCTGGTGGATTCAGATATTTTGTAAATATAAAATCTAACCTCTGTCTGGTTTTGAATTGAGGTTATTCAAAGAAGTTGTGCATGGCCTTACATTATGTGAATGCTATGCGATGGATTTGTTTGCTGCTTGTCAACCCAGAGCAAAAATGTGTTCTTCGGCCACCATTGACCCCTGTTTCTCTCACTCTGTGTGCATTTTGTAGGCTATATATTACTTGTGGATTATGACATAACTAAAGGTTTGCTGTCCAATAATTTGATTAAATGCAGATACATTATTGATATTTACCAAGTAAGATGTATTAAAAATGAAATAATGAAGATCTAAAATAATGTTTGAATGTTTATTTATTTTTATATCAGGTGTCAAGTAAGCTATTAGCCTAGCTTAGCAGGAACACTGGAGTCAGCAGTGAAACAGCTATCTAACACAAAAAGCTTAATATTTTCACATAGTCATAACAATTTGTGGTTGAGAACATTTGACCAGTACAGAGACTGTTGCTCACAAGTGTACAGGCTTGCTGATGTTCACCAAGAAAACAGATACATCATGTAAGGATTAAACAAAAATAAACATGTTAGTTAGCTGACTTTAGAGCAGCTAGTAGGAATGTTCTGAGCTCTGGACAGGGCCAGGCTGTTTCCCATGCTTTATTTGAAATAGCTTTCCCTGGTTGTTAAATCCCACATTGCATTAATATACTTGGCTTGAGTCTTAATGCTAATAAGCTAATTACCATATTCATTTTATATTTAGCATATATATTTGAGAGTGGTATCAATCATCACATCCAACTTTCTGCAAGAAAAAGGCCTGCTATTTGTCCTTAAAACCAGGTAAAAGAGAGGCCAAGCCTTAAGTTAAGGGCTAGCTGTTACTGTGTTAATGAAATTACCGCAAACCAATGTCCATACAGTGAATGTGAGTGTTTTGCGGGAGACTGGGGGTCTAGGGCCAGCTTTAAAAAATAGAAAATAGAAAGAATATGTACAGTGAAAGACTATGAGAAAAGACCAACTCCACCTTATTAAATTCGTTTTTGGGGCAATAAAAAGTCATACAATATTTCCATATCACCCTGAGACACATACACTCAAACCACATTCCACCAGACTGCAGCTTCAGTTATAACTCAGGTATATTTCACCAGGTAACTCTGGGGTTATAAGAGTCCCTGTAGGGAAAGTGCTCACATTTTCTTCCTTTTGTTGGCATCAAACCTGTGACCTTTAAATCACAGGAGATTCTCACCCATCCTTTTTTCCAAAGTGTTGTGATACAGTACAGGAGCCTTTTCTTTCTTTGATTTTAGTCTGGCTATCAACTTGCCCTTAGAGACTCTCTAACATACCTACACTGGCACTATATTTAATAAAGGCACAACACAGAGAAAACCTAAAATCGTGTTAAGTCTAACATTGCTGGATTTGCTGTGTTCACTCTGGGAATGATGGATATGCGGCAGTGTGGAGGTACTCCACTGCGGGGATTGAGTGAGCTGAAGGAGGAGATCACTGCTTTTTTGATGAGACTCTGGGCTCTTATGAATCCATTAAGCTGCAAAATGCAACTCACTTCAATCTGCCTCTTATCAAAAGCACAGGTAAACCTACCTCTGTGCTGCGAGGAGCTCCGTGGGCGCCATCAATACATCAATCAAGACACGATACCCGGCTCGAGGCAGCTCTTACCAGTAATCATCCTCTTCACTCATCCTTTTTGGGAGTTACAATATCTTTTTCATCAGTGGGGCTGTGTTTATTGAGGCCCAGAGGGGCTCTGAAGAGGGCCGCAGGTGAAAGGGCTATGCTCGGCAATAAATGTCTGCAAAATGGCAACAAGTGGATCAATAAAACCATGACACAGTTAAACAGCATTCCTTAGGTTGCACAGATCCTTTTAAGGGCCGGCTATTTTGTTTATCTCGTTAAAGTTGAAAAATGAATGCATTTTATAATGTGCCTCGTGTTCTACAGCAATCAGAAGGCATCGCCCGGAGCTGCTAATCATGACACGTAAAGAGATAAATCCATTCTGCGGCTGCAAACAAACAAACCAATGCATAACTGAAATTGAAATAAACATTCAAGTTTTAGAGGAACTTATATGCATTACACATTCCTTTATGAACTGAGCTTAATGTAAGCTCTGGCAGGATATCTCTACAACATGAACAGTGTGTGTGTGTGTGTGTGTGTGTGTGTGTGTGTGTGTGTGTGTGTGTGTTGTGTGTGTGTGTGTGTGTGTGTGGTGTGTGTGTGTGTGTGTGTGTGTGTGTGTGTGTGTGTGTGTGTGTGTGTGTGTGTGTGTGTGTGTGTGCGTGTGTGCGTGTGTGCGTGCGTGTGCATGCATGCCCAGGCTTCTGCTTTGTGATTTTGCACAACAAAGGAATGAACGCTGGCATGAATAAAGATGATGAGACGATGTAATGTCGGGTGCAGATTGTGCATGAAATCATATCCAAGCACAGATGGTGTAATGGTTCTGTCAAGGCATAGTTCTGCTTTTTAGATTTCACATTCTTGTCAGCCCTGTTCCTATTTTAGCAAACACCATTTGTGGCTGACAAGGGAACTAAAGGCCACCCATGTTCATATCACAAAATGTACCCCTGCACACCAAAAACCCATCTCTCCTTGGGATTAACCCACACAGGCTGCCATTCCCACTGGGAGCAATCCTGATTAGGAGCGGCAGCAGCAACTGCTCGGACATGATAACCCAGCGTGTGATTCCACCATTACAGTCATTATATGGACACCAGCGGAGAAGCATGTGAACCGATTCCTCCCGCTCACCTTTACTCTACCGTGATGTAAAACTAGAATGCAACTTTATAAAAAAACACTATTTACAAAGGGTAAATAACTTGTATCTAAGGCCTATATACAAATGCTTTATAGATGAGTTAAAGCCATTAGTGGATTCATTTGACTAGCACTTTCAACAAGGAAAATCAAATACTTTACATAAGACAATAAAAGGCATTAGGACCAGACATAAAAAAGTAATATAAAGAGATGTATAAAATAGTCTTAAAGAATGCTTTTATCTGGTTAAATCCTCCTTAAGTTTCTCACTTTCTAATCGATAAAAGGTTGCAGGGTGTGCTATTATGTGTTTTAAAAAAGTCATTAATTGTTGTTAAATGGTTATAAATGAAGTATGCTGTTAAAGATGCTACTAGAGTGGTAATAAATGGACTTTTATTTGTATTTATGCCTGGCAGCCTTTGCCTGGACGTTAAAGGCCCTGGAAACGTATTTCATCAGCACCTTACTGTGAGCAATAGTGTCCTTTATGAAAACACAATTTTCGCTGTCAATGTGATAAGAGTTTTGGTTATTTCATAGAAGTAATTTCTGTATTCCTGCTTCTGAGCTCACTTGTTCGAAGCATTGCTTATTTAGTCATGAATATTTAATGTTTTGGAGAAGTACTTACAAATTGAAGCCAAGTTTTCAGGGGCTTTATGGGAAAGATACAGTTTTCAACAGCTTAGTTTTTTTATTTTGTTTTTTATGATTTATATCGTCACACTGTACTCCCAAGCAGCGCAAGAACAAATCCAGCATCTGACAGAAATAATCAGATGATAATGCAGGCTGACAGCTTTGCCGGATTAGCTACCACTTTATATAGAGTGAAGCTTGAAAGTCAGCACACAGGTACCAACTACAGTTTACAGACTTTCACATACCGTATCTGAAGTATTCACGTTTTTCCGGAACAAAGAGGGATCAGTTTCTACATTACATGAAATGTCTACATTACATGAAATGCAAAAATGTCAGCTTGTTTACCCTATGTTTGCACCAGTGTAGCTACAGTCACATTGCAGCGTTCTCAGAAGTTCTGTAATACAACATTATCATGATCATTGCCATCAGGCTATGAAAACAAAACCCAAGTTATAAAGTGTTATCAAATTAATAGTTCACTTTCTAACAATCATGATACTACAATAAGTGAGAATAAGTGAGGGAAACTCAAGTTTTGTTAGAAAGTGGTACGAAAAACAACTATAAAAGACTCCATTCTTTTTCGTCCTTGAAACGTCTCCAATAATATGTATGAATTTTTCAAAACATCAATTATGTAAAAGGAGCAGCTCTCTGTCTGTATGAAGTATTGTACTGTGTCTTTTCTATCATCATAAGCCAGACAAATACAACATTTCCTGTCTGAAGAAGAAACCAATCCGCAGCTGACTTGAAAACTTGAAAGGAGAATGGGGCTCCGTTCCAAGCTCCCTATACATCCGCTCCTCTGTCCTCATTCCTGCCCTCAATTCCCAAAGCAATCTCAAGTCAGTGGTTCTATTAAAACAATACTGCCTCATGCAAATTGCTACTGTCAAGCCCCCTGGTTTTATTTCTCGTCCTTACTGCTGTTCTCTAGTGCTTTAATGGAGATTGTGCCAACCAGGTTTTGCAGCATACAATAGGATCAATAGTATCTATAGAGCAATCTGACAATGATCGCTGGCACTTTGAGGCTGAAAAGAGCAATACGGGACTTTGAATGCATGAACACTTCATTTAGCACCGGTGCCAACAGAACAGGTAATTACAAACAGGGGCCACAAATCTAACCCGCAGCTATACAGCTTCCAGATCGCACAACTCTTTGGTACAGCAACATAATTATCCTAAATGGCAGGTGGCAGGCTGTGCTATTGATATGTTTCAACGGCAATGTTAATGACTCTTCGTACACAGCATGTTAGCTCCCACTCATCCCTGAACACAGTGAAGGGAAAAAAGCTCTTACCTCTTAACGTAAGATTTACCTTGTCGGTTTCATTAGCAACCATTTAATTAAACGACTGATTTACATGCTGGGCACTTTGGCACTGCTCAACTTCTCCTCACATACATTAGTCATAAAGTGTTGCAGTGTATGCAGGGGCACTCGCAGAGTACCCTGCTGAGTTCATTAGGACTGTCGTCTGCTGCGAGGAATATTCCTGTTTCTTCAACTCGGGTTGACTCAGCTGAGGCCAGCACTCTTTTAGTAATGAGGCCTGTGCTGTAGGTCTGTGGGTGGGTCTCAGTCGGCCATCCGTGCATTTCTGAATAAAGTTAGCTCTTTGGTCTGAGAGAGTAAATTGACAGCTCAGAGGAGGAAATGAAAACTGAGTATGGCTTTGTTATAGTGAGTGGAAATGCTAATTTTGCTGCCCAAAACTTTTTTATTGATAACTGTTACGTCCCCACTAGGGATGAGGAAGTGCAACACACACCAGTTGGAATTGGTAATAGTTATAAGTAGTTTTATTATAGAACAGGGTGAAACAAAATGGAAGGCACGCAGCCTGAACAAACAAAAGGGCCAAAAGGGCGCCGACTTAACTAAAGAACAAACGAAGGAAGGACTCTAAAAAAAGGAGCCTGTGTACATACAAAGAAATAGATAATAACGAACTAAATAGAAACTAAAATCCTCACTGTCAAAGTGGTACAGTCTAAATAAAGGAAGCTGTAAGAAAACACAGCTGAGGCAAAGTACAACTATCACACAATACTAACTACACAAAACTAACCTAATCGCGGCACAACTACTTACAATAATACTATTCAACACTGACCACACAAGTTAACCACTGTTTATCACATTTGCACACAACGAGAGCAACTAGCGAGAGGCATCCGCTCACACAGCAGAGCCTCCAGAGTGATGATTGTCCCCAGGCTTTGTAGTCATCTCCCGCAGGTGCGCGCCGGCTGTGTGCTGCAATTGAAGTGCGTCGGGCCCGGAGTGCTCCAATTACAATCTTCTGGAGGCGGA
The DNA here is from genome assembly GCF_902827175.1 of Gymnodraco acuticeps. Lineage (NCBI taxonomy): Eukaryota > Metazoa > Chordata > Actinopteri > Perciformes > Bathydraconidae > Gymnodraco > Gymnodraco acuticeps. The sequence continues at coordinate 346,219 of NW_022990106.1, read as the reverse complement.
CCAGGAGATTGCAGCCAATGACGTCAGGGCACCCGCACAGCTAATTTACATATAAGACAGGAGACGACCAGAAAGGCAGCAGCCGTAACAATAACAAATAGATATTTTAAAACCGAGACCGGCATGTAGGCAGAATAAATAGAATGATAGATGGTTTCAACACATCTAAAATAGCTTCCTGCTTTTTCCGACTGCAGCCCCCGCAGATCAGCATCGACTAGACGGATTGCTAATGGTCATGTCAGGAATTCGCATCCCAAAGGTCACAAAAGATGTCTTCCTTTCAATTGAACTTTTGCCATTTTAAATGCTGATCTTAGCAGCCAGCTATCTTCTTCTGACCAAAAGGAATATATCAAAACTAAATCAGTGCTGCCAAGTCCAAGGCAAGGCAAGGCAATTTATTTGTATAGCACAATCCATACAGTAATGCAATTCAAAGTGCTTTACAGGATCAAACAGAGAAAACACAATACATTGAGAAGAAATACAAAACACACAAAATAATTAATTAAAGGAAAGAAAACCATGTTTAACAGTTCAAAAATTAGAACATTTAAATTTGAAAAGCCATATTAAAAATAAATGTTTTTAGACCTGATTTAAATGATTCTAAAGTGGTAATTTTCCAAGGTTGAAAATGGTCATTCTAATTTTGTTGCAAAAAGCAATTTCCATTGATAACTCAATGGGAACAAACAGACTACATCAAAACAAACATTTAACCAACTCAATACCAATTACATTTTAAATAAAAACCTTGAAAGGTATTCATCACTAGCACAAACAAAATTATTTTTGAGGAGATATCTCATTCAGTGCAACTTTTCTTACTAAATGACTACATTCTACGTTCTCACTCCACTCTGAATTTATGTGGCTGCTATTTCTGCTCGACATATTCGGGTCGACGGTGCCACGGCGGGGTGCCACAGGTCGGTGTCCCTCTTCCTGAGAGGGGCTTTACGGCAGCATCCCCCTAGCACCCCGAGGGCTCCGGCTTGGGACCTGCCCCTGCTGCCGGATGCCCTATCATCTCCTCCCTTCGAGCCCCAGGCCCAGGTGAAGCTTAAGTGGCTGTCCTTAAAGGCAGCATTTCTGCTTTCCATGACCTCAGGGAAACGAGTTGGAGAGCTACATGCCCTCTCCGTGAGCGATACATGCCTGAGGTGGAACTCCGATGGCTCGGGTGTTGCCCTCTGGCCGAACGTGGCGTTCCTGCCCAAGGTGCTTCCACTAGCCCACTCCAATCGGCCTATCCAGCTGGCGCGCTTTAACGTCCCACAGAAGAACGGCACGCCTGAGTTGCTGTGCCCTGTGCGTGCCCTAGAGGCGTATATTGGTGCTACGGCCCATATACGACAGTCAGAGCAGCTCTTAATTTGCCATGGCGGCACGAGAAGGGGCTGTGCTCTCTCTAAGCAGCGACTATCCCACTGGGTTGTGGATACAATCTCACATGCCTGTGGGGCCAGTGGCTGCCCCCCACCATCAGGGGTGAGATGTCACTCTACAAGGAGCATCTCAACGTATTGGGCAGCCCTGAGAGGGGTGTCCCTGGAGACCATCTGCGCTGCGGCGTCGTGGGCATCGTCTGGCACATTCTCCAGATTCTACCGGGGTCAATGTCGCCACTCCCCATCCTTTGGGCTTGGTCCTGTTGCCGAGCTCCGCTGCTTCCAGCTAGGTAAGCAAGTGTTCGGATTCTTCATGACATGGTTGGTATAGTCATCCAGTGCTAAAAGCACCGCCTCTGGCGGTCAGTAGGGACAAAATAGAACGACAGTTACGGCTGTAACTACGGTTCTATGAGTCCCGGATGACCGCCAGAGTTTCCGGTCACTCAGAATTCTTGTGTGCTCGCGAGAAGATTCTGGGAACCGATCCACTAGTGACGCCGGCCTATGTAGCCGTAGTCACGTGGGTCACAGGTGACTTTGTTGTTATTAGGTACTCGAACTGCGCATGCGTGCCGATGGACATATCCAGTGCTAAAGCACCGCCTCTGGCGGTCATCCGGGACTCATAGAACCGTAGTTACAGCCGTAACTATCGTTTTCAAGCATCCATCCAATGTCATATTTGCAGGATAGGCCATAATTGTAACAGTAAGTATTGTTTTTGTCAATTTCATTTCAATATCACCTTTATTTTTTAGGTAGGCCTACTTCTAAAGATTTTTCAGCACTATCCACAAGTTTTAATGTTCTGTCGTAGTGAGCAGCTTCTCCATTATTGTGGTGCATTGCATTGTGGGACAATAGTGTCCTACAGTGTACACATGCCGACTTTTTTGTAGTGATTTTGTTAATTCCCACAGAACCAAGACTAATACTTGGCAACCCACACATGATAAAGTCAATATAAATTAACTCAAATGTATTATCCTCTTATAACAACTTGAGGCATGCAATGAAGAGATGAACGACCACCTTAGTGTGCTAAAGGTCTGATCTGGCATCGTGGGATTATATTATGTATATTTTTGCTTTATTCAGCCGAAGGGCAAACCCGAGAAAGATATAAAATGGAAAAAAAGGTTTCTTGTTTTGTGTGGCCTGTGGTTAGGTGCAAACACTGAATTATTCACTTTGTGGCTGGCTTCACCTGCTGCAGCTTCAAACCCACTTAATTTATGTGCTCCAAGTAATCACAACCAATACAAATGACTTTCCTTAAAAGGTTTGGTGACAGTTTTGAACCTGCAATTTACATATACACCTGTAGATAAGTGCACTAAAATTGTAAGTTAAACAAAAGACACTAAACACAACCTGAACGCTCCCTTTACATCTTTTGTACAAGTCAAAGTGAAGCAAAACCGCTTTGCAACTTCAGAACGAGGAACTTCTGAGCCTCTAAACAAATAAGCTTTCCACTGTCAGTCATTATGTTAATTCGTTAATGCAGATTAAAAAGTAATTGTTAACTGTGTACACAGAATAATCTGCCTTTGCTGACTGCTGTGGAACAGATAAGAATAGGCGGCAGTTATGTCCAGTGTAGGGCATTATATGCTTCATTACACTCTTTTGTTACTACTGTGCTCGTGTAAAAAGATTCAGCAGTAGCAGAACCCGCTGTAACCTTATCTGCCCCTTTATTTTCCCTCCACTCAGTCAAATTTCATCTGCAGTAATGAGGTGTTCATTTAACCTATGGCTTGTTCGTAGCACTTCGGAGGTTTGTCTTAATGAGAGACTAATCTGGACATTACTCACAGGCTGCATGTTGAGATGTCAGTGGTCATTAGCACATGTTGACCTTCTTCTTTCTTTTTCCATCTGTAAAACTCATAACATGTTAAAAATACTACCTAGAGTTCAAGTTTAAAAGCTGTGATGCTTAATAAATTACACAACAAAATAAATAAATCACATTTTGCAAAGATGTGAGACTTTCAATAGTAGTTACAACTAATTGTTCATATTGTCTGCGATATTTGCTAAATTAACAGATTTGACCATAACATTACAGAACATTGATTAAGGCCCATCACTATCCCAAATAAAACCAGTAGCCTACATCTTCTTCACGTTTAAACACTAAAACTAATTACTAAAAGCCTGTCCACACAGATAGTGGAAAAGCAAACCTCTCCAAGTAAAATATTGTGTTATTTAGATTCAGTGATGAATGACTGTAGCAATGCTAGCCAAGATGCTAGTCAGTCTCAAAAGCTTCTTTCCATTATTGATGTACTGGGCTGTTTACTCGTCATTAGCATTTTGTTCTCACTGTTTGTTTGATCTGGATTAAGGGGAATACAAATGTTGCTAAATGACAGTAAGAATGCTAAAGGGACAATAAACTCACACGCCTTCAACTCCTGTCTCATAACATTGTGGAGCAGTTTATTCTCCACCAGAGGAGGTTAAACTAGATTTTCCGCCTCCCAGTTGTATGCCTCCATCAAACAGTGGAGTTGCAGTTTACATCAATGCCTTTCAAATATCTCATCAATTTACAATGCCATCCTGTTAGTCAGCTGTGGTTGTTTTCAACATTGGCATTCTAATTCTTCAGGTATGTTTAAAGACACTTTTTGAGAGGTCACAGTGACTTTTGAGCATGGAAATCAGACTCAAATCCTTGAGTCTAAGTGCGCTTTTGTGCCAAATTGAAAGGAATTCCCTTCAGCTATTCATGAAATATGTCATTTAATAGAATGGGATGTATATAGAGATCTAGGAAGGGAAATACAAACTATGACAGCTGCATTATAAGAATAGTATAGAGCCATGACTATTTCCAAATGCCTTGATTTAACATTAGGGTGTAAAACGTTTGCAGAAAATACTAAGACTTATGGTATGAAAGAACCTTCATCTTAACACTAAACCTGGTTATATGTAATGGAAAAGCTTGTCATCATTATACCCACTCAACATCTGACACCTTTTGTCTCCCCGTCTGTTCTCTTAGATGTCAAGTTCATTAAAAGATGTAAAAAACTGGAGGCCGACAACTTTATGTAATAGTTAGATCACATCTGTTTCTCAAACGTGCCATATGAAAGGATCGAAACGACACAGCAGGGAAATGATAGACATATTTCTTATTCAGGTGGACAGCCAGTTAAATGAGTGATGAGCATGTCATAGCATGTGTGTACAGAACCAAACAGATCACTAAGGTAAGCATCATTTGGCTGTCATAATGTGGAGGAGGAACAAACACATCTATAAAGCTTTGTATACAACGACTTCTCTAGGATAGCATTAGGAGGACACTGTTTTTATTTTATTGTGTATGTGCAAGGTACAAGTTCATGGCAGAAATTACAATATAAACACTGCAAGTACGCATCTTGGTTGAAATAATGGCGGTTAACAGATGCTGTCGGGCATATCCACCTCCAGAATCAGGCTGTTCATCTCGATGTCAGGGTTGGGGAGGCTAAGAGGTCAGGTGCCTTCTCGCACAATTTACAACATCTTCCTCTTCTCAAACTCCTACAGGAGATGGGCAAGAAAAAGAAAGGAAGAATGAGACACAATGCAAAAATGAAGTGAGACAGAAGTGAATGATTTATTCATGCAAAATTCAGTCTCTGTTTTGATCCCATGTATCAGATTTGCTGTTGAGCCGGGGAAAGCGAGGCGGCTGGAGCTCTGGAGAGCCGGTTGAGTTTTTTTTCCTTCCTGGAGTGCATAACATGTTGCGCTGAACGTGTCAGTTAGTTCCAGTTGTCAACAGTAAAACAGCTCACTTCCTGTGATTAACAGAGGCTGCACATCTGCACAGATCTGATTTATGAGAGGTTACAGTCACTGTGTTTATCAGCACAGTCCAACCATGTGACTACAAATGAGAAAGCATTATGTTAGCCATTAAAAAGGATGTAGCTATTTACATATTCAATTTAGGAAATATCACGCAAACCGTAGGATGATAGAATATGTCGTTCCCCAAGAATTTCCCATTCCACAGGGGGAAAGTCACTTTAATGCAAATGTCATTTATCAGGTCTGCAGAACACACAAGCTCTCAGGCACATGTTGGCCCGCTCCTCGGCGGCCTGTGGAAACCTGGAGGACTACTGCCCCCTTCAGGAGGAAATATATTAGGAAGTGCTTGAGAGGCAATATTGGCCCGCACTAACCTCCACTTTCTGGGAAGGACGGAATAAAGAGAGAAGACATTTTGCTTTATAGATGCAGTGGGGTGAAGGAGAGAGAGGCGCAGGGATCAGTAATTAGGGATAAAGCTGTAGAGGAAATGAGCAAAAGAAGAGCAATGGGATGGCGAGACAGAAGGGGGAGGATGGTGTTGTGACATACGCAGACAGATGCTTTGTTAGTCCACAGAGGCAGACAGTAACTCAAGGGTAGAAGACAGGAATCATAGTGTGGATGTAAGGTGGCAGAGTTGTTTGTGACAGAGAGGAGGAGGAAAGACCCAGACTGGGATGCCTGACAAGTCAAGAGGAAGAGTGGAGGTGGGAGTAAAATGGAGGTTGCCACTCGTAAGGGCAGGTGAAAATATGTCTGAATAGAAACTGAAAGAAGAGTCAGATATTTACATGCTGGCAGACGACAGCCTTAACACACCTGGAACCAGATGTGTGAGGCATAAATAAGCCCTGCGAGCGCCGCCTTGAACTTTTGAATATATTACACAAACAGAATCTGGAGATTAAATGCGTACTGCTTCTGTTTGTCTGCTCCCATCCCAACACATGTGAATATTGAGCAGGATGGAATAATATTATTATCTGCTGCTGCGATTAGAAGCTCCAGATATTTTGTAAACAACTAAAAAAGTCACCATTATTCTACCTTGCATATGAATCAGGCTCTTCTCAGATGAACAAGTAGAACCACAATATGTTTTCTGCTCTCTTTTCTCTGCACTGAAAACTCCTTTGATATCACTGCACTGCATAATTCATTCAGTTATAATGTACTATTTTCCAGTTGCGTTGCATCTTTTTGAATAATCTTTTGTGACTAACATGACATGTAGGGTTATTTGGAGAACATTAGTAAAGCTGAAATATAAACAAAAAAACGTGTTTATTTCAGGACAATGATACATTTGTGCCAAATAAGAAGATTACCATTTGCACAATGTCTGTCCTGAGCTTATTAAAAATACAATGCTTTAGTTAGGGAGCTTCATAGACAACCATCAAATCTGCTAAATCACAAACACCCGAGTGACTGACAGCTTCATTTAGTAATAAACATTTCAAATCAGAAACAATTTAGTATATGTTAAGACACATAAGATATGAATACACTATATAGATACGAAACGTTTTTTGCATTTCCTGTGCCCAAGGTCCAGGAGGGATTTATTGTATTTTTAATTATCTCAGTAGTGACAGTGTAAATTCAACAGTTATTCCATGTATCCGTCTTAGAAATGTTAAGAGAAAACAAGTTCTGATGCCATCAAATATCATTTTTTGATCAAATGGCTGGAAGGATGAAACATTTTGAGACCGAGCAATGCTAGCTAAATGGACTGTACTGATATAGCGCTTTATCCAGTCTTTACGACCCCTCAAAGCACTTTATATATGTAATTCACCCATTCACACAGAGCAGTGTACCTTACTCTAGGAACTAACATACACACTCACACACCGTTGGCCATGCCATCAGGAGCAACTCAGGGTTAAGTATCTTGCCCAAGGATACATCGACCCACAACCTTGTTGATGAGAGCTCTCCCTCGCAGCCATAGTCTCCTCAGTAATTGGTAACCCTATCTCACATGACGATGAATTTTTCTGTTGTTATTATGAACGAGGAAACAACCGCCACTTGAAAAAAGACACAATGAATGAATGTATGAAGGAGGTTATTTCTTACTTTTTTTTTTTACCTAAATCCATCAACTGTAGCTGTAAGTATGATGCTTATACCTCTAATGGATAAGATGACGCATGTATCTAATGCGTCTTCACTTCTCCTGCAGGTGAGACAGCAGAGAAGCTCCCCCCTGAGTCGGGGGCCGCGTTGTTTCTCTCGTAATGCCTACTTGCTTCTATTACGGCAGCCAATGAGATTAACAGAGATGTATGAACACAATGTGCAGCAAAATGAACAACCACATTGCACGTTTTTCATCATTACACACAATGATTATGAATTAAACTTCGAGAACAAAAACGTGTGCAAATCTATATCGCCGTGCAGGAGCGCCAGCAGTGCTAATGAAAGTAAAAGATGATGAATGGGTGTAATACATGCTTTCACATTTTATACATCTTGTTAACAGTGCTTCCCCAAAGATAGATGGGAATAAAGAAGCAGGGCGCCAAGTCAGCCACTGTCAACATGCGATTATTAATTTCTGCCGCTCTCTTCTGCCTTTCTTTACGGCGTATTCAAAGTTCAATCTCAAATATTGCTACGACCAGAATATATTTTTTCGTCCTAAATTGACCCTCTTCAATTTGTAACTGCTTGGTGATGAAAGATGGTGCCACAAGTGACCAGAATCACAAGATATTTAATTTTTACGGTGTAATTACGATAATTACATAACGTCAGCTCTAATGAGCTAACATATTTCTCTGTGTAATGAAAGCATAATTAATCATATGATTGGTTTAGTTTATTTGTGTAAAATGTTACCATTATTAGTATAAATGTTTAAATGTCATGCCAAAATCATGTAACATCGAAAATGTAATAACACTCCAGACAGAAATTGAAGATGGAAACTGAAGTAAGGGAGAGGAAAAGAGATACAAGTCAGAAAGAGATTAGATTTATGGAGGAGGCCCACAAAAAAATAATCAGACCATCTGAGCCCAATACCTCTGGTATTTTTTGTAATGATTATTCAGACATGAACTCCTGTTGCCTTATTGTTTATTTAGATGTCAAAGATGTAACAGGAATGTTAGAGGAGGAGAGATTAATTATGATGAAAATATTACTCAGTCCGACGTAGTCAGATTGTCAATTTTAGGGTACAAGCATAACGGTTTTTTGGAAAGACCTTATGTCAATGGGAGTTAAACATTATGTAAATATTATCAGCAAAACATACTTTGAGTATCAAAAGTAAATGTACTCATGTATATTTAGATGTAATCTATATCATTGGATTATTAATACTCAATCGTAACCTGTAATTAAAGGTAGAAGGTCAGATAATTGTGTGGAGTAAAGAATTAAAATATTACTCTCTAAAATGTTGTGAAGTAGCAAAAATTTGAAATATTTAAGTCAAAAACATGCCGCTCATACTCATAGTACATAAAGTGTTGATGATGCCTTCTCTTTCAGCCGGTGTATAAATAATATCTTGCTGGACCGAAGGACTCACCTTGAAAATGGTGCTGCCCAGCTGAGCAGGGGACATGCTGACCACCACTCCAGCTGACTGGAGGGCTTCAATCTTCTCTTTGGCTCCCCCCTTCCCACCAGCGATGATGGCGCCAGCGTGGCCCATCCTGCGGCCGGGGGGGGCCGTTAGCCCGGCGATGAAGGACACCACAGGCTTTGCATTAGCACCCTGGACAAAATAGAGGGATACAAAAAAAAAACATGAGCATAAAATTCTGTGAAAATGGACTAAAACAGAATAAGATCCAGGGAAAGAGTGAGGATGTGAGTGCAGTTAGCACAGCGACAAAGTGTATGAGGAGGAAGGAAGGGAGAAAAACTAGAAATAGATGAAAACAGCGAGCATTAGCTTTCTGCACCTGCATTCTATTCATTCATAAGAAATTAAACACCCCATGTCCTCCCATTACAGATGATAACAGGCTTGTCTAACCAGCCAGCTCTGCCTCGGTCTGCATTATTAAAACAAAGGGTCAATCAAGCCATTTAATTGCATGGGTTGGTGTATGACCAGAGAGGGGCTCAGCCCCCTGCCACTTCATATCATCTCATTCCTGAGATGGTAATTAGTCATGCAGGCACTGATTAGCTCGGTGGCTGTCTGTGCTGCCTGCTCGCTGATGGATGTTACGTTCAACAGTTAAGATCATTTCCAAGGTGAAGAGAGCTAATAATTCATCTTCAGCAATAACACCATAAGCAAGACACACACACACACACACACACACACACACACACACACACACAACACACACACACACACACACACACACACACACCACACACACACCACACACCACCACACACACACACACACACACACACACACACACACACACACACACACACACACACACACACACACACACACACACACACACACACAACACACACACACACACACACACACACACACACACACACACACACACACACACACACACACACACACACACACACACACACACACACACACACACACACACACACACACACACACACACACACACACACACACACACTAGAACTGCGCCGCTAATGAGACATTAACACATGCACTGTTATGGGGAAATTAAAAGAAGGAATATCACTTTAAAGTGCTCTGAACACGTTGCAAGCATCTGTTCTGCAGCGGTGAAAAATGTAAGCACAAAACAAATTAGCACCGAACCTCGCTCAGTATTCAGGAGTCAAATCACGTTCTTGATAAAACAAACCACCCTCATGTGAATCAGGTCTTAAATCTACCTCAAACGAAAAGGGTTTTAATTACTCTATTAATCCCTGCCTCCCTTGATACTGAGTACTAACAATGCATACAGCGAGGGGAGTTATGCTATCATTCACTCTACCCGTCTATTGTTTTCCACTGTTAGCAGTTTGGATATATTACCTTAATTATGAGACCAATAGGGTAGTTCCCCCACCAACAGGCCTGTAGGAGGGCTTTATTATATGAACACAAAAACAGCACTGCTCCAAGGGGAGAAATTGTACTCCAGCTTAGAAAGGCAAACGGAGACAATTACACGGCCCTATACACATGACGGGTAGGCATGAATAAAACTGGCGTGTGTTCGCACACACGGCGCTCACCAACCCTTTTCTCCAGACTACATCCTGCGTTAGTTCTCTGTGTTGTTTCACAGAATTAGGAGGGCTTTAGCTAAGCTCAGTGGAGACAGGCCAGGCTAAAAATCAAGGGGCTGAAATAGAGAGAAATTCAGTAAACCTCTATGGTAGCTTGGGTGCCAAATACTCTACAACCTACTTGATATGCATGAAGCAAATTCTAATATGGTTCTTCTGAGGAAAACCTTCTGACTTCAGAGAGCCCATAAACTCTGGCAGACCTTTGATACAGGTGACTTTTAAGACCATATTATGTTGGCAAGCGCCTCAGACACTGATGAAGATTGAACCTTGAAATATGCCCTGCATCATAAAATCTGACAGCAGAGCTTAGTTGGAATTATAAGGTTGTTTTCTTGAATTCTACAGAATTAAGGTGTCGGCAGATAAAATGTCTGCGGTAATTCAACTGTACGACTGAAATCAATACTTCTTCACCTTTTGCTATAGTGTGTCTCTTCCAAACAGGAGTTCAATAGATGTAATGTTGCATGACACAAATCAACCAAGACACTGGACTCTAAATGTATCAGAGCAGAGTAAACGCTTAGTTTCCCGTGTGGCAAGATTTGTCACGGGAGTGTAAAATGCAGAGTGTTAAAGGAACTATTTTCTCTGTTAACCACTTAGTGTGAGTAATGGCGTCCCGCTGTACATGAACACAATGTTCTGCTAAAGTTAAGTCTGCTGTGATGTTGAAACCATTCTTCTGGTTTGAAGTGGCCGCGGGCGCAGCTAGTAAAGACACAATGTAACTTTCTTCTGGGGGCCATTCACGATTAGTTGACCCAAAATCTGATCACGGTGCCCGATAACCAGATTGGATTATTATTTTGTGTCACTCTCTCACTTGATAGCGTTTTGTGTCTGGATGACTTTTGATTTTTACTTACCATTACAACCTGAACAGATGAAGCTTTAATGCATTTTGCGTAGAAGATTTTCTACCCCCCCATCTTTTTATTAGGGATGTAGCTCAGTGGCCATGAAGGAATATACCATGACATATTTTATTAGAGCCAACAAATTGTGTTTTAAAAGTTCCTTCAATGGACACTAAACTAAACCTATATAAAATCCCTGAACAGATGTGAGAAGCATTCAGAGGTTAACATGGTTCTTCAGAGTCAGCCCAAACATGTTTTTCCATCCCATCTCGTCCTCGAAAGCAGTGGTTCTCAAACTGTTTCATACCAAGGACTACTAGTTAGTGTTTTTCTAGAACAGATTACAAATCGCCTGAAAATGGTACAAACAAGTGGCAACATGTGTGATGAAGGTGTTGCGCTGGGCTATATGATGCAATCGAAAGTGAAACTTAAGCTCGCTCCATTGCAGAAATATTCGCGTGAGAGTGCGGAAAACTTTTATTTATTTATTTAAAATTGTACCAATATACTCACGGACCACCAGTGGTCCACGGACCACACTTTGAGAAGCACTGCTCTAAAGCAGAGGAAAGTGTTCCATTATGCATGAGTCTGAGACATATTGGCAGATTACTCTTGCCAGTTCAAGACTGCAAATTAAATGCTCAGGTCACTTCATACAACATATCAATGCGCTAAAGGTCTTGTAAATAAAAAAACCTCCTAAATTAGCGAAACTTGATCATCAAGTCACTATTTGGTCGTATTTATTTATCTATTCTGTCTGAGCTCACCTGCTGCTTCTTTCTAGCAACACTCTGCTCCACATTCATAACAAATGCACACATGGGAGCTCCTTTTGGTAAGGGTATTTGTGATGTGAATCCAAATGTATTCAAATGAAGTACATTTTGAACCAAAGTGTTCAGACCTCTTTGTGCTCTCCTCAACCATTAAGAAATGTTCACTGTTTTTGAGGATGTTCTACTCAATTGACTTTCAGCGGAGGATCTGCAGCTTACTCCTACACTCTGCTGGGCTTTTTGAGCACGTGTTTCATTTGAACTGCCCCTTGCTGTCAACACTGAGGGCGTGGGGGGGGTGTTTGTACTTTATTTGTTGAACGAGAGAAGTTATTCTCCCGAGACGCCAGCGGGAGATTTGCATGCATTAGAGCAGCCGAGGGCAACTGAAATCCATTTCTCAGCTCAAGAGCACCATTAGACCGCGCGCATGCACAGAAACAAACACAGACACATACACACCGACACAATTGACGGATTAAAAGTCATGTGCAGGTAGAGAATTGCGAAACAGGGCTGGTGGAGTTAAAAATGTCAATTTCTAGAGCGCAACATGAGCCGATAATAACCTTGCTGCTCTTCATCACATGTGGGCATCACTGAAGGTGCATTGCTCGTCAACACTGTAGATTTTTGGAACATTTACCGTGATTCATACCTTTACCCCAGCTGTCACTCTTTCTATTTATCACACGGACATAGAGAAGTGAGAGACAGCCTGAGGCAGTGATCAAAAACAAAGGACACATTGTTCTAGACACACGATGCTTTTCAGTGTTCGCTACAGCTGGTAGGCTTGAAAAGGCATGACTAAGAGCTAAGGATACATTTGTTATGATCACAGAAACATGTGCTGCAGCAGAGGACAGAACAAGGAGAGTGAGGTTAAATCATGGGTGTTTTTCCCTTACAGTATTGTGCTGTTTGAGGTACTCCGCTGCATTCTCCTCAGCATTGCCTCCAATCTCCCCAATAAGGATGATGCCCTCTGTCTTGGGATCATTCAGGAACACCTCCAAACAATCAATGAAGTCCGTACCGTTGAATGGATCTCCGCCAATACCTAGCAGGAGACAAAACACACACTAGTTGTAGACTGCTAAAATTCCTGTGAGTATTTGAGGATCACATGGCTGTTCAGCAAAACAAGAGGCAGGTGGAACTCATATCTTTGGCACTGCCTGAAATCTTTAATGTGAGCAGAATTAGGTTCAGCATTACTCGTCATCTAACACACAACTCAAGAGGCTTATGGAAGTACTTCATAAATGTGTTTTCTTTTTACACATTGTGCCACAGAGAGATGTAATGTATTTGCTAAAACAACTCAAAAGAAAAAATACCTGTCTCTTTAGCTGCTAAATGCTCCCTTTAGTGCAGAGCAGCTTAGGTGTAGTGCAAAGTGGGTTGTTAAGAGTTTTTTATGAGCTGCCTGCTGCGTCTGGAAACAACTCTGTGAGAATCAAAATAGTTAAGTCAGAAAATCTAATCAATAAGCTGAGAGATGCTAAATTGCTTCATAGATGTGAGTAGAGCATAATTCATTATTCTCTGTAGGTTTGAAACCCATTTGTTAATTTACAAATATCGGTTGAAGTTGTTTTAAGGCTTAAACAGAACAGTGTGTCGTACTTTTTAAATAATGTAAACATTGACTGGGGTTATAGGTAATGCATTTTTTTTTTACTTCACAGTCACTATAAAAGTTTGTTTGATTTCCTTGCTACCCAATCAACCCTTCTCTCTTTATTGGAATGTAATGACCCCTCTCTATGGGCTCAGAACAGTCTCATAATACACACAGAAGGATTCACACTTGTGTTTTTCAATGCACACACAAATGTGTTCCGTTTCATATACATGTAAATAAAATCCAATTCCAGAAAAAAGTTGTACATATGTATTTTTGATCCTCATATTTGTTTTCCGTTTAAATCCTCTGAACCTGCAAACAGCTTTCTGTGCACGGATCGCTGTGCATTCGTGTGTGGGTTTTTTTTAGACTCCCCTGACGCTCACCCGATTCGTACTTGTAATTTTTTCTATCTATAGCCAATCAGATGTCTCCTTCATTCTAAGCCAATCACATGAGCGCACCCCCACGAGGGTATGATTTCTTGCGTTCATGACGTAGCGCTTCATATACGCATTTTGCGCTGTCCGGTCAGCTCGCTAAACAGAGGGCGGAGCATCAGGTGATTATGTAGAGCTGCGTGTCTCCATCAGACTCAGCAGCTGATCTGATCTCTCTCTCCCGTCCGGTTATACTTCACTCGCGTTTATGTCCATATCGATCAGATCCAGCTCTCCTGATCGGCCTTTATAGAGAGCACCGATCAAACTATTAAGAGCCGATAATGACCGGCGGGGCTCCCCCCGTTGACAGTTCACTGTCTAGCACTGGCTTCGTAGTGCACTGATCGATTAGGCTAAGCTAACCTAGCTGCTCCCTCCACACTCACAACAACTTCATACAGACATAAATAAAGCAGCTGTATTCACCATACAGGAAACACCCATTTAAAACAGTTTTGCCTGCCGTTTTTGTGCACACAAGCATTCATCAATGATTTGGAAAGTGGCGCTGTACCTTAATAATATAAATGAGATTAGCGCCTGCAGGCAGGCTCCATGGAGCTGTCAGCTCCGGACTGCACAAAATGCGTACATGAAGCGCTACGTCATGAACGCAATAAATCTACCCTCGTGGGGGCGCACTCATGTGATTGGCTTAGAATTTAGGAGACATCTGATTGGCTATAGATAGAAAAAATTACAAGTACGAATCGGCTGACCGTCAGGGGAGTCTTAAAAAACCCACACACGAATGCACAGCGATCCGTGCACAGAAAGCGGTTTGTGTTTGCAGGTTCATGTGCATGCTCATATGAATACATAAGACTTTTTTCTGTATTTGGATTTTATTTACATGTATATGAAACGGAACACATTTGTGTGTGCATTGAAAAACACAAGTGTGAATCCTTTTGCGGATCATGAAATACAAGTGTGAATCCTTCTGTGTGCATGTGTGTATTATGAGACTGTTCTGAGCACATACCTCTCGGTTCAAGAATACATGACTTGTGACTGTATTCCCAAATTTCAAGGGTCCTGTTATCATTTTCAAATATCATTTCCACAAAATATTATACCAGGATCTATAATAGCATGGGCAAACCTTCCACAGATACATATTAGAAGACAAAATGTCCACTAGATTTATATTTCTCCAATAAAAAAAAACCTGGCAGGACCAAGACGAAAAACGACATGAATAATTATCACAGAGAAGCACATTAGCAGCAACAAAGATGACGGTGATATTAAATATTGTATTAGCTGTAATTTGCAGCAGCCCCTAGGTCAGTCTCAGACTTAACAAGTCATTAACAGAACTACCAATAAACCTTCTTAATGAACTCTACAATATTTAATACCGTTGCAGCGCTGGCTTTATGAAGTCTGGTTGGAGGACACCCAGTAATTAAAATGTCTAAATAATAATGAAGCAGTTGTTTCTCAGTTGATTTTGGTGTCCAACGAGCCCTCACATGGAGATTTGTTGGAAGTAGATAACAATTTTGTTTTTGTGATATGGTTCATCTTTATACTTGTTGCATTGCCAAGAAGTAATAAAGCTGGGTTTCATCAGAGTAAGTCTGCATGATATGATGGAGTTAAAACAGATTAGTCCCAGTATGCACTGCAGCATCAATAACAGCCATGGTAGAGGCTCAACCCATCATTGTCACTGAGCATGACAATAAGGAGGATAGACGAGTGAAGAAATTCAGTTAGTAAGATTCACTTCTGACAGCAAGACAGGAAGAAACATTGTTCTAAATAATGTCCCAGCTTCAGGTTGAGCTATAAAAAGTTACAGGAACAAGGCTGGGGAGATTGTGGGGCAGAAAGGTAGGGTAATAATGAATTCAACATCTTTAGTGGGGAATTGTAGAAATTAATGTATTACCTGCAAGTCATACAGAACCTGTTCTATTATGATTAGGTTTTAAAACATTTAGCTGCTTCAGGAAATTAAAGTTCACTCATCAAAATGGATAACGAAAAGGAAGAAAAGAGGCAGCTCAAAAGCATTTATTAAATCCATGCTCCATGAATAGTTTCTTCTTATCTTCTTGACAATATTCATTGAATACTTTATAGCAAAGGTTTGTCAGTTTTGAACTTCATGTTTCATGTTATAATGTGAAATGGAACCACAGTAGATGAGACGCAATTGCTTTAAAATGTTCAGCACAAAGACATTTAAGGGCTTGATCAGTTTGTTTAATCTCAATGGTGCCCTTCAAAGATGGCAGCTACTTCAATGTTTCCATTGGACAGGAATATTTTGAGCAACGATCGTGAAGTTATTAAGTGCTTGTTTTCAATACAAAGGGTTCTTTGCCGGAATGCGTCAAGTTTTGGTGCAAGGTGACTTAACTGGATTCACCTTCTTTTTTCTTCCTCAGTGGAATTGTAATGAGAGTTTGTATCCCCTTCATCATAATTGTTGAAGACGGATGTAAGGAAACATCACAACAGCCGTCTTTTTACGTCTTATAATTCAGGCCTTGCCAACATTCACAAAGAGGCTCAAATTAAATGTGGGCATGTGATGTTGAGTGCCTGGTATAAAGTGACCGTCCTGTCTCCAAGCCAAATGCTACACATACTTAAATGAAATTCCCTCCATTATTCTCTGTTCAATTTCCTCCGTGTCGTCTTCCAGCACCCATAAAGCGATCCACTGTATCAGGATCAATTTGTTCTTTCAGTCCCAGCTAAGTGCTTGTTTTAATATCGCCTGGATATAAAACTAAGAGCTGTGTTACTGTGTGCTAAATTTAAATTCAATATGCCCCAGGTTATTGGTTACTTACCAATGCAGAGTGACTGGCCCAGGCCCACTTGTGTAGTTTGATGCACAGCTTCGTATGTAAGAGTACCCGATCTAGACACAATACCTGAAAGGAAAAGTTTACAAGCACACATTTTATGATATTTCTTGTAAAATAAAACAAAATCACTGCTCCAGTCAGGGGTGATAAAATGATATAATGCAGATGTCTTTTTCTGTCTAACATTGACTGAATCGTTGACAGCGAAGACAAAGAGATCACAGCTCAGTAACAGCTGTTGTGTCTATGCTTTGGGAGTAGCGGCAGTCGATTTAATATAAAAACAGACGTATTGTAAAGGTTCACTGGTCAACAGCAGCACACATTCCTCATCAAGCTGTCAACAACAGAAGCTCAATTTAAGTATAAATTAAGGACGTTGTTTAATTTGGAAAAAACAAAAAGGTATATGAATATAATTGAGTCTTTTCTGATACATTAGACTTCAAGATTCCCTCAGTCGTTTCTATCTATAGAATTAAACATGTTATTTAATTAGTTATTCAACTAATATTCCTAAATACAAATCTCCCATAGCTTGAATGTATAAATTAAATACTTAAAGATCCAAACAAGGAATTTAAAGTGTGTCATTTTATTAATGTCATCGACAATTTAGCGAAACTCACCAATTCTTCCCTTCTTGTGAATGTGGCCTGGCATGATCCCGATCTTGCACTCTCCAGGCTGCAGAAAAGATACACATTTAATGTTTAATTGTAATTGCCATGCATTCACTGCTTAAAACAAAGTTAACATTATATATTTATTTAAGTTGTACATTGTATTTGTCTGCTAACATTGAACATTAATCAAAACAGTTTAAAATAAAAGCAAAAACAAATGCATTAAAATCAATAATTCTACTGCATCCTAGAGAGGAAGATGGTCCTTTCAGCCACAAACAAATACATAAGAAAATACATGCAAAGGTATACGTATGTGTGTGTGTGTGTGTGCTTACATTGATGACTCCTGGGCAGTTGGGGCCTATGAGGCGGGTGATGCCCTGGCGCAGGAGCCTATGTTTAACTCTCACCATGTCCTGCTGGGGGATGCCCTCGGTGATGCACACCACCAAGGGGATCTCGGCATCGATGGCCTCGATAATGGCTGCTCCCGCGAACGGGGGGGGGACATAAATCACGGTGGCGTCTGCCCCTGTGCCCTCCTTTGCCTGAGGCGAGCAATAAAGGTATCGGTGGTGCATTAATAATGAGAATTCTAAAAGTTATGAAATAGTGCCACCTAATGTTTCTTTCAAATGTAAAAGCTTTGCAGTCCTTCACAGGATACAGGGAAATAAAAAAGGGACACCCATAGATGGATAATGAGTCACACATACCTCCTTGACTGAATTGAAGACGGGCATCCCCAGGTGTGTCTTCCCCCCCTTTCCCGGGGAAACACCTCCAACCACCTGCGAGCCATAGTCGAGAGCCTGCTGACTGTGAAACGTTCCCTGCAGGGAGAGAGGAGGCAGCGTGTGAATGAGCGTAATGGAGTGAGGTGCAGCCGCTTTCTGTAGCGCCAACCTTGAGATATCATTACAGACAGAGAGGAAGGAGGAAATACGCTGCCACCCAGGATTAATCACCTGAGCTGCTGGGTAAAGGGATGGATGCATAAGCAAGGCTGGATTGCTGGTTGTGGTGACTGATGTTGCACTCTCTGACCATTCCTGTGTTTTCTTTGAGAGCTCTATTTCTGTTCACAAAAATGTTCAAAAAGAGGTAACCACAAAGCGATATTTAACTGAAAATACTAGGGAAATGTTTACTCAGAATTTTTCTTCCACACTTGCCCCTGCTAACATCTCAGTAAATGAGCTAGTAGATCATTTTAATTCAGAAATTAAAAATGTTATAGATGCCATTGCTCCAACTAAGGTAAAGGAAGTGTCTGGCAAGAAAATATCTCCATGGAGAAAGGCCATGACCGTGAAAACAGAAAAAAGAGAATGTCGAAAAGCTGAACGCAGGTGGCGAAAAACAAATCTCCAGGTTCACTTTGAAATCTATAAAGAGAGACTTGGCCTTTATAATTTGGAATTGAAAAATGCACGGCAATCGTTCTTCTCTGACATCATTACCAAAAACAACGCACGTGCCTTGTTTGCTACCGTCAACAGACTAACTAACCCCCCAGTGTCAGTAGCCTCTGAATTTCTATGATTTTGCCTCCTTCACTGACAAAATTCAGAAAATCAGACAAGCAGTCAGTGCCTCTGCATCAGGAACAGCAAATGTGTTGTCTCTATCTCCACTTAACATCAATTCAAACACCATGACACAATTCCATCAGATTAATGATAAAAACCTAGAGGACATTATACAACTTCTGAAGTAAACAAATCTCTTCACTCAGGTATTTTTCCACAGGCCCTGAAAACTGCAGTCATTAAACCGCTCTTAAAAAAGAATAATCTAGATGCTTCAGTAATGAACAATTACAGGCCCATATCAAACCTCCCATTTCTAGGTAAAATCATTGAAAAAGTTGTTTTTCAACAGTTGAGTAATTTCTTGCATTTAAATGACTGTTTCGATGTGTTCCAGTCAGGCTTTCGTCCAAACCACAGCACTGAGACTGCTCTTGTAAAGGTCTTCAATGACATCCACTTAAACACAGAGAGTGGCAGAACTTCAGTGTTAGTATTATTAGATCTCAGTGCTGCGTTTGACACTGTTGACCACAGCATATTACGAGACCGACTGGAAAACTGGGTGGGACTTTCGGAAACAGTTCTGAATTGGTTTGAATCCTACTTAAAGGACAGAAACAACTTTGTTTCTATAGGTAAATACACATCTGAGTTGACAAATATGACATGTGGGGTTCCTCAAGGCTCCATCTTGGGGCCTCTTCTCTTTACCACCATGCTACCACTGGCTCAGCTAATGAAGAACAACAAAATAAGTTACCATAGCTATGCAGATGACACACAAATGTACGTAACCATTTCACCAGGAGACTATTCTCCATTTCAAACACTGAGTAAGTGCATTGAACAAATCAATGACTGGATGTGTCAGAACTTTCTCCAATTAAACAAAGATAAAACTGAGGTAATGGTTTTTGGAGCCAAGGCAGAACGTATAAAAGTTAGCGCTGAGCTTCAGTGTGCAATGTTCAAAACAACAGATAAAGCCAGAAATCTAGGTGTAGTCATGGACTCTGACCTGAGTTTCAACAGTCACATTAAAACAGTTACTAAATCAGCCTACTATCACCTAAAGAATATATATAGGATTAAAGACTAACACAGCAGGATTTGGAAAAACTTGTCCATGCTTTTATCTTCAGTAGACTCGACTACTGCAATGGTGTCTTCACAGGTCTCACTAAAAAATCTATTAGGAAGCTGCAGCTGATTCAGAACGCCGCTGCTCGAGTCCTCACTAACACTAAGAAAGTGGATCACATCACTCCAGTTCTGAAGTCTTTACACTGGCTTCCTGTGTGTCAAAGAATAGATTTCAAAATACTGCTGCTGGTTTATAAAGCACTGAATGGTTTAGGCCCAAAATACATTTCTGACCTCCTGCTAAATTATGAACCATCCAGATCTCTCAGGTCTTCAGGGACTGGTCAGCTTTCTGTCCCCAGAGTCAGAACTAAACATGGTAAAGCAGCGTTCAGTTATTATGCTCCAAATATCTGGAACAAACTCCCAGAAACCTGCAGGTCCGCTGCAACTCTTACTACTTTTAAATCCAGGCTGAAGACTTTTCTTTTTGTCGCTGCTTTTAATTGAACTATTCATATCTTAGACTGCACTGTAACTTTTATCCATGTACTTTTTCTTTTAATGTTTATTTTATTATCTTTTCTTTTTAATGACTGATTTTAAATGCCATTTTCTTAATGTCTTTCATTTTTTGTAAAGCACTTTGAATTGCCTTATGTTAAAAAGTGCTATATAAATAAACTTGCCTTGCCTTGGATTCAGCTAGTGGTAAATATATATTCAATGAGTAGAAATCGAAATGCTCTTGTCAGATAAATAATGATGTAGGCTTAGTTTAATCTCCTAGCAAAATATTGGAAAAACAGATTTAAAGCGGCTTTGGATTTTCTTTGACACAGACTTTAAAATATCTTCCAAAAATATTTGACATACAGTCACCTGCATGTAAATTGATCACTACATTCATGAGGCAAATGAATGTCCAGACCTATATACAGTCTATGGTCCAGACACATATGTAATTACTAACTTCACATAGGAGCTTTCCTTAAAGTGTGTAAACCTAACAAGTTCCTTGTAGGATAAAAAGTATAGATTATATTGCCACAATTTAATTGAATTGTCAATATTGGCACAAATAACCCTGTGAATGTGGTCAGGCTCGTTAAGGTGCAGGATAGCACTGCATTTTCACTTTGTTTCAAACAGATTTACCTTTAATATAGAACACTATAGCCTGACTTGTACTGGAGTAAAGCTTACCATTTTTAAAATAGTAATTTTTTCATTACCAAATAAGATAAACAAATATTTTCGAATGTCCTGTAATTAGTTTTTCAAAGAAACTTCTAGTTTCAACTTTATATTGTTAACCTTTTGTATCTCACATATTCACTGGAGGCTAAACAGAAAACTCACAGAAAAATTACTTTGCCAGACATTAGCCAAAGGGGAAGAATGTATTACAAAAAAGACACTCAAGACATTCTGAATATTTTCATTTGATGAAAAAGTGAAGCTAAAAAATAGATTGACTTTAGATTGACTTTTAGTTTTCATTATTGAAAATATCTTGTTATCCAACCAAAGCATATTATGGTTGGAATATGTCTCTCAAAGTAAACATTATACAGCTTCTATGAGGAGCTTATACAGAACACATCAAGGGATAACAGTGGAAACCGTATGTGACAACCTTAATGTGGGTAGCTAGTAGCTACAGAGAGAGACACTAGTAAGCTCAGCCTATGACTTGCCCTTCGTAGTGTTTGGTACTAATTATAACATGAGGAACCCTTGTAAATGAAAAAAACCCAGATAAAGCAGTAATAGCCCTCAAGAGGGTATAATGCTTTTTAGGAGGTAACATTTTGTGAGTGAATTTCAGTTGTACCTTCCTTAGAAAATGAGGTCAGTGTCAATAGATTTTCTGGTGAACAAATCATGTAAGTCTGTTAATTATTACTGAAGATGCTGAACCAATGTAGACAAAGTAGCAAGGGTCAAAATCACAAGAGCAAATGAAGGACCTTCATATTTAATGTATAACCGGGCTATTAAGAGGAATTACAAGCCATGAATCAGCATTTTCTCCCAAACATTGTAATATACTCCGTTACCTTCTACTAACTTTGCACCATTATTATCGCAAATGTTAAGACAATAAATTAGAAAAATGGCTTGCTTATTAAGCCAGAGACACCATAATGGGCAGTCAATAACACTTGCTTCATTTCTCATCCCTTTCTAATTACCCGGAGTGTTCACTTGAGCTATATATATATATATATATATAACAACTTTTTATTATGTTGAAGAGAAAATGGAAGATGAAAAATGTAATGTGCGTGAGGACAGAAGGGGGAGAATAAATCTGTAAAGTCAACGTTTCTAGCTTGTTGAACACACTTGCCAAGATTTTTATACTCCTTGACTGCATACAGTTCAAGTGATTCACTTCAGCTTTTATTCATGCTCTTGAAAAATAACTGGTATGTATAATCATTGACTAAACCGATGACTCTGGGTAGTCATGGGGGGAAAAACAAAAGTCAAAATAAAAATACATTTTTCCAAGCTGAAATAAACAACTGAAAATGACTTGAATAAATTCAAAGCAATCTTACAACAATTGCACCACAGAATGAACCGATCCAAGGCCAAATGTCAGCATTCACACATATCATGAACATTATCATAAATGATACTGCACATAAAATAACAAATATTTTTTTTAATCCAGTATTGACTAGTTGTTGACACAGTAATAGGCTATATACTTGATATGTATTTAATAATTAACATATTTCACTTAATAGGATCTTGTACCGTCATTCTTTTTTCTGTTTTGTGTGTTTGAGGCCACAAAAATGTTTTTCCTAATTGTAATTGAGGGTCTTAATTATGATTTAAAATATTATAATTAAACCCATTGATTTTTGCCGTATAAATAAAATAAACTTCAACAATCTAGACAATTTATTAAACACTGCAGGAAAATCAAGGTAAAAAATAATAGCATGTTATGGAAATAATAAACTTTTATAATCCCTCATGATTTTTGAGAGGAGGGAGAATATTTTGTGTGTATGTTTGTGTGTGTATGTTCGTGTGGGTGTTCATGTGTGTGTGTTAGGGCTGTGCAATTAATCTTATTTGAATCGCAATTACGATTTTGGCCTGCCACAATTACGAAAACAACATAATCGAAAAAAAACGATTATTTTGCTTTGCTAGGTTGTGACGGTGCACTGCAACATATTTGATCTAATTTATTTTTATTTATCATATTTATATATGATTAGTAGCTTGTGGAAGTGTGCTCCAAAATATTTGTTGATCTTCTTTATTGGTATTTATTATTTTGATATTATGTATTTAAATGTAAATATATATGTATCATTTATTTTAGCATTGGTTTTTCAGTTGAATTATACGTTCAGGGTAATCAACAGTTAAAAAGATACTGTTCAAATTATTATTTGTATTTGTTTTAAAGTTCAATAAATGGATGTTTTCAAAGTCAATGAATAATCGTATTTAATAATCGTGATATCAATTATTGACCAAAATAATCGTGGGATTATGATTTTTGCCATAATCGAGCAGCCCTTTGTAAGTGTGTGTGTGTGTGTGTGTGTGTGTGTGTGTGTGTGTGTGTGTGTGTGTGTGTGTGTGTGTGTGTGTGTGTGTGTAGGAAAAACTGAGATTTCACAAAAATATCACAGTAACCCATCTGTTTATGGTAACAAGACGTCAGTACAAACCTGCTTCCCTGTGAATCCTTGGCAGATGACCTTTGTGTCCTTGTTGATGTAGAGGTTGGATCTTGAGGCTGTGTAACAGTGCCTGACTCCACTCTGCTGCACTGAAAAAGTAAGAAATAAAAACATTTAGAAAGTTAGATCTCCATATTAAAAAATATCAGCAAACGGCAACACATATTTCCTAATAGCCAAAATAAGTAATTACCTTTTTGAGTGATATTTTGTAGAGATAAGGGATTATGTTAAATAACAATTAAAATATGGGACCAGAAAAAATATATGAAGCAACCCTATTTTATTGTGTTATTGAATTATGTAATGAATACATTCAAGACTGAACAAAACTCCTAAAAGTCTTAACAGTATACTTTTGAAATAATTGAAAGTGCTTAAAGGTGGGGTAGGTCATTTTGGAGAAACCGGCTTGAGTGCGCTAGAATTTGAAAATACACAGCCGGAAAACATCTGCCACTTCCTTACAGAGCCCCTCCTCCAACACACTCGAACGCGCACATGACCAATGAGGGCACGAGATAAGTTTGTACACAGATGGAAGGCTGACAGGCAGGTAGGCCATCCAGTGGGGCCGGCTAAAATGATTGGTCGTGCTTTTTACAGTACTACGGCTTCCACAGATGAAATGTTGTTATGGATTTTTTGTCAAAGCACTTAAGATATTCATTGCTATCGGGATGTTAAGAGCATTCCATGGAATATAACAAAAAGTGTATCTCGAGCCGGTTTCTCAAACTTACCTACCCCACCTTTAAGGATCAAACATAAAAGTGGAAAGTTGTGTACAGCTATTGGGTCTTGCTGACTCCACTCTGCTGCACTGAAGAATTAAGAAATACAAACATTTAGAAAGTTAGATCATCCTATTAAAAAATTCCATCAAGCGGCAAAACGTATTTCCTAATAGCCAAAATAAGCAATTGCCTTTTTGTGTCACATAATAGTTTGCTTCAGGATATTTCGTAGAGATAAGGGATTGTGTCCTCCAAAGCAAGCTGCTTTTATTTATTTTTATTTCAAATGTATGATAATGTTATCAATGTCAAGGATAGTACACATTAGTAGTAGTAGTACACCCTAACCCATTTATGTTTGGTCTACTGTAGGGTAAGGGTGGAAGGGAAACAATGGTGCTTCAACACATTTATTAAAATGACTACATGTTACTCACAAATAATTATTACCCAGCTTATGGAGTATTTAGACCATTTTAACTTAATGTTTTGACTTTCTAGCCCAAACATTTTCTATTATGGTTCAGGTCAGTCCCACAGCTCTTATCAACTCTGTTTCCAGCAGCTGCAGAAAGTACGTTTCATATCCCAGCGATATGGGTCAAAGTGTAAATAAGGAGGCGCAGGACTTCTATGGGTGCTTCCCGGCCCCTTACTCGAACTCTGCCTTTAGCTGTCACCCCTTGACCTCTTGACCCAGAGTCTCATTACCTAACTAGAAGTATGGTCGCAACATTTTCCACTAGAGTTGTTGAGATTCCAAATAAATCAGACAAATCCTACTCATTGTGCCTTAAAACATCCAGTGCACTAGTTTAACACAGGTGTAATGAAACCTTAAGCTCATTGATGCAATTTCAAAGGTTAATAGGCTTCCCTCTGTCAAATGTCAGAAGGGACAAGAAAGGCCTCAAGCATTGGCTGCCTGACCATAACACATAAAACGTAACATGGGGTAAAAAGAAGAAAACAACTCTGATTATGACTACTGTAATGATCCTGTGTTTAGGTTTGAAGCTTGTCAACCCACTGGTATTCAAAGAATGGACACAGTAACATATGTTGGTTACATATGAGCACTCTAAACAGAAGCTTAAGGTCGCAGTATTCTCCCTCACTATCTGAACTTTGGTCTTCTTTCAGAGACAACTTATCAATGACTGTACAAAGTTCAGTTTACCCTAATGTGCCAGGAATGTTACACCTCCTAAACTTCAGTTATCATCATCATAATCCAGCAGACTATAGTATTGCCAATGCATCGTCCTAGTCAAACTAAGGTGTCAGATATCGAAAAGAAAAAGTCTGTGGGATGTAACGTTAAGCATGCTGCAAACAGGCTCACTAAACAGCTATTTCCCAGTTGCTGCTTTCAATCACAGCAAGGTTACAACTAACATTAGCTTCACATGGTCTACCAACACAACTTGAGCATAAACGCTTAATTGAGTTGAAAGGACATGCAAGGTCAAAGATCAATGCTTGCTCTGGCCTAGTGGGTTATAGTTAGATTTCAGCTGGACGCCAAAAGCTAGCTATCTGGCTAACTGTCAGTGAGTTAAAACCTATGGTTAAAACAACACAGACTGTTGGCAAGCTAGTGTGGCTAACTAGCATGGAAGCTAACTTACAGCCAACCAAGGGGAGCTTTGCTAGCTAGTGCAAGACTATGCAAAGCTCAGTTAATGTATAGCACGCAGTCAACAACTTTACTTTCGTGACAGATACAAAACTGGCAAACATTTCACGTATAACTCTATAATTTAGTAATATACTTACTAAGCAGCCTCGCAAACAACCTGCTGTGAGACATCTTCGGTCATTCACCAATGACACGGGAGGATGAGGACCCGACACACGACTCTTAGCTGACTAGAATGATCCCCTTCAAATGTGATTTTTTAAGAGCTAGATTTTATTTTATAATTTAACAATGCACTTCGGGCTTTCTTTACTAATATACAATAGCCTGCTGATGTTGAATGTGAACAAAGTATTTAAATATTCCAGGCGAAAACGTCGGCTGCTTCGTTTTGCAAGGCATTCTGGGTAGTGTAGTTATAGTCATAATGGGTGAAAGAAACCTTAACTGCACTAGAGGTCGCTTCAACCAAATGGACAGTTCGAGTAAATGTCTTAGACCCTGAGCTAAAAAATAAAATTAGGCTGAAAGTTCTTTTTGACCTTGCACTCAATTTTCATATTTAAATCAAAGGTCCACATTCCAGCATTTTGCATGTCTTTTAACAATATGCTGCAGATGTTTATATATATTTACCTCAGAAATATAATTATACATAATGCTATATATATATATATATATATATATATATTATGGATATATTGAGAGAATGGTTCTAGCCTATTTTACTATCTGGCTGCTGGGAGCTTAACCAAAGACCAAAGACATACTGTCACTTTGTATACAGACTTTAATAACAGGAATGCTAAGTCTCAGATGAATAACCCTGTGAGGTGAAACCATGTAATAAAGGTATTCTGATTCTATACCAAAACTGTAATCCAAAGTGGCGAAGGTTACTTTGCAAAAGTTTGATTGTTGAATGCACTATTGTAAATCATAATTTCCTAATCATAATACAGGAAATAATGTAATGTAAAATATGTAAGCGTTTTATTTCTTTTTTTTCCTTTCAATCAGCATGAAATTAGCTGGAGAATTACTTTACAGAAGAAGAGGCAGATTAAAAAATATCCATGTTAAAATGTACCTTGTAACGAATCTATGTTTTTTTATTACTTAAACTGCTGCCTCTCTTAGACAGGTATCCCTTGAAAAGAGATGACTGATCTCAAGGACTTACCTTTTAATTAAGGATTAGTAATACATATATATATTGTTTTATTAACATCAAAGTTCAAAAACAGTTTTTTTCATGTATTTATTTAACCGTATAGAGTTCTCAAAAAAGGGAAGTTTACGAGGATTCCTTGAAGTAGACCGAAACCACCTCTTTCCACTTTCACGCTAAATTCAAGTTGTCCAATCAGGAGCTACCAACTCCTCCAACGCCGATTGGTCACGCACCCTAGCGTCACAGTCGTTGTTACGTGTATTCACGAAACCCTCAACGCCTGTTTTCTCCAGTTGTTTCCACGGTAATACTTTACGTACCGGTGGAAAACTACGCTCAGAAATGAACGCAATGACATAAAAGAGTCCCAGGAACTACCCAAGTCAAACACAAAACCTGCCACATTGAACAATTCAAGATGGTTTTAGAATCCATTTCAAGGATAATAAAAGTCCAGCTTCCAGCCTACCTCAAGAGGCTTCCGCTTCCGGAGACGATCGGCGGATTTGCCAGGTTAACAGGTAATTTAACTGCAGCAGTGTTCAACTTCTGACTGTCAAGTGAAGATGACTTCTGAACGTATGGGAGACACTGTCTAGCACAGAGCTCTTTGCTATAGCTATCCTGCAAAGTGGAAAGTCAGTCATAGTCGTGTCGTAGTTGTGTGTCCTACAAAACATGTTGCATATCCTGACGTGCGGATTGTCTTCCAAATACACCCTTTATCATAGTTAGAGTTTATTTAGCAACAATTTAGTAATTACTTTAAGCTTTAATACACTCTTACGTTTGATTGTGTTTGAATACTGTTACAATGCTGACCCTATGTGTCTGAATTTAATAGGTTGCAACCTGTCCACTGCTGTGCAGTGATATCCTGTAGTGTTAATCCAAACAATTGTAAAGGAAATGCTACCTATGTTGCCTCTAGCACAATATATAACCATGTCGTCTCAGCAATTGATGCAAAGGCTGGAGAGTTAGTCCTAGACCAGAAGTTACTGACAGTCTCAACACACAGGCTACCTCAAGATCATTGTTTCACAACCTCTTCATGTCTTTGACCCTATTCATGTTTTCATATCAGTGAAAGCAGAGCTGCAACAATGTACTCAATCATGGGTTATTTCAAGCAAACCTTGGTCACCTTGGTCTTGGCATGACTTTTAAAAACACATGTTTAATACAATATATAATAACAATTCATCCTTAAGTGGTTAACAGAAATACAAGCATGGAAAACGTTATGATATTCTTTTTTAACAGCAATGGGAAAGTTCCAGCAGGATTGGTTTTGGGATTATTTTGAATACATTAACCAAATGTCATGGGATTGGTCTCTATGGATGTCACTATCCATCATCTCAGAGTTCAGGCTGTCAAATTCCATAGAGCAAGATAATCAGTTTTTAAATTTAGGAAAAAAGAGAGAACAGTTATCCATTCTCAGTATCAGCTAATTCTCTTCGATGAGTATCACGATCAGAGATCGGCGAGGACTTTTTTTGGAAGTTTAGTCTCAGAAAAACTCTGCTGGACTACATCATGAGTGTGTTTTCTGTTGCAAGTGACATCTTCCAACTGTTAAATCAAGGACACCAAAGCTGATTCACGAACGTCTTTGCAACTCTTTTACAAAGACTCAATACACTTTAAACATCTTATTGTTAAGTTTTAAATCAAGGAGAGCACAAAAGTGGTTCGGAAAGCCTGAGTGAAAACCTGCCTTAAAGCAGATCCACAACTTCAACATGACCTTTCAGCCAACACAGATCCCTGGAAAGTATCAGATTTGTCCTAAAAATAGCCCCAAAAAGTGAAAAAGCTGAGCTCGCTTGCATGACTGAAACTCTTTCATGACAAATTGACATGCTACATTCATATGAGTAATTTGTCTCTAAGAACTCCGTAAAAGTAAAAACCTGCATGAAACAGGACGTTATATTTTATATTAGCACTTAATACTAATTGATAAGGCTTGATATAATTGGTTATTAGGTCAAGATGTTGCCTGAAGTTAAACCTGTTCCTGAGGTTGTATCTTCAGTCATAAATGAGCAATTAAGCTAATCGGTGCAGATTAGAAGATGAAAGATGTATCCAGTGCTCCTACATGTGATTATAATTCCTTAAAGATATTAGCATTGACCCATTATGCATCTAAATCCTTTTACTGGAAAATAATTTTAATAGCTATAAGATTATTATAAAGAAAGTTCCTGGAGCTGGGCTAAAACTCATAGCTAATACTATATACATTGTGGTTAATCTTCACCATGGTCTGTCCTCTCCATGTATGTTGGACTTTATGATGGGGTTTTCCCAAAGCACTTTTCTGGCTCAGTGTGGAATTCCCCCCGATAGCTGTGTATCACTCACACTAATAGAGTGGAAATACAGAGAAGAGGTGAGCTTGTCCTCCAATGTGTTACCCTAGCCTAGAGTGACCACACTGGGATGAGGATCTTGCACTCACCTTAGAATCATTTGTTTTGAAAATAGATGTAATTGCAGTTAACACATTTCACATATAACTTTAATCTCTCCAATTTTTGTTGTTCAGAATTGTTTCACTTTTATTAATCTGACTGTATAGAAAAGGGGGGAGAGAGTGAGAAACAACATAGGTCCCAATGTCAGTATCGAACCTGGGAAGATGCAGTTATATTTTCCTTACACGTGCTGTAACCACAAGGCTACAAAAGCACTCCATCGCTAGGTTGTTAAATGTCTTATTAATATCATAGTACTTGATGTCAGATATTATTGGTGATTGCTTTTTTTATGACTATTGACTGTTGACTCTGTCTTGTGTTTCAACATTTCCTAACTTCAGATAATACATTTGTATAAAATATATGTTTTTAATGTGTGTGTAGTGTCTGAATGGCTCCGGTTGCTGCCTCTCCTGGGTATCCTGGCTCTGCTGGGCTATCTGACCATTCGCCCCTTCCTGCCGAAGAAGAAGAAGCAGAGGGACAGCCTGATCAACCTGAAGATCCAGAAAGAGAATCCCAAAGTGGTCAACGAGATAGACATCGAGGACCTGAACAGCTCAAATGTGTGTTACTGTCGCTGCTGGCGCTCCAAAACTGTGAGTTGAATCTCTTTGCATATGTATTCGTAGTGAGCAATAACTATTTTTAACTATCATTAGCTAAGTCATACTGTCTCCAATCAATAATTATATTTGTTACTATGCAGGATAAGGAAGAGTGTGTCTGAATTTTGCTGATCAACTAACACTAAGTTGTTTCCTTTTCTAGTTTCCTGTTTGTGACAAGTCACACTTAAAGCACAACGAGCTAACTGGGGACAACGTGGGACCGCTCATACTCAAAAAGAAGATACTATAATTGATCACTGATGGAATGTTCTTTTCACCTCCTCTGTCTTTAGTTTTTATTTCTTAACATGATTCATTTGTGTTCCTTTTCTCACCCTGTTGTCATGTTTATGTTGCTCTGAAATGTGGATGACAAGTCTTTGTTTGAAGTGATACACCTAGAAATACAAAACGGAACAGAAAACTGTATTTTAGGAACTTTACATCACATTGTGCAGTAAAGAAGCTTTTTCTCCTACTTCTTTTATAGGCATATTTTCATAGTTTACTTTTTTTTGGTTAACAGCAGCCTTTTTATATGTCTGTAACTTTAATTTTAGCCAGGTCTCAACTCTTTTGGAATCAATTACAAAACATTGGGACCACTTTGAGAGGAAAACTTGAAACATAATTGCAGTGACTTAATTTGTATAAATTAAATACTTAAATACTAGTCCAACCTCTGATGAACACTTTGTTCTGTATGTCTTCATTTTGGATGTTATTTTGGTATTCTTTAACAAACCATCTCTTT
Source organism: Gymnodraco acuticeps (assembly GCF_902827175.1). NCBI lineage: Eukaryota > Metazoa > Chordata > Actinopteri > Perciformes > Bathydraconidae > Gymnodraco > Gymnodraco acuticeps. The sequence continues at coordinate 314,816 of NW_022990106.1, read as the reverse complement.
GTGCCAATATACTCTTCACTCTTTCACAATGTGATATATTCTCTTATAAGTTATTGTGTGCATGGGAAGCTATTTGGTATTCTTCAAATTCATTTTGAAGCATTTGAGTTTTACATTTTGTATTCAGCTCTGTTGCCTACAAACATTTCAAACCACTGCATTGTTGATAAATATCCAGTTACACAGGTTTAACCTCCCTACACTGTCGAGGTTTCAGAAAGATATTTGCTCTGTACTGTTTTTCAAGATTCTGCATTTTATAATGGCTGTATACAGCTGACCTCCTACTGGAATATTCCTACTTGATTGATCAGCAATATTTTATACATAAATTGCTTGTATCATCAAAACTGTATGTCCATGATGATTTCTATTAATAACTGTTCATGAACCTTTGTAGGATTATGGCTTGAATTGATTCATTCTGTGCTTAATGTGTAAAAAAGGAATAGTCGACAGAACTGCAGCTTCGTTGCCTTCTCTATATACTACGACGGGATGATTTATGGACCCTTGAGCTGAAGTAGATTTTCAATTAAAGATAATTGAGCATATCAACTTATCACATCAGTTTCTATTTATCTGCGGCTCACTTTTTCAATAGGACTGGCATGCAGAGCATAACTTTGGGGTCATATTTATAAAGAAGTGCATTATTTTTGCCACTTGTCAATAACACACACAAAGAAAACATGCACTAATGCCATCAAATGTCCTCATGCACATGTATTTTGTGAAATAAAAGCAATAGAAAACAAGACTAGGACTTCAGTCTGTATTGGCTCTGAGGCTGATGCAGTGTGCTACATGCTACATGCTTTGGTGTTATATGCTGATGTTTAGCACGTATCATTTTTGACCATGTTAGTTGGCATGCTTATTTGCCGATAAGCACTACACAAAGTTCAGAAAAGGCTGTTGGGAATGTCATTCATAGGTATATACCATTTTATCAAACCCGGACAAGGTTGTTTAGTTATTTCAGCCTCAGACCAAGGTGGTGACCCAACCGAACGACCAACACTTCCATCCCTAGAGCCACGCTGCAAGTATGGATAAAAAGCAAACAGATAAGAAGCCGAAACCTCAAGGGACAGTGAACAAATTAAAATAGGACATGATTGTTGGTTGGTTAGTGAAATTGTAATAATTGTCATAATTTAAGCTATCATTCTATCACTATCACACAATACATTCAACATACAAGAGAAGAACAATTATTGATGTGTTTTATCATTTATTACTTAAAGAATATTTGGTAAAAAACTAATGCTCAATTCTTATACTTTGTCATAAATAGTTTATAATAATACATCACGAGGCAATGTCAATACATTCAAATAAAAAACATTAAGTTCCACTGCATACTTCTGTAATAAAAACAAATGTAAAAAATATGAAAAATCGACTTTGCCTTACAATCAACGGTATGGTTTACATGAACGTTTTGAATATGGAAATGGTCATTGTTGAGTATCTGTGAAAATGGAAACCGACATAGCGAAATGTAGCAGAGGATGGGTGTTTTAGCAGCATTTTGTTTAAACCGTAGGAAAGTGTGGTGAATTATTTAGATTTTTCTCCTGAGTATGTCAACTACACAAAATCCGTCTTATCACCAATACACGGCTAATACAAATTATTTCAAACATACGCAAAAATAAAACAAACACATAGCTTTAAAAATGTTGTACTGTGAGCAAAACACCTACAGACTGTAGTCTAATTTAAAACAATACAATATTACTACCGTCAGTGCATTGAATTATGTAGCGCTCAAAAGACAATGGCTTCTAATTAAATACAGCATTTCCACCTGTTCAAGTCCAAACACAGTGACAAGTTAACTGATATGTCATTACAGTCATACAAATGGAAAAAAGTGGATTTATTGAACATGATAGGCAGAAAATAATATCCGCTTTTTCAAAAATGTAAACCATATTCATGCCTCACACTAATATATCTGAATAAAAGTGAATTGGGGACCAGAAACATAACCACCTCTTACAGAGTCTCATACAGCATGACTGTGCACACGCTTGGATGTGGGTCATTTGTTTTGAGCCTGAGGCCTGGAAACCACCAGAGGCTATAAATACAGAGTGATTAATGTGTTCCTGCAGCACGGCAAACATCAGGAGCTGACCGGCAGATGGAGAGACAAAAGAGAGCCACTCGGTGGCTAAAGGAAAGCTCAAATATCCGAGGTGTGAAAGCACCAAGGAAGTCTCCTTAAATGTCCCTGCTTACTGGATGAGCACAGGTGATGTCAGAGTGTGCTTTCATAGGTGACAGGAGATTCATTTTCATCTTCACCTCCTGCTGCAAGGAATTTTCCAGATGGAGAGTAGACAGAGGGAGAAAAAAGTCATGAGAAAAGCTTGGGTAAAAGACTTATCACATGCTACACAGACTCTGTTGTAAACAAAGAAAAGTGTACAACCATGTGTTCAACGTTTGCACTGTGGTTAATCCAGTGTACCTACACTATAACAGAAACAATGCCACTGTTGTGTGGATGTAAAATACATGGATGAATGACAGGGTAAATAGAATCTATGCAAATCATTGTCTGACTGGACGCATCTATCATGAAGGTAAAAAGTATATTCAGTATTCAAACAAAAAGGTGCAGTGACGTCCGAGAGCAGTGTTAAGCGGAGTGGACTTGATGAATGTAGGACTTTACCTACCTAAGAAAAAGGCTGATACATTGGGTTTGACTCGCTCACCACAGGCAGAGTTCTTTGGTTTCTGCAGCAGACGAGGTCCAGTGAGCCCTATGATCAGAGCTCCTACAGGGGCAGTGAGCAGGATGCCCAGCACAGCCACAGTAAGCACATCCATGCCGTACTTCTGCAACACCTTGTCGTCCTTCGACCGGGCCATGTCCAAAGCTGTGGAGCCTATGGCCGCCTGAAGAGAGCAAAACAAAAACAGTGATTTCTTCCATTCTCAATTACAACATAAAACACATTTAAATGTCCATACAGACAGAACATGTTTTGCAGATATGAACTACAGAAATGATTTCCTGTAAAAATTCTAAACTGAGCAGAAATTAAAACTCCCAGAAAAGCAGAGATGGCAAAAGTACACACATCCTTTACTCAAGTAGAAGTACAGATACTCGTGTTTAGAAATACTCTGGTAAAAGTAGAAGTACTGACTAAACTTCTTTACTCAAGTAAAAGTAAAGTAGTATGGGCTTTCGAAATGTACTTAAGGTAAAAGTACCCATAACTACCAGCTGTTTTAAAGAGTAACTGACCTCACTTTTTATTAATAGAACAATAATGTCATTGTTAGCTAATGAATGTTTCGATGCTGAACAGCAGTAAAATGACAAAGTTCTCATTGGTCCCTCTTGTTTAGAGAAGACCTGTTACGGTGTGTGTAGGAAGCAGGTCCCAAATGCAGATAAAAGTGACAAAAATAACTCCTTTATTTCAAGGCTAAACTATAAACAAAGACTGAACAGAACACTCACCGCAGACCAAGTCATTACACAAGACGAACCGACAAAGACAGACAGAAAAACCAGAACTTAAATACACACAAGACTAATCATACAAACAAGACACAGGTGAGGAGGGAGGAGAAAACACAGGGACACCAGGTGAACACAATCGGGTAAATTAGACACACCAGGAAAACTAACGACAGGGAACCACAGACAGATCTAAACCAGACAAAACACAACACAGACAGAAAACCAAAGACAGATCTAGTCAAGACAAAACACAACACAGACAGATCGTGACAAGACCAGGAAATGATGGATACACGGATCGTGTTAAAATCAATAGGCACGCAATGACTATAAATAATAGTGATCACGCTGTAGCAGGACAGGGAGAAAGTAAACCCACTCCTAAAGATTCCCTGAGAAAAAGGGGAGTGGCTAATCAAGCACCCCTGAGAGAAACTAGAGGAAACAATCAAGAGAATGATTGGCACCTGTGTGCTGTTAAAAGGAGGACAGCATGTCATTCGAAAGAGGGAGAAAGAAGCAAGAGGAAGTCGGAATCGAACAAGGAGAAAAGTGGATTCTTGAGGACTTCATCTGCTGAATCAGGCTATTTTTTGGGAGTTTTTGCCACTGAACCCAGGAGCTGTTGGGGAAACATTCAACTTTCCCCTTCCAAGTTAACCCTGCAATCCAGTGAGCTATTCTGGCCTGTCACCCTCAGATAAGTGGTTCTCACTAGTGATGGCAAAATGAAGCGTCGAACCACTTGGACAATTGTGTCGGAAATAGGTTCATTTCTCGAAGCTTCAGTTACAGCGACCTCTCCTGGCGAAGTGCAAGGCTGCAGTGGGTTTAACGTATCTTTGCCTTGAAAAATATTCGATGCACACACACACACACACTAAGACTGAATATCATGTTCTATTTCAATCAATCAATCAATGTTTATTTATATAGCCCAATATCACAAATGTTACATTTGTCTCAGTGGACTTTACAGTTTGTACAAAATATCAGTATGACACCCTCTGTCCTTAGACCCTCACATCGTACAAGGAAAAACTTCCAAAGAAAACCCACAGTTTAAAAGGGAAAAATGGGAGAAACCTCAGGGAGAGCAACAGAGGAGGGATCCCTCTCCCAGGACGGACAGACGTGCAATAGATGCCGTGTGTAAATTGAAAAGATAATACATTTGCAACATAGGTAGTCCAAATGTTTGGAAATGCATGTGTGTATAATAGGAAAATGAATCCACGAGGATATCCATCCAGGACCTATGATCCAGGGCTCGCGATCATCCATGACTCCGGATCCCGGCGTATATAGACACCAAAAAGAAAGACATTTGGGGAAGCTGGGTTAATCGGAACATGAGAGTACACAGGTATAGACAGAGAGAAGGAAGAAGTAAGATGTCCCCCGACAAACTAAGCCTATATCAGCAAAACTAGGGGCTGAATCTAATCAGCCCTAACTATAAGCTTTAACGGATAGGGTGTCTGCCGCCCGAACACAAACTGGAAGCTGATTCCACAAATGTGGAGCTTGATAAGAAAAGGCTCTGGCTCCCATTGTACTTTTAGAGACTCTAGGAACAACCAACAACCCTGCATTCTTGGAACGCAATGCCCTAGTAGGACAGTAGGGTATAATGAGTTATTTGAGGTAAGATGGCACCTGCCCATTAAGGGCTTTGTAGGCGAGAAGAAGAATTTAAAATTCTATCCTGTGTTCTATAGGGAGCCAGTGTAAGGCAGCCAGAACAGGAGTAATGTGGTCCCTTTTCCTAACTCTGGTTAGTACACGAGCTGCAGCATTTTGAATCAGCTGAAGCGACTTGACTGACTTCTTGGTACACCCTGATAATAAAGAGTTACAATAATCCAGCCTTGAAGTAACAAATGCATGGACTAGTTTCTCTGCATCGTTTTGAGGCAAGATATGCCTGATTTTTGCAATGTTACGTAGATGGAAGTAGGCGGTCCTTGAAATTGATTTTATGTGGGCGTTAAAGGATAAATCCTGATCAAATATAACACCAAGATTCCTTACAGTCTCACTGGAGGCCAAATTAATGCCATCCATAGTTAGTATATCCTTAGATAATTTGTTTCGTAGATTCTTCGGGCCAAGTACAATAACTTCAGTTTTGGTCGTGTTTAACATCAAAAAGTTTAAGGTCATCCACGTTTTTAAGTCCTTAAGGCAGTCTTGAATTTTATTTAGATGATTAATTTCATCAGGCTTGATTGATAAATATAGTTGAGTATCATCCGCATAACAATGAAAGTTTACAGAATGATTCCTTATAATATTGCCTAACGGAAGCATATATAATGTGAACAAAATAGGTCCGAGCACTGAGCCCTGTGGCACTCCATGGCTAAGTTTGGTTTGCGTGGAAGATTCATCATTGACACATACAAACTGAGAGCGTTCAGATAGATAGGACCTAAACCAGTCTAAAGCAGTTCCCTGTATGCCAACTAAGTGCTCTAGTCTTTGCAATAAGATATCATGGTCGATAGTATCAAATGCAGCACTGAGATCGAGCAAAACAAGAATAGAGACACGTCCCTTGTCAGAGGCTATTAGAATGTCATTTGTGACTTTAACCAGAGCTGTCTCTGTGCTATGATGTGTTCTAAAGCCAGACTGAAAATCTTCAAATAAATCATTGTTTTTTAAGTAATCACACAACTGTTTTGCGACCGCTTTCTCAAGAATTTTTGAGAGGAACGGAAGATTGGAAATAGGTCTATAATTGGCTAAAACCTCTGGATCGAGGTTGTGCTTTTTAAGAAGCGGTTTTATCACTGCTACTTTGAATGATTGTGGAACATAGCCTGATAATAAAGACATATTCATAATATTTAATAAATAAGTGCTAATTAATGGAAAAACTTCCTTCAACAGCTTAGTTGGAATTGGGTCTAACATACACGTTGATGGTTTAGAAGAGAGAATCATTGAATTTAATTGTTCAAGGTTTATGGCTGAAAAGCATTCTAGTTTACTATCTAGTGTAATATTAGAACTTACGTTTCCGGGAGCTGTTGATAACACTATACTGGTCAAAGGCAAGAGGTCATTAATTTTGTTTCTAAGAGTAACAATTTTATCGTTAAAAAAGCACATAAAATCATTACTACTGAGTGCTATGGGAATAGAAGGCTCAATCGAGCTGTGGCTCTCTGTCAGCCTGGCTACAGTGCTGAAAAGAAATCTTGCATTATTCTTATTCTCATCTATTAATGAAGAGTAGTAGGCTGCTCTCGCTTTACGCAGTGCTTTCTTATATTCATTGAGAGTAATATGCCAAATTAAACGAGATTCTTCAAGTTTAGTGGAACGCCATATCCTTTCAAGTTGTCTCGACTTTTGCTTTATTTTGCGGGTTTCGGCATTATGCCATGGAGCTAATCTATGTTGTTTTATTTTCTTCTTTTTCAAAGGAGCAACAGAGTCTAATTTTATTCGCAGCGCATCTGTAGCACTATCAACAACATGATCAATTTGGGGTGGTGTACATTTTGTATAAGTTTCCTCCCTTACATGCAGACATGCTATCGAGTTAAGTATTGGTGGAATCTCTTCCTTAAATTTGGCTATAGCACTAACAGATAGGTTTCTGCTGCAGGAGCTTTTGACTAATGCTTTGTAGTCTCGTAACAGTACTTCAAAAGTTACTGATAAAGCAGGATTATGCGGTTCGACTAATAGTTGCTCAATTTCAATACCATAAGTCAGAACAAGGTCGAGAGTGTGATTATAGCAGTGGGTTGGTTTATTTACACTCTGACAAAAACCAACAGAATCTAATATAGAGTTAAATGCAACAGTAAGGCTATTTTTATCATCGTCAACATGAATATTAAAGTCACCTACGATAATTACTTTATCTGTTTTAAGAACCAAAGTTGATAAAAACTCAGAGAATTCAGATAAGAATTCTGAATAAGGACCTGGTGCACGGTACACTGTAACAAATAAGATTGGCTGCAAAGTTTTCCAGGTCGGATGCGTAAGACTAAAAACGAGACTTTCAAAGGAGGTATAATTTAATTTTGGTTTAGTATTGATAAGTAAACTTGAGTCAAAGATTGCTGCAACTCCACCTCCTCGGCCCGTGCCTCGGGCAATATGAGTATTGATATGGCTGGGTGGAGTGGCCTCATTTATGCTGACATATTCTTCATGTCTCAACCAAGTTTCAGTGAGACAGCATATATCAATATTATAATCTGATATTAAATCATTTACCAATATTGCTTTAGATGCTAGAGATCTTATGTTTAAGAGACCACATTTAATATTCCTGTTTTGTTGCACTGTAGTAGTTGTTATATTTACTTTTATTAGGTTATTATGTATGACACCTCTATTAGGTTTTACCTTAACTTGTCCTTGGGCAGTTATTTGCAATTAAAGATTGATAATTGTGTGTATTGGGTTATTGAGAAGAGACTAGAGAGTGCTTGACATGTTTTTGGGCGGAGAGGGCCTTTTATCAGTGATTCAAGTTGAAAAGCAATGATTAAAATACGTCCATTCCGGGATTTGAACCAGCTGCGCGGAGGACATCGCCGCATTCGGGCCGCCGGCTGTACCCACTGGGCTATCTATTGCTTGAAATATTTAACTGTTTTTATATTACTGATAATTGTCTTTTTGTTCACAACTTCTCCACATTTCGAAGTGTTTCCCGAGCCAGAACGACCAATCTTTCTTCCTGGCTTGCTCTATAATGATATAAAATGCAATACCAACAACAACTCAACAGCAACAACGCAAACTACGACAACAACCCACACATTGTGCATTGTTTAGAGCGGTCATAAAGTGTTGAAGCACTCAAGTTTGAAACTGTTTCAACCGGTCAGAATCGAGACGAGGCAGAGCATTGAATCGCGTGAATGGACCGTGAACCAGTCAAGTGATTCATTCAGGAAATGAAGCAGTTGCTGCTTCGGACCTCACATGTCACGTGATTTGAAGCAAGCTTCGAAGCACTGCTTCTATGGAATAGGAAGTCCAGTGTTGAAGCTCCGTTCGAAGCTTCAGTGTCAAACTGCAATCACTAGTTCTCACTACACCAATATCATTTCTCCTCCTCTAGCACTCTACCCACACACACACCCCACATTCTGGACTGGAAAAGCTGAACTTTACAACTTTACTTTCACACATCCTTATCCCCTGAAATACACTCCTAAACTGAGTGACAAAGGACAAAACAGACTTATCCCCTCCCCCACACTCACTCACAGTCAATCCCCAGGATGTATTGATGTTTTGTGAGTTAACTTGGCTTATTTGTTTGTGTATGTATTGGAGTTAAGTTTATCTGGTAAATGGTCTGTGACATGAGTATGTTTGTTTGATGTACTGAGTTATTATTTGGAGTTAACAAAAATACAGACATTTGATGTTGAAAGTGAATTGATTTATTATTTTTCCTTTGTAAAATTCAGTAGCTAGGTCACCGGGCTATCCCTCTTTTTCTGTGTCTAAAAAGTTTAATTTATTCGGTCAGGGATAAGACCTACGCTACAGAAATGGCAACCACGAAGGGACACAAACCCCTGACATAAAGTTAAAAATGAAGAAAATAAGTTAAAAGTGAAAATAATTACATTGTGCTTGTTCTTCATGCATATTTGCTTGGTGGGTTTTGTATATGCTCTGCAATATTTATCCATCTGTCATATTGCCTTTGACTGTTTAAGTGTTTTATTTATTGAGGAACTATGTGAATGTATGTTGTACACAGTTCATACACTTCATTCAGAGATAACCACCCACACACATCATTATGGCTGATCTACCACCTGCTTCAGGGTTGCCCTCAGTTTCACATGACATAGAAGCCCCTGATGTGCAAACCCCAACATTTACTCATGGTGCAGGTAGTGCACACTTGTTTTCTAACTCCAGCTCAGCCTCTAATAGGGACACCTGACCGCCATAGGCACCCATGGCCGATCTCTAATCCTCATCTAGACCCTGTCAATCAATCTCTTGCGTGGGAAACTGAAGATGTGCATCACTCATCGAAAACAGGAGAGGGTGCCCTAAGTCTATCATCTTCCTCACCATATTCACTATCTCAGTGTCAGCATGAGTTTCCAGCATATATCCCTACTCCTGCCCGAGGTTTGAATTAGATTGCAGAAAAACACCAGCAAGATTGGGACATGCTACATAAAGAAATGGGTGAACAAAGTCGGTCAATAAAATAACTCACACTGAGTTTGAGGGGAGTACAGGATTCCACGAACGAGCATCTCAAGAGTCTTGCAGATCAAATTAGTGCAAATCATCGTCAACTCATCACAAAGACTACATCTCATAAAGATCGGGTGGAAAGAGAAATGGATAACATCGTGAAAGGAATCAAAATGGTTGTGGAAGAGGAACTGAAAAAATCTGAAACCTCGCAGCTAACACAGATGCGCTTCATGATGGAACAATTCCAAAGGGAAATTCAACAGGAGCTTAACGGTTGTCTTACCGATACTCAAAAAAGTATCACTGGGCTATCAATAACCATGGAAGTAAATTCACAATGATATCATCAAGTTGGCTTCCAATCTGAGAAAAGTGCAGGTGGAAAGTAAAGAACAAATACAACACCTTGAACAAAAAACCTCTGGTCTTCAAGGCGAGCTGGACTCTCTGAAGGAAGCAAAGTCCATTTCTACTTCTTCCAGCTCTAACACTTCTTGTCTATTGGATAAATCCTCAGCAACGGCAACTGTTATCAAAGGTGATCATATTAGGTTAACTTTTCCAACATTTGGAGGGCCTGATGATGATCCCGACCCCCTCAACTACTTGTCAAAATGCCATGACTTTCTTGCCTTACATCCCTTATCGAGCACGGATATTCTTGCAACCTTCCGAACTGTACTTCTTGGTACTGCTCGTGATTGGTGGGAAATCGCTAGAAATAAAGTAACCTCCTGGAGTCAGTTTGAGACCGTTTTCCTTGCAGCTTTCCTCTCAGAAGATTATGAGGACGAGCTAGCTGAACGTGTAAGAACAAGAAGTCAAAAGGAGAAGGAACCCATCAGAGATTTTGCTTTCTCTTATAGAGCTCTTTGTAAAAAATGGAACCCCTCTCTCACAGAGGCCAGCATTGTGAAAATGATTCTGAAAAACATCAAACCATTTCTTGCCAGTCAGCTCAGAGGTCAAGTTGAAAATGTTGAAGATTTAGTCCGTCTTGGTCATCAACTAGAAAAGGACCGTGAACAGCAGCAAGAATATAACAAGCGAATGAGTGTTAGGACTGTTAACCCTGTTCCTAAACCTAACCCCTCTCAGCCTGTGGATAAACCCCACCACTTTGTTGTGTGCTGGAGATGTCAAGGTAACCATGTTCCTGGTTCCTGCCCACAGTACAGTTCACCTGGCACTTCCCCTAATCCCTACTGGCAGCAAGCACCTAAGGCACCTCAGCGATTTTCCAAACAAAAAGGGATGCCTGGAAATGGTTCAGTGTCAGTTGTAAAATCGGGAAAAAAAGAACAATCAAGCCACCCCCAAGAGCAAGAAAAGTTGGATGTGTCAAATTCCACTTCTACAAACAATCAGCTGGGCACGTCTTCTAGTCCCCAACAGCTAGTTGTACCGATTTCCATAGGTACCTGGCGTGGAAAAGCAATAGTTGACACAGGAGCCAGCTACACTCTCATTCATGAGTATCTCTGGATGGAGTTAAAGGGATCAAATGTCGACCTCCAGCCATGGGAAGAAGGTCCTTTGTATCTGGCAAATGGTGAAGCAGCCACTCCCATTGGATGGGGAAACCTCTCTGTAAATCTACAAAATCAAGTGTCCACTCTCCCTATAGCTGTCCTTGGGCCCAAAGCTCTAGCCTATGGTGTGGTCCTTGGTCTAAATTTCATTTCAGATACTGGAATGATAATTAGTGTGGCTGATAAAGAGTATTGCTTTAAGTCCAACCCCTCTGTTATCTACCCCTTCCAGCCAGGGAATGCCAACATCCCTTGAAATAGATATTTAAAAACAAACCTAACACTGCATCAGCCAGGGCAAAGTCTTTCCCTAATAAGCTCCGTTCCACCACCCTTTCTCTCTTTGGAACCGGTGCGACTGGCAGTCAAAGATTACATCAACATCGCTGTGTCAGATGCAAACTTAAAAGATGGAGAAAAGAAACAATTACGACAGCTCCTTGAGTCTAAACCCCAGGTCTGCACAAATCAGCCTGGTAAAACCGATGTGTTGAAGCACACCATCTATTCCACAAACTGTGTACCGATCAAGCAAAGGGCCTACCGAATGTCCCCTATGAAGCAAACCATTGTGGAAGAACAATTAAGAGAGATGATTACTTCAGGAGTCATTGAACCTTCCCATTCTGAATGAACATCTCCTGTAGTTCTGCCACCAAAGAAAGATGAAGGCCACCGATTTTGTGTAGATTTTAGGAAAGTTAATGCTGTCACAGAAACTGACGCATACCCTTTACCAAACATTAACGAAATCCTCGAATCACTTTCTGGAGCTTCCCTTTTCTCCACCATTGACTTAAACAGTGGGTACTGGCAAGTACCGATGGATCCAGAAAGTAAAGCACAGACTGCCTTTGTCACTCACTGTGGCTTGTATCATTTCAATGTCATGCCCTTTGGTCTAAAGAATGCTCCTGCCACCTTCCAAAGGCTAATGGAGAAAGTCTTAGATGGCCTGCGGGGAGTAATCTGCCTGGTCTATCTTGATGACATAATAGTTTATTCATCATCTGTGACTCAGCATTTTGAGCGCCTGCAGACTGTAATGGAGCGACTTCACAAAGCCAATCTGACAGTCAACCTAAAAAAGTCCAGATTCTGTATGAAAGAAATCAGATTTCTTGGCCATATTGTCTCTGGAGAAGGAGTCAGTGCGGATCCTGACAAAGTCGAAGCAATAAGATCCTACCCTGCACCAACTAATCTCAAGGAAGTACAGAGGTTCTTGGGACTAGCAGGCTGGTATCATAAATTTGTACCCGACTTCTCAAAAATTGCTCAGCCTTTGAACGACCTGAAAAAAAAAGAGACCTTTCATCTGGAATCAAGCATGCCAGCATTCCTTTGATCAACTGAAGTCCAGTTTGATCTCTCCGCCTATCTTGGGTCACCCAAATCCAGATTGTCCTTTCTTTGTCTATACAGATGCAAGTGGTATAGGTCTTGGAGCGGTGTTGACTCAGAAAACGGAAACTGGGACAGAAATAGTTCTCGCCTATGCCAGCAGAACCCTAAACAGAGCTGAAAGGAACTACTCTGTCACAGAGAGGGAGTGCCTTGCAATAATTTGGGCTTTGGAGAGATGGCAACATTACCTGGAGCTAAAGCTATTTACAGTCATTACAGATCATTCTGCTTTGAAATGGGTTCTGTCATCAACCAAAACCTCCAGCCGCCTCATCAGATGGGCACTAAGATTGCAAAGGTTTGACTTTGTCGTGGAATACCGAAAAGGAAAACTAAATTGTGCCCCTGATGCCCTTTCAAGGATTTCCCCTAACTCTGGGTGTTGTCTCTTCTCCAACAAAACAGAGTGAAAATGAGAGTATTCCTATATCCCTCGAAAGAATTTGGGAAGAACAACAGAAAGATCATAAGGTGGAGAAAATCTTGACTCAGCTAGCGGAAGGAAACAGACCCATGGAACAGGATTTTAGCGTACTTGAGGATAACGTTTATCACAAGAAACAGATGTCAGAAAACCATTTCCATTAAACTAAAAAGTTTAATTTATTCAGTCAGGGATAAGACCTACGCTACAACGCCACCAAACACAGATTAAAACTAAAGTAACAAACCTGTTTTGAAAATGTAAGAAGTAGAAAGTACAGGTATTTGTGTTAGAAATGTAAGAAGTAAAAGTAAAAAGTCGTCAGAAAAACAAGTAGTGGAGTAAAGTACTGATACCAGAAAAATGTACTTAAGTACAGTAACAAGGTATTTGTACTCCATTACTTCCCACCTCTGCAGAAAAGATAAGTGAACTGCTGACAAATGTTTAATCGCTGACGTACCTGCACTGTGGCTTTGGGCATCCATGCGAGGGCAATGAACACTTTTTCCTTCATGTTGAAGCCCGCACACAGCACACAGACAAAGGTGAACAGTATTCGAACCAGCAGGGCAATGAGCAGAGAGGCTATACCCAGACCTAAAAAGCAGAAAGACAAGATTCATACAGATGTGTTGCACAATATGACTTCTATTCATTAACAATTGTATATCAGCAGCACTTCCTCTTAACAGGTTTGGGTAAGGAGTGGCAGATTAGCAGTGACATATAGAAATACACACAGGCTGGCTGCTTACAGTATGTGCTGCTTATACACGGCCCTACTAGAAATACGTTTAAACTGTGTGTTATGTAGGGTGCATGTGCCCATACATCTGTCATATTTACTCTTACACCTCGGAGTAAATGTATAGTACACAAGGAAATTAAACTGAGAGCATGGAGGACATTTGTAAATGGCCTAACAGTACTGAAATACTTTTTAATAACAGAGATGTTTCTGATTTCATGTATCATAACACAGAAAGCCTGGCTGTCATAAAGTTGACAGTAGAAACATTTCAAGTAAAGGGTTGTGACAGTATGTCAATTCTGGTATATTTTTGACCAGAAGCTGAGCAATGCTAGCCATCTGAGAGAGAGAGAGTGCAGTCTAAACTGGAATAATAGAGGTTTAATGAATTACCCACCTGCTCATATCTTTTTAAAGCACCACACAATTATTTTGAATGGGAGGTCAAGGGGATTATTTGTTACTAACATGTTTCTAAAGACGATGATGCTCTGTAGTCATGTCATATTTTTATTCATAACAAATCATTTTACAAGTAAATGATGTGTAGTTGTGTTTAATATACAGCTACTTGTAGAACACCAAATGATGTAGTTTTTTTTAACCATTTGTCGTGGCTTGGATAAGATTACTTTTTTAGAAGAATTCTCAGGTATGTTTTCCAAAGGTAATAGTATTACCTCAAAACAGAGAGGGACATCTAAATGTTCTAGGGGCCTTGTTTTTGCTTATGGAAATATATTTACATCCATACAGCTTCATTTGAATCCCACAAAGTGATAACAGCCACCTCACTGTCTTATGTTGTGTGTGTATGGGTGTGGTCGTCTCACCAACTGTGTATGCCTCCAACTCAGTGATACGAATTTCTGCTCCTATCAGTCCAAAGAGAAGAGGCTGGAACACGTCCCATGCCCAGCCCACCACTTCCTCCACACGTGCCTTAAAACAACACAGAGACAAATTGAGTTATGTTATCTTTTACATGCTTCAGTGTAGACAACTACTAACAGCCCAGTAGGTTGGTAAACAATGTGCTCCAATAATTCCTTATGATATACACTTTTCTGTCGAGTTAATCGTGTCGAATAATTCAACCCAATAGATGGAAAATTGCAAATATCGAGCTAACAAATATGCTGTATATAAAACCGATGTGGCATGGATATGTTGTTACCTTTTCTGAACCCCAGCCGAGGCCAGCCAGGAAGGCCAACACCAGTGTGCAGAGGCCTCCAGAGCCCGGAAACCCTGCCACACCGCTGCCAAACACGGCAAAGACGGACAGACCCAGCACCAGGAAGGATCGCTTCATTACTACGTGTTTCTGTGTGAGAAAGACGCTCAATTATTAAATGTAGAATATCTTAACATGAACAAATCTCAAAACACAAAATGCTCCATATAACACTTATAAAGTCCGTTTGAGGTAGTTAATGACATTTTACATAATGGTGGTTGACACTTTTTTTACGCTGCTATAGAGAGCTACATTTCTCTAGATATTGAAGTGACTATTATTTTGTATATATTGATTGTTGTGCTTTTATTTAGGTCTTAATGTGTGCATACAGTGGGGCAAAAAAGTATTTAGTCAGCCACCAATTGTGCAAGTTCTCCCACTTAAAAAGATGAGGCCTGTAATTTTCATTCTAGGTATACCTCAACTATGAGAGACAAAATGAGAAAAAAAAAAAAATCCAGAAAATCACATTGTCTGATTTTTAAAGAATTTATTTGCAAATTATGGTGGAAAATAAGTATTTGGTCAATAACAAAAGTTCATCTCAATACTTTGTTATATACCCTTTGTTGGCAATGACAGAGGTCAAACGTTTTCTGTACGTCTTCACAAGGTTTTCACACACTGTTGCTGGTATTTTTGGCCCATTCCTCCATGCAGATCTCCTCTAGAGCAGTGATGTTTTGGGGCTGTCGCTGGGCAACACGGACTTTCAACTCCCTCCAAAGATTTTATATGGGGTTGA
The DNA here is from genome assembly GCF_902827175.1 of Gymnodraco acuticeps. Lineage (NCBI taxonomy): Eukaryota > Metazoa > Chordata > Actinopteri > Perciformes > Bathydraconidae > Gymnodraco > Gymnodraco acuticeps. The sequence goes on along the minus strand of NW_022990106.1, from coordinate 299,002 downwards.
GATCTGGAGACTGGCTAGGCCACTCCAGGACCTTGAAATGCTTCTTACGAAGCCACTCCTTCGTTGCCCGGGCGGTGTGTTTGGGATCATTGTCATGCTGAAAGACCCAGCCACATTTCATCTTCAATGCCCTTGCTGATGGAAGGAGGTTGTCACTCAAAATCTCACGATACATGGCCCCATTCATTCTTTCCTTTACACGGATCAGTCGTCCTGGTCCCTTTGCAGAAAAACAGCCCCAAAGCATGATGTTTCCACCCCCATGTTTCACAGTAGGTATGGTGTTCTTTGGATGCAACTCAGCATTCTTTCTCCTCCAAACACGTCAAGTTGAGTTTTTACCAAAAAGTTCTATTTTGGTTTCATCTGACCATATGACATTCTCCCAATCCTCTTCTGGATCATCTAAATGCTCTCTAGCAAACTTCAGACGGGCCTGGACATGTACTGGCTTAAGCAGGGGGACACGTCTGGCACTGCAGGATTTGAGTCCCTGGCGGCGTAGTGTGTTACTGATGATAGCCTTTGTTACTTTGGTCCCAGCTCTCTGCAGGTCATTGAATAGGTCCCCCCGTGTGGTTCTGGGATTTTTGCTCACCGTTCTTGTGATCATTTTGACCCCACGGGGTGAGATCTTGCGTGGAGCCCCAGATCGAGGGAGATTATCAGTGGTCTTGTATGTCTTCCATTTTCTAATAATTGCTCCCACAGTTGATTTCTTCACACCAAGCTGCTTACCTATTGCAGATTCAGTCTTCCCAGCCTGGTGCAGGTCTACAATTTTGTTTCTGGTGTCCTTTGACAGCTCTTTGGTCTTGGCCATAGTGGAGTTTGGAGTGTGACTGTTTGAGGTTGTGGACAGGTGTCTTTTATACTGATAACGAGTTCAAACAGGTGCCATTAATACAGTTAACGAGTGGAGGACAGAGGAGGCTCTTAAAGAAGAAGTTACAGGTCTGAGAGAAACAAAAATCTTGTTTGTTTGTAGGTGACCAAATACTTATTTTACCGAGGAGTTTACCAATTAATTCATTAAAAATCCTACAATGTGATTTCCTGGATTCTTTCCCCCCATTCTGTCTCTCATAGTTGAAGTGTACCTAGGATGGAAATTACAGGCCTCTCTCATCTTTTTACATTACATTACATTGCATTTAGCTGACGCTTTTATCCAAAGCGACTTACAATAAGTGTGTTCGTCCAACAAAATACAACTTGAAGAAAACAGAATCATAAAAGTACATCAGGTTTCATAGAGCAAAAACATTTCAAGTGCTACTCAACTGGCTTTAGAAAAGCCAGTCCTTTATTAGTATAAAAGTGCTTCGTTAATAGTTATATCGCTCGAAGTGGAGTCGAAAGAGATGAGTTTTCAGTTTGCGCCGGAAGATGTGCAAGCTATCTGCCGTCCTGATGTCAATGGGGAGCTCATTCCACCATCCTGGAGCCAGGACAGCAAACCCACGTGTTTTCGCTGTTGGGAACTTGGGTCCCCCTCGCAGCGAGGGCGCAGCGAGTCGTTTGGCTGATGCAGAGCGTAGTGCACGCGCTGGGGTGTACGGTTTAACCATGTCCTGGATGTACGAAGGGCCAGATCCATTCGCAGCATGGTAAGCAAGTACCAGTGTCTTGAAGTGGATTCTAGCAGTTACCGGAAGCCAGTGAAGCGAGCGTAGGAGCGGAGTAGTGTTTTTAAGTGGGAGAACTTGCACAATTGGTGGCTGACTAAATACTTTTTTGCCCCACTGTATGTATAAATGTGTATTTTGATTGTGTATATATGGGTATATACATATTTGTATACATATCTTTATACATATTTTTAAATATATGTTTTCGTATTCAGGATTTTGGAAAATGGTATTTCATCATGTGTTTATGTAATTGAATTTAAGACTATTTCTGTATACTTCCTAATTTAGGTACATTCAAGGTGCCCTCATAAACATTCCTCAGCGTTAATCATTTCAAACCAGAAGTGGAACTAGATTTTTCAAGCCTTTGTTGGCTGTACCCAAGTTGTTTCACACAGGCTGTGGTGTCAAGTGGCGTAAGGGTGACTTAGCAAGGTAGTAAAACCAGCTAATATCAGAGTAATGCCTCAAGAGCAAGTGTACCTGGTCCATACTGGGAAAGTACTGGATGAGGAAGCCAAGAAGAATCCCAGCAACCATCCCACCGCCCACTTCTAGCACTCCTCGCAGGATGTTGAACCAAGTGGAGCCTAAAAGGATCAGCAAGAGAAATATGAAATAATAGTATAAACTGAACCAAACTCTGACAGTTTAACGCTCTTTAGTTATGTCCTACATTGTGGTAAACTGCAGATATGAAACTCAAAATGTCACTTGGCGCAAAATATCAAAAGAGTAAACTGCACACTCACACCCTCTGCTGAGCTCCTGACAAACTACAGATAGAATCTTTTTATGTCAGATGCTTCTCAGTGCTGACATACACTTCAGTACACTGAACCCAATGCCCCTCCCCTGGAGATCAGGTGGTTTAGCACTTTCTATAAGAGAACATTGAAGTCAGCATTATTTATCTTCACTCCTCCACATATGAACTCATAAAACAGGTTACCTGTTGCGAAGGCCACGCTCAGACATGTGGTGAACCCTGTGATTGCGAGAATGTCATCAAAACTGCCGGCAGCCATCAGCAGGGTGGGGATGCCCTGCTCCACGCCGTAACCGTCCTTCTGCAGCAGCAGCATGGAGGGAACCACAACTGCTGGAGACACAGCGCCCAAGACAAAGCTGCAAGGTGGAAATCAGAAGATGGATCACTTGAAACAAATAAAGGACAACTTTTGAAAGCATCAGCCTATTAACACACTTTGTAGATATCAAAAGGCAGGCATTCCTGCAGCATGATATGTAGCTTATACTGTAGCTGTGAACTGATATTGGCCAAAATGTAACACATGATTTTGATTATTTGACAATGATCATTTGACTGCATGTAAACATACACTAATTTTCTTAATTTTGACAGGTCCAATCATTAATATTCTGCTAATTGTCTTTGTCCAAAATTCATATTTTTAAGATGACACACTAGCCTCCAAAATGCCCTTTTGTTGGCACTGGCCATAATTTAAGTTAGCTTGTACAAACAAACGTTATAACCCCTATCCTCTGACGTGAAGGCCATCTGAGTAAAAAGCCTGATAATGCATTTCACCTACTTACGAATGCTGACTAAACAAAAAGATGAAAGGCACTTATTTTCCAGGAAAAGATTGGCAAAGAAAAGACATAATCCATGAAATAATCTTGATTTCAATTGTCAATGTGTTTGCCTTTTGCCCAAACCCATTATACATCAGTCAAAAAGTCAGAGGACACAAGGTTAGAAATGTAATGTGATCTAGAGACTCTCAGGGAGCAGTGTGTTTTCTTGTTTTCTGCTTCATGGGAACATGTTCCTTGTCGGGAACACTGTGTTGTACAGTAACAGTCTAACTTATCTTTGTCATCAAAGTTCAGCCTTCCATATCTTGACAGGCGAGACACTTTCACTGTGTTGTAAACTGCTCCTGATGCTCAGTGAGCTGAACAGTCTGCTCAGTAGGTAATGGAAATATGGTTTGAATTACAATTAGTTATCTTATTTCTGTTAAAAAAAACATTTTTAAAAAGAGGACACCAACTAAATCAGTCTGCATTTAAGTTGATTTCAGATTAAATAAAAGCTTTTAATAAAAATGTAATATTTTTTTTGTTCATTTTTAATAGTACCCCGGTCTCTCTTTGTACTGTCTTTATCCTCACTGTTACGGGTCTGCCCTAGACATACTGTAATGAAAATACACAGCTTGTAATTATGTAGAACACTAAGCTGGAGATGGAAGAGAGTGGTCGGTGATGTATTTACCCGAGGATGAAGCCCCAAACCCAGGGCAGGCCCATGAGGAAATGGGAGATCAGCGCTGTGGTGCAAGCCTCTATAATGCAGGGCCCAGCTGCCAGACGTAAACACACCGCTTTCAGTTTCCTCAGAGCCTGTCAACAGACACATAAATCATTCAGTTTGTTATAGTAAATTAATAACCTTTAAGTAGAGATGATGAGAGGATTAACATGTGTAATGATGCTTAAAAGTGCAGAATGATTTGTTGATTAATTGACTGATGCATCTGAAAATGGACAGAAATTAGCTATTTTGCAAAAGCAGAGTTACCACTAAAATACGTTTGTGGTTGTGAGATAGCAGTACTGTTTTTCACCTACACAACTTGCTGTTTTAAAAATAGGTGTCGTTTACACTATATAACTGTTCAACAACAGTGTCACACATTATAAGATATTTCACCAGGAGGAATATGCGATAATACAGGCGGCTTTTCCAGGTCTCCCCTTTACCGTGTCTTCAGCTCACACTGGGAGAGACAGTGAATGAGAACACATGGCCACACATAGCCTATCCACAAGTCTTTACTATTAATAGCACACAACTTTGGTCCATGCTGCAAATGTAACACATAGCACATACAGGTCACCTCTGCAAAGTTTCCCCTCAAGGTCTTGTGCTCTTTATACAGTTAAAACATAGCGTTTGTGCGCCAATTTGCGTCTGATCTGGCACTTTTGTTAGGAAGCGGAAAATCAGGGACAAGGTCGTGAACAGGACAAGGCTAAGATTTGCATGCTTTTCCCATATCAGTGGAAATTGAATATTTTTGGATTGTGCAAAGAGATGGGACCAGTAGTTTATTATCATATGTCTCTAATCATTTCTGTGTGCAGATACTAAGATTCAATACTGAAGTGTGTGGCGTACCATGGGATCCAGACCCAGACCAGCTCTGGCCAGAATGACAGCCAGAGCGATGTTCCTCAGTGATGCAGACCACCTGTAGTCAATGTACACCCCGTCTGTTATAACTGGGATGTTTCTCAGCAAAAAACCCATCAGCAGCATACCTGCAACACAGCAGAGAGCGTGAGAGACGAAAGATGATCATTCAGGATTTACACAGATAGAGAACAAGAATAATAACCACCTGTTGCTTTTTGAACTTACAGCACTCAATATTGGACACCTGAGGCTCTCTGTAATACTGCGATGTGCCTTATATCTCTAATAAAAATGCTACACATACACATATTGAGAAATGTAAAAATGATGCTGCATTTAAGAACATTATGATTACATCTATATAAATGGGGTTTAAAATATAATCAGAGAAAGACCAGTAAATATTTAAAATAGTTAAAGAGTGAGAGAAGACTTTGAACTCATCACAATATTCTAATATTGTTAACAAAAACAGACGCTAAACAGGTATAAAACAATACTCTGTTCATGAAAGACACAGGAAATCAAGTTTAGATAGACAGAACGTGGAGTGTGTTACTATATTGTACTTCAATCTAGCTTTTGATGTTATTGCAAATAAGGAGTGGCTCCAGGTTCCTTGATTTTTATCTTGATTGGGGCGCAGCAGATGGCATGGTCAGGTAAAAAGTTCTTACATTTTTTTTAAACTAACAGGACCCTTATCATGTAAACTACCAATTCAACGAATATAAGCAAAACACAATACCAGCCAAATACTAAAGTGGCTAATGTAAACCTGACCTTTAACGGAACAAGTGAGTAACATGGTTGTAGAGTTAATCAGGAACTCCCTTTTGACCTTATGTGTTTTTTTTATTTGTTTCTCTTTTTGAATCAATGACAAAGGTGGAATGACTCAGTCAGTAGATTGATTTGTCACCAAATGTTGCAATACGTAGTAAATGAAGCTGCAGTACAGGCACATAATCTGACCGGCACATAAAGCATAACCACTAAATTACCAAGGAGAGGTGGAAATGGCGGAAGTTTGGGCAGACGGATGAGAGCCACCACTTTGCCACCAATGACTGCGCAGATGAAGAGGATTGTGATTCCGAACAGGTTTCCCCCTGGAAGACACTCATCCTCGGTGATAGACCATACCACTCCAAAGAGCACACCTGCCAGAAGGACTGCAGGAAAAACAGGAGACAGATGTCAGATTATTATTGGGTCATGTCATGTGTCCCTGTCTGTATCCATGTGTTTTTTATAATGTGAACTTAAAATAAAGCGAGTGTGTGTTAATATACATGTTTTCATCTACCACATTGCTGACATTTAATAGTTCCAAATGTAAAAGAAAGTCTGCAATTGTTCAGTCCTATTTAAAAGTACAAAGTGACAAACAATTCATTTTCAGGTCACTGAGACAAGTAGAAACCATGCTTACCTTTAGTAACAAGAGAGGCCAGGAGTCCTCTTGGGGGACATGGACAAAATCTAGCGAGCAAGGGGCAGCAGACCACGGGCGGGTCTGTGTTTGTGGCAGCATCCACTGCAGGGTTTCGTGGGATAAAAAAGGTGGTCTCCTCCGTGACATTTGGACTAGAACAGCGTCGTACCACCACTTGGATCTGGTTCACATTTAGGTGCTGTAAAAGAAAGGTCAGAATACTTGTTCTTTTGCCTGGTGGACATTGTGTTCGTTAGTTGCCTTAACTCCCACATAATATAAAGGCTGTCCATGTAAAATGAAGCTTTAAAAACGCAATTTCAGTTAAAGAGTTTCCTTGTGACACATTGACAAATATTTTATTATATTTTTGATGAAAGGTTTGAAAATGTGTTGCGTATGTACCCAAAGCCTCTTTACTTTCTGAACACGTATTAGGTTAATATCTTGTTCCTTATTGCTATTGTTGATATAGTGGTACGTCATGCCATTAGACAATAGATTATTGTTTCTTGGCAAATAATAGAGAGATATGAACATGTTGATAACTGCACCTCCCTGAACACCTTCCTAGTTATATTGCCCAGGTGGGTACATTAGCTCAAAGATTTGCCTTTGCCATTGGCTGTATTTAGGTTAATTATAATATTCAAATTACAGCAACAAATTATGAACAAATTATCTCTTACAGAATAATGAATTTTACAAGGTTAGAGGGCAGTGTTTTTAAACATAGAATAAGTCAAACAACAACCTCGATTGACTACTGTGAGTGACAAAAAAGCAAAGCCAAATGGCAGCAACCACATCATTTATATGTAGCTTTAAATTATTTGGTGTGTTAATAAAAGCAAATAGCTGTTTAATTTACCCATAAAAATACAATACATAATATTAGTTTATAAAACACCCTTTTCAGTTTTGTCAAGGCCGTAAAAACAGATAACATTGTCAGAGATTGTAATGATTAAATTACTATACCTCCACATTGTTTGTTGCAGGCAAAGGAATTAAGTCCAGTAGTGGGCCGGTTGTTGGCAGGGATACTGGCGTTGGTGTTGGACTACGGGCTGGACTACGGGCTGGACTACGGGCTGGACTTGGTGCTGGACTCGGGGCCCGGGTGGGTTCCGGAGTAGCAGGTTTGGGCTGAGTGTCCTCCATGGCAATAGGCTACAGTATTTCTGGTCCACTCACTTCTTACTCACAGTACATCAACTGTAGGGGTGGGGTTGCCCATTGATGGGCGGTTCCTTCACTTCTGCTTCTGTATGTCAAGCTCTGACTGCAGGCTCCTATTCATACAACACAGCTTTATCAGTAGAGAAACAAATTATTGTTTACTTAATAAACAATAGTGAACAGTGGAGTTAGTACAGGTGTAAGATTGGATTAATGATTATGATAAATGTAATATCACACATGACAGGATTGTTGTGTCAAACATACAGGCTTAACAGAGAATATGTAAATGTTTTATTAATTTAATATTGTACTGTAAGAGGTCTCTATGGGGAAAGAAAACTAACGAGGCTTTAAGCCTCATGATCCATGTCTAAATGAGGATCTATGAGGCTAATGTGTACTGTGTTTACTTTGGTAAACGCACTGTTAGTGATGACTTGTAACTCATTACAATGAACATACTAAACAATGTGCTCCATGTTTAATAGCTTGAGTCCACGCTATGTTATGCACAAAGGTTTACAGGTAATGTAATTTAGACTAACGCTACTACAATGTTGTGACAGTTGCTGATGGCAACAGACGTTAGTTAATCCACTGCGATCAGACCACACTAATCGATGCTTACAGCTCGACCATATGGCACATCTAGCTAGCGGATGCTAGAGCAACTAGATTAGAGTTAACTACATTGTGAACAACATATCTTTCAGACTGGCATTGGTAGCCATTTAGCTAGCAAGCAAAGCAAGTGTTTAAAGGTGTGTTTGTCCTGCTGAAGCGGTACCATAGTTGAAGCTAATAGAGGGGTAAATCCACGCCCACCATAAATAATGCTAATGTACCCATTATCGGACATGTATGTTAACTCAGAGGCAGCTAACTAAGCGTACAATATATGGTACAACAGTAATACACGAGCACCTGTTTAGTTATTATGTAATGGATCTGTGGGGCATCGATCAGTTCGCCATGCCCACCGTTGCTTTGCTAGCGCTATATGTTGTGTTTAGAACGTTGCTTTCGCCCACCAGCGCTCTGCTCTGGGTCACCGATTACTCCTACTCTTATTTTATAGATTAGTACAAGAGGTAAATTAGCACTGTCATTTCACTTACAGCCGTGTTACAGAGCAACGTAAGGTACGATATAGTTTGGAAATGTTCACTATACAGTAATGGCTTCAGGCTGAATTAGCCTAGTTAACGTTAGTAAGGGGTAAACTCTCCATAACGCGACGCTTAACGCGGCCGCCACGGACTCGTTAACCCGGTTGACGCAACGTTACAAATACTTTCTTCTCAGGTACAAATCGGTTCAATCATCAATTTCGGAGAGCGAGGTCTTGTCCGATATTGGATGCTTTGCCAGTAGCAGGTTGCGTGCTTCCGACCAACAAGCTGTCAGTGAACTCTCCACACCATATCAATATGCACGGTAGCTAACTAGAGACCTCGATCGTGACCCCTCAAACGGGATTACAAAAAGAAATTAAACGCTATTAAAGAAAACAAAAGCTCACCTTATATCATAAACATGACCGCGTGTGAACTTTCAGTGTGCAGGGTTTCTGGCAGTCATGAGGCACATAGAGCAGCTGGGCATTGGGAATGAGGCGGATTAGTGATGGCAAAGCATGTCCGCGCACAGGATTGCATGGGGGAAGTAGGGTCAAACAGAAAACACACTCAATAGTATTGGTGAAGACTTTTAATAGATGTTTGAACCTATTTCATTATTATTCAAATTAAACTTTTAACGATTGGTTTGTCAAATACTTCACAATTAATGCATTTGTAATAAGGTGATTATTACACCATTACACTTTAGCTGTGATAAAACCAATTTATTACAATGTCAATCAACATCACTATGTTGGCATTGCACACATTTGCAGCATATAACATTTGATTTGGAAAATAGGGCATGTCACAGAAAAAGTCAACAATAAGCAAAATCATATAATCAATCAATCAATCAATCAATGTTTATTTATATAGCCCAATATCACAAATGTTACATTTGTCTCTGTGGACTTTACAGTTTGTACAAAATATCAGTATGACAATATGACACCCTCTGTCCTTAGACCCTAATGATATAAATGATTTAACTCAGATTTAGTGCGTTTTATTTGGGCTTCAACTAAGAATATTAAGTCTCCACTACTGTCACAACGTGCTTGCAACAGTTTGCTTAGAGTCTCCATCCTCCATCGATGATTTGCTCCGTTCCAGTCACATAGGTAGACTGTGAAAAAGTGGAGATACATCATATCATTTGTACATGATTTCACTGCTAACCAATAAACAAACATGTGTATTTGCATGTATAACTAAGTAATATTAAAAGTGGTGGCCATAAATCCAAGTATTCCCTCCTTCTCAATTACCTTTTTTTTTTTTAAAACGGAAACCAAAAACAAATCTGCAACGTTTTTTGATTTAAAAAAAAATCCCACCAAAAGGATCTTTGAGTCTAAAGACATGCTGACTTTTTTTTTTTAATGTTAACTCCAACTAAGTTTAAATCCTCTCAAATGTCTAGAATACAAACAAAGTAATTGGACCTCCGTGTAGTTACGGCTCTGCAAACTTTGCCTGAATGTTGATGTATTGTACCTGGACCACATATGTATGCAAGCACTCACTCACCTCATCTGAGGCCAGGTATACACACAGGTGAGCCACCTCTTCAGCTGTGCACATTCTGCCAGTTTTCTGTCTTGCCATGAAATCCTTATAAGCCTGCAGAGTTACAGAGAGAGAGAGAGAGAGGACTTAAAGTTGTATAATTTGCTCCAATACCCAGGATTGTTTCTTGTCGAAAACAATAGATACCTGTTCTGGGTCAGGTTGGGCCTCGATCCTACCCCTCAATGATGGAGTATCAACAGTTCCTGAAAAAAAAAGAAGAAGTCATGATTGGGTTCAATTTAGGTCTACTACACAAATGAGTTTGCACAGCATTTATTGAGACTGGCTTTGAAGGAACAAACTCAAGGTGTGTATATATTTGAAATTCAGAATGTCCTCAAACATGATAATAACAATGATAATAAAACATTTTTTTTTTTAAATTTTCAAGTATATCTATGGTTAAATGTTATCGAGTGACCTCGAGCAATACTAGAGTAATCAAAGGACACATGGTTTTATTGTGAAGGGTGTTTTAAACTTACCAGGACAAACACAGTTACAGCGAATGCCTTGCTCAATAAAATCAGCCGCTATAGATTTGGTGAACCCAATCACTGCAGCCTTGGAGGTACTATAGGCACACCGGTTCACAACACCTGAGTGAAGGAAACACACGTCACTCAGACGCAGAGCAGCAATCTGAGCTAAGAGGATTACAATGAACTTGGTCATACTTCAATGACTTAATGTCCCTTTAGTCGGGCAGGACACATCTACAATCATCTACGGAAGCTTTTTCTTTTTACCTTTAATGCTCGATGCAACAGATGCCATGTTAATAATGTTTCCTGACTTCTTTGCCAACATCTAGAATGACAAAATACATTTGAAAGTTGTCATGTACACATGAAAAAATGTGTTAAATTAAGGCGTTATGCAGCATTCTTTAAGAGATTTGTGCTTTGATCCAAGCTAAAATGTTGCTTTGAAGCAGTTTGGTTAGTTTGAGACTTAATCTAGATTAGTGATAGGACAGTCACCACCCATCATGTCACAGGCTCAGAGTAATACAGCTAATCCAAGCGGACAAAGGATGAGAACAATATGAAAGCATATGTCACTCAATTTACAACAGCATCTATTTCCTTGTCCTAACAACAGGATGAACAGCGATTAGTATTTAGCAAAGTAAACAGGTCACCTTAGGTAGGAAGGCCTTGCTCATGAGGAACATGCTCCGGATGTTCACGTTCATTGTGAAGTCCCAGTCGGCCTCTTCGCAGTCCAAGACGGAGCCATGGTGCACAAACCTGTTTGAAGTAGATGACATGTTAACTCTGATTACAAAGGATGGTATTACATGTAACATATATACATATGGCTCTTACTATGAGGTAAAAAATCTCAAATGTCAATCAGAAAAAAAACAGAAGATTGAAGAAATAAGTATAATATTTCGCCACCTAAACAGATTCTTCCCCCCCGCTACCAGCCCCCACTGACACTTTACCTGAGCCACATCATGGACTCTATGCATTACATTAATGCACACAATGTACAACATTATTTTTGTATTACAGCTGATTTTATTCCATATGTTATTCCTCTATTTCATTCCATTGTTATATTTTACTATATATTTTTAATTATGTTTTATATTTTTCTAGTTCTCTACCTGTGTTTTTAATTATTGTTTTTATGCACCACGACACCAAGTCAAATATGTGTAAACCTACCTGGTAATAAACCTGTTTCTGATTCTAATTCTGATAATAAATACAAAAGTAAACTGCAAATAAATGCTTGTTAAAATGCTGCGTTCTCCCCCATAACATTTTACCTTGACTTGTGTCGATTTAGAGACCTTTGTTAAGGAGATTGACTAAAGGTCAAGATAAGGTTAAACCTTAAGGTATAGGGATTTGGGAAACGTTGTTAATCATGGGACGGATACACGTGCTGAATGTCAAGACAGCAACACAAGTGGAACAGTTAGGCACAGTTTATGTATGTCAAGGAATATGACTGTCAAGATTCCGCGTATTTGTTATGTAAAATATTCTAACAGGGGTATGTAGTGCATCTTGTAGGGACTATTTACAGCAGTGTATTTAGTCTGCTAACGAATATGTATGGCATCACGATTTCACAATGTTTGATCAACTCAAAATAAGCTACACTGCCCATACTAAAAGGTAATGTATGAACATTTAACCCAGCGAGGCTTACTTGTAATGAGATTTTCAGACAATAAAAATTGAATATCATCAGACTTAATGCCCAAAAGAAAGTTAATGAGTATTACTCTGGTAATTCAGAACAACACACAGGAAAAAAAACATACCCAGCGACATTGAGCAGCACATCCACATGATCATGTTCCTTGGCCAGGGCTTCGACTTGGTCCTTCTTAGTTACATCCACAACCTTGGTCTTAATCCCTGTTGGTGAAGAGGAAAAAAGTGCATTTGTTGTGGAGAACAGAGCAATTATTTGTAATGCTTGCTTTGATTCAGCTCACATGAAAAAACGAATTGTCTTTATGATGTCTCTAGTCATTCACATTTTATTGGAGGAGATGCTAGTTTAAAATCAGGCCGCCAGTCTCCTAAAATAAACAAGTGAACAACATAGACAAAAGCATCCTCTTTTTCTGAGGCTTCACAATCTGCACAATAACACACATTTACAACCGATTGCTATTCTGAAGAGCTTATTTTCATGCTGGCCAGTTAACAGAAATATGAAGGCTCCCTCACACAATTTATTTACAGGTGATGTGTATTATTATCACGCGAGTCAACAGCGTTAGGGGATGCTTTGGTTGAGAGCGATCTGCAAGGAGGTGTTAAGAGGGGAAAGAGTGTTAATAGGCGCTTTCACACTGCGGTACTTTTCCCACAAAGGTTCATGTGAACTTAGTTCATGTGAACTCTTTTATCGCGTTCACACCAAAAAGAGCCGGTACTAAAATTAGTTCATGTGAACCTTTTTACCCCCTCGAAAGTCCCTGCTAGAGAGCAGGGACTTTCGAGCGGCTCTTTTGTGAGAAAAGAGCTATATTTCTGATTGGCTGGAAGGATTGCAAACCACGCCCCGCAAAACTCCCAAAAAGTTTTGTGAAGCCGCCATTTTATTATCCTCGCATTAGCATTATTAGCATTAGCCCAGCGTAGAAACGCAGAGAGACTAACTTATGGCAACACAAAATAAAACATGGGAGCGGTGGAGATGAGGAGGTGTCGGCGTTCTGGCGATTTACTCAGAAGGCTTCAGTAGAAGCTGCTGGGACTCCCAGCAGCTTCTACTGAAGCCAGTCCCTAACTCCGGGGACTTCCGGCCGGGGACTCCGGGTGGCAGTATACGCCGTTTAGTGGTTTGCGGCCTGCCAGTAAACCCAAAGCAGAAGAAGAACAAGTGACGTCAGCGGCTTCATTTGCCTAATTCACCCCCAGGGACTTTTTACAGTGTGAACGCGATCTGTACTTAGTTCATGCGAACTAAAGAGTTCACATGAACTAAGTTCACATGAACCTTTGTGGGAAAAGTACCGCAGTGTGAAAGCGCCTAATGATTCAGACACCGGCCACACGAGGACGAAAACGGCTTAACGCATAGGATTAACGCAAACAAGCTTCCGTCCACACGCAATAGTTATCTGGATAGTGTCTGCCCACACGAGACCGCTCCGTTTAGCTCCAACCGCTGGAGAAGCTGCAGTACATATGCAGGAGCCTGTACGTGGCGCTGTAACATCCTCCACAAAAGCAGAGAAGAAGCATGGTTGTCATGGTTGCCCTTCTGTTTATTCTCCGCGGTGGGGGACGAGGGAACCGGGCAGTTTGTTGCCAGTCAATGTGTATTAAAGTTGAAATCTTCCGACAAAATTATAAAAGTGCCGGTCAAAGGTCTTCTTTGTTATTTATTGAGCTTTAAAACAAATGAATAACGACTCTATATAATATAATAATAAAATACACGGAGCCTCTCTTTTTCCACCCTCTCTTCGGACAGCGCCAGTTTCATGCAGCAGCTGATCCAGTAATGAGTGACCCGGCCGACAGTAAAAATAAACATATTTATAACTAGGTAGTTTGAGAGGTGTCTCCGTCCTGTCAGATTAGACTTCACTCGCGTTTATGTCCATATAGAGAGAAAGATAAATAATCTGAATTCAGTGTGCAGTTTACTTTGACACGGGGGTGAGCAGCAGAGGTGGAGAGAGGCGGGGCTATTGCGCAATCATTATCAGAAAATGATCGCTGAAGCTGCAGTACATATCCACAAAAGCAGCGAGTAAGATCCCCCCCGGATGTGTAAGTCTGCTGTAGATGTTGCACAAAGAACTGTAGCATGGTCAGTAGCGTCCGGAGCACGATAGCAACTCTGCGATCCGCCATTGTTGTTGTTGTTGGTGGCGAAACACATCAGCAATGGCGCGGGGTACGCGGAGGTGAGCAGCAGAGGTGGGGAGAGGCGGGGCTATTGCGCAATCATTATCAGAAAATGATCGTATAGGGCGTACACACGGAGCTGTTTGCATTGCGTATGCCGTTCTATCCACCTTAGGACCCGTTATCGTTTCCTCAGTCGTTTAGTGCCGTATGCGGTCGTCCTCGTGTGGCCGAATGGTCTATATGACACTAAACAGTAACGCAAACGGCCGTTTTTGTCCTCGTGTGGCTGCAGCCTCAATCCTGATCCAGCTGATGCAATTTTCAGCAATAACTACTGATATGATGCAGGTAGAATGGGTTGGTAGTGATCACTCTATTGTTCTGTTCACTGACTATGTGAGATGTGGAGACCAGTGAGCAGTAATTCACTCGCACAGTATAACTTATCTTAAAGCAAATGCAGCATATTAAAGTCTTTGCTTGCACAAATTATTCTTGTATCATTTTTAGTGATGCAGTCATAGTAATACTTATATTTGGTGATTTTCTTAGCATTTTATAGTAGTAAACTGAGTATCTTTGTCAAAACAAGACATCTGATGCAGCACCCCTGGCTCAGGTTAGCTGTAATAGGAAAGTCTCACTAATGTTAGACCAACTAAATGTTCAATAAATAGAGAAAATAACAGCATTATTAATACAAAAACACGATCGCAGACCTTTAAGAAGATTTTAAAAACAGGACTTGAAATGTTGATTGCATTAAAACTATGGGCATGTATCAAATGCATCTTCTTAAAGGCTCAAAGGTACAGAGGTGAATGTTGTGACAGAATTTGAGAAAAAAGGAAAAACATGCCTCAGTCATCCTGGCTTTATTGCACTGGCTGCCCAGCAGATGGCGGCCTAAGACCAAGGGAAATTAATCTTACCTGGAATGCTGTCCAGCTCTTTCAGCTTCTCTCCATTGATGTCTGTCGCTGTGACTTGAGCTCCCTCCTTTGCAAATGCCTACACAGATGAAAAACACGAGTCAGAGCCGAGCAAATTCACAATGTGTGGATATGTTATGCTATAAAACCTCCAGTTCAGTAGGACTTTGTAGAAGGAAAACAAATCATTTGGTATGATCCTGCAACTTTAACAAATATGTTGTATGGCTATTGCCGTTTGGTTCAATAAGCTTAGATAATGAAAAACCTTAAGACTGGGACCAGTGAGGCAGGTATGATTTTCTATTTCTTATTAAAGCTGAATTTTCACCTGAATGCACATACTTACTTCCTCTAGAGGCAATACTTCAGGTCACAGTGCTGACACCAAGATCTCATTATCACATATGATAGCATTTCTAACCTTAACCCTTAAACATAATTTGAATCCATTCAATTTCCGGTCACTTGATAGCTGATGGAGTTATTGCACTGTTAACCACAGAGCAGACCCCATCAGTAAAACACACCTCTAAAAGTGTAAATGAAAAAAGCTGACTAGCCCCTCAAATATACTATATACTGTGTGATTTGAACCTGATGATATTAGACATAAATAGTCCTATCCTTTTTTTGTATTATTGGCCACTGAACAAAACACAAATTGCTGTTTTTCAAGGCACAGGTGTAAAGACAACACTTTAAGCTGATGGCTGTGATGATGACCCAATCTGGATAAGGATATGTGTGTTCGATTTTAGTGTCATGCTATCTCTTGAGCAAGACTATCACCACACCAATCGTCCATAAGGGTTACCCTAACCTGTGTCTCAGGAGCCACTATTAGAGCACACTTATTTGAAGTATACAATTGTTGACTGATAGCATATTTCAACCATTGCCCACAGAAGGTCTATAATATTCATGCAAGCTGAAAAAGGTAGTTTCTATAAATATATTGATTGAATGAATATATCATTTTGTTGTATTGTACTACTGCAATCTACCCGCTACCACACTTCATTCTACAATGTTACACTAATTTGATTTTATAAATACTGCTTGCTCACCTATTTCCCCTGAATGTGAACTTCTGTCAATTGTAATATATATATTTATTTATTTTTTGTTTTATTTTAAATATTATGTGCATGCCTTTTTACTTGTGTGTTATTTGAATTTTTCGTCTCAATCTACAGTATACTTTGCTGTAACAATGTAAATGTCCCCTCTGTAGGACGAATAAAGGAATTCTGATTGATTACATTATTACTATAACAGCTTTTATATTTATTTATGGGACTCAGCTTGTTCTCCTGAGCAGTAAAAACAAACAGGAAAACTAGAACTTAAGCAGGCAAATAACCACATGCAGTGTGTATTTCTGTAACACAGTCATTTGGAAGATAAAATCTTTATGATCACTGTTATTAGTGCAGTGCTTCACTTATGTACCCTTCCAAATGGCTTTTAGAGAAGATATATAACATTTGGCAGGATGTCAGTACCATTAAAATATTAAATTTGCATTACACAAACACTGGTTTGAATATGTAATTATGCAAAATACACAATGCTTTGACACCACATGATAGGCACTAAAACATTTTCCTGTGTGATATGGTTGGACACGTATAAGTTGGAAGTTCTCATTAAAGCTCATTACTATTGCTGCAGCACGTCCAATCCCCTGCGCAGCAGCCGACAACACAATTACTTTCCCGTCGAGGCGTCCCATAGTGCACCTTTCACTGCTGCTGTGATCTAAACACACAAACAGAAAACAGAGTATTGTACAAAAACAACGGGTTCATTTTGATATCAATTGATCTCTTCTCATTATATATATGTTTCCTTTTTTGCAATCAATAATTATTAACAAATGTGTTCGTTCACAGAAGATTAGTTTACCAGGCAGTATATAACCTACAGTATAGCAGCAATTGTGTGTGGTGCAGTATCAGATTGATATTAACAGGCCTTATTAGGAAATGCATCATTTTATGTTATATCCTTGTTAGAATATCTATAATATTAAGCCATGTTAAACCTTACAGAATACAGAGCTAACCTCTTGCAAATAGGCACTTGTAAAATAAGTGCTCCCTTATTCTATTGTTTGAATTGTTGCATGCAACTTTTGCCTCTCAACACTCACTTTGTTACAATGGAAACAACAATTCACACATATTAATGAGAGTATGTAAGTATTACCTAAAGAGAAAACTACATTAAGATTCTAAAATAAAGTTACAAAAGTTGTTCATTTTCATCAGGGCCATCTCCACCCAACAGTGGCAACTGTGTGGAAAGCAGTTGGAGAGCAGTTTCCTGACACAGTTTGCTCTCGTCAGCCCTCACCATGGCCCTCACCAGTGGTCTTAGGAAAGAGACAGCTGGCTGTTACATCAAGTTAGTGAGAGATTCTCCCCTTTCTTTACCTTTTTCCCTTTAACAGGCAAAAGACTAGGGCTTACAACATCAGTGCAAAGTAAAGTAAAAATAACTTCTCAGTGCCACTTGCTGTTTCTCTCAACACATTATTCTCAATGTGTATGCCTGGCATTGAGATTGCAATCTTACACACAGTAGTGGTTTGACATGCTTTGTCATTTTATTTAGTTCCTCTGCAGAGTTCTTTTGAATAAAAATGCACGCTGTATTATTTGTATTATATGGTTTCATTCAAGTGCAGACACATACTGTGTGCTCATGTGCAGCCAAGAGCAGCTAAGGCAATGCACCTGTCAGATTTTACCCGCTTTGTCAACAATGTGGCTTTTAAAAGTTGAATCAGTAAGTACAGACCATAGACTGTATATATAAAAGGTACAGACCGGACCCTTGACTTTTGTTGCTTTAAAATCATGTGTAGGCCTATGAATAATGTACAAATGTACACAGGCCAGTTTGAGTAATATGTATTTGTGTTAAGGTTGATGCGGTCTTTAATGCTAGATATATAAATGGCAGCTTAAATGTAGTATAGCCTGAGGGTATACTATAACTATGTACACAAGCCTATCAAAAATATTATCAGAAATGTCAACATTACTTTTTAGGATTTTTAAACACGGATGTAGTTGTTGTACATCTCCAAGGTCGTTTAAAAAAAATAGAACAGGACATTTCACACTGCAGGCATCATCCAATTTTTTGTTGAAAACAACATCATTTTAGAAAGAAATGGCACCAATTAAAGTGTGCCGAATAAGCAGTTGATGTTTGAATGGTACGGGGGTGTACCCTTACCCTATGGGGTGTACAAACAAATATCACGTGATCACTCAAGCTTATGTTCAAGGAGCGTCTTTTTATGGAGCAGCCTCCAACTTCTGGAAGCCATTGCTGTTACCATAAAGTTAAGAATAAGGCCGCACTATGGTAGTGCTGTGTTACAAATGTTTGCTGGCTTGGTATTATTTTGTAATATGCACAGCTATGTTCCGGTGTAAAGTGGTGCAAAGACATGTATCTTGTTTTACTGTTGCACAGAATATAAATCGACTAGGCAACTAAGGCAAGTATATTTCCTCACCCCGAACACCTAACTGTAAGTGCACGGTGAACTCTCCAAACACACATGTATTTACTGCTGCATGGAAACAGGCAGGTTGTAGCTTAACACATTGTGAAGAGTTCCACTGTTGAATTTGTACATGTAATGTTCATAGGTTGCACATGATGATTCAAGTTAAACAAGACTAGAAAACGGATCAAACTCACCCAGTGTTCAGGTCCGACACATTGAATAACAAAGTTCAAAAGTAGCACCGCGTGACACCTTCTGCATGTAATGCTATTGGTTCTAAACCCGGAAGTGTTTTGTCGTTTGAGAAGATGAAAATTAAAGCAAGAGAGTGCAGTGCCTTCTTTACCTAGTTAGCAGACGCATGTTTAGTCAAATACATTTATATTCTTTAACATACATTTATTTACATTTATTTAACTGTGTGTGACCATTTAGGGAAACATTTTAATATGTGTAAGAAGCTATTTGTAGAGGCTCCTGTTTGATGCATGCGTAGGCTACGCTACTAATATATGGGATTAGTTTTGTATCATAAAGATAAAGCAACACTTTCTCAGAATAAAGCAAAACTATGAGTTTAAAAGAAAAAAAATCTGAGTCAAGCAAAATAAAATAAATTTCAAAAATAAAACTATAAATTGCAAACAAATCATTTTTGTAATCATGTGAACTATAAGTCTTTTTTCTTTGTTTTAACATAGGTTTTTGTTTGCAGAACTGTTTCTTCTTTCTCAATGATCAGACTTTTGCTCTCGCTGCAGCTTTCTCTTTTGCGCTCCCTCATTTTTTGTTTGAGATTTTGACACAAACCTCCCAGGTGGGCGGGACTTTCAGGGGTGCGTTCATTGGCTACTCAGTTTTTGAGTGACAGCCCAGTCCTCCAGCGATTGTACAGTGCAGGCATCTGCGGCGCGGTAGCTGCCTGCGCGTGGACAGAAGACCCCAGAAGAACCAGCATTTCAATTATTATAATACTACAAGTGAACATATATGTAAGTATTGATCATTTGTGCTATACGGTCTGTTTCTTTATTGTGATAAGTGAGAAGTAAAGCTGTGCTATGAAAGTTAGCTTGTGCTACCTTTAGATCCATAACAATGCAAGCTAAGTAGCCTAACAGTTAGCTACATAGCTAGCAGTGAGTGAGCGTTCAGACACCGGCGCACACACTCAAACGGACTCGTGTGCCTGACTCTACCAACAGGTTTTCATGATTCTGTTTAGATATGCAAGTATAAGCCATGATAGCTTATTTTATTAACACGCTAATTTGATATGAAAATCAATGGAGGCTGAGTTAACTTTGTAGGAAAACCTACCGTCCATGAGCTGTGTTTTATTTGTTAACTTCATATTTTTCATTTCCTAAAACATTTATTTTCCTCTCATATTAACAGTGTGGATTATTGAGACAGCGTGGCGTCCAGAGTCTTATCCCGTTTTCCCACTTCCTCTGAAGGGACAGCACGGAGGGGGGGCATGAAGAAAGACCTGCACCAGCTTCATCCACGCTGGCGTTGCTGTTATCACTGGCTCAGTGTCATTTCATTTGACCAAATGGCTTTACATATACATTTAATAGATTTTATTATTATCCACCTTTTTGTTGTATGTCCTTTTATTTAAAACATTCTTTGAGACTTCATCTTCTGGTTCAAATTTCAATAAATGTAATTTGTATAATCACTCTTTTGTCTTTATTCTACATGAAAATATTAGAGATTCCATTCAAATCTGTTGATTATTCAGATCTTCCTCAGGCTAGGAATAGTATGTCGAATTTTTAATGCTAAACGTATATCATTTTCTCACAGGATATAGAATGAGACAACACAGTTTGTATCCATTGTGTATGAATGCTTCAGCTCTTCAGACCAACATAGTAAGATGTGAGCATGTTCCTAATTGTGTTGGTATGCAGCCTAGGTCTGGTCTGTTTAATAAAGTAAATCTGCCACTTTTATATTGCAGAATTTGTTCAATTAAAGCAGTCTTTAATTGTTTGTCCTAAACATAGCAATATATGCTTTTGAAATGTAACATGTCTTGAAAAATAATAGTATACAGTTTATATTGTGTATCACCTTTAGCTTAAAAATACATAGATGTGTTTTTTTAATCTATAAAATAAATAGACAGACACTTTATCAATCCCACATTGGGAAATTATTTAACAGCAGCAGTGTGTTCAGGTATTAAAATATTTAAAGTTGGAATAAAGTATGAACTACACATCACAAGTATAATGCACTGCAATCCATAAAATAAGTCGGATATGTTCATGAAAACCCCCCAGGAGACACCAACACTAACGTGGCCGAGTGGACTCCGCAGTTTGCTGCATGAGTTGCACTGTATGATCTGTGGTGTAGTGGGCTGTCACTCAAAAACTGAGTAGCCAATGAGGACGCACCCCTGAAAGTCCCGCCCACCTGGGATGTTTGTGTCAAAATCTCAAACAAAAAATGAGGGAGCGCAAACGAGAAGAGCTGCAGCGAGAGCAAAAGTCTGATCATTAAGAAAGAAGAAACAAGAACTGCAAACAAAACCTATGTTAAAACAAAGAAAAAAGACTTATAGTTTACATGATTACACAAATGATTTGTTTGCAACTTATAGTTTTATTTTTGAAATGTATTTTATTTTGCTTGACTTAGTTTTTTTTTCTTTTAAACTCATAGTTTTGCTTTATTCTGAGAAAGTGTTGCTTTATCTTTATGATACAAAACTAATCCCATACATTACACATGTATACCTAGGGTGCAAAAAGCTATTCAAAATAAGCAGGAGTTGACCTCTTGCAAGTGTGAATTGTCATGATAATGAGATCAACTTAAAAAACCTTGAAAATTGACCTTTGAGATCTGTTCAACGTCCTTTTATTACCCCTAAGGGTTAATGGTTTGTGGAAAGAATATTATAGTTGAGGTTAATAGTCAACTGAAAATGACCCTTCCTGTCCACCAAGTCAAACAATGATCAGCCAATTGTAGTTTCAGTAACTGTACAATTGTTCAGTGCATGTCTGACATTTGAGGATGGCAGTTTAATGTTAACCTTGTAACTGGACCTCCAGTCTGTACATTTGACATTTTAGTTGTTGTGGGAGTTTCAGTCATCTCACATGATGGACATACAGTGTTTACCCAGATGGTAAATGATACATTTTCCAATTCCTTCAAGTGATCAGAAGAAACTATTTAATTTCATCTGCTGCTGAACATGTTTTCAGAACTATGATTCAATGGATATTAGGATAAGACTGTTTTGATAACTGCTTTTCCCAAAGTCAAGAGTAACTTTGAAACTCTATTTTCCACTCTACCCTCAATGGGGCCCCATTATTTATCAGTAAGCCTTCTATTCTTTTTTAAATCTTTTTAATTTCTACTGTTGTCCTTCAAGTATGATCTGTGGTCAGTATTACATGTTTAATGGCTCTTAATGCAACACAGTTTGCATTTTTTTTTTCTTGTACATATCTTTTTTTCAGTGTTAATTCCACCCTATTAATTTAGTTATTTTCATTGGCTTCCATCACAATTAAAGTGCAATTTTCATTAATCAGATAGAAGAAGAAAATGTTTACACATCACAATCTCTCATCACATAAATGAAATCACTCGACATGGTGCAGCTGCATGCAAAGGTAATAATTGCACCTTATCTTTCCAGGCCACAATGACACTGCAAAAGCTTTTGAAACAGACCGCTCCTTCAAATGTCACTTGCAGTTTCTGGTTGATGATAACACTTTTTAAGCAGTGTGAAATTGTGACTGAAATACGGGAGCTGTTGAAAGACAGCTGGGGTCTGTTGAATGCTAAAATATGGATTAACAATTTTCTACTTGCCAAAGACTTGTCCAGCCTGGCAGCTGTTCTTGAATGAGGCCAGGGGGCAGTGAGGACACTATGATTTTCTTCATCACCACAGTTAAGTGGACGAGGAGCCAGTCTGTCACACACCCAGGTTACACTTCAATCAGTGGACAATAACACGCAGAGACAGAGTAATTACATTGTCTCTGCAACTGGTCGCATGTTGATGTGGAACATTATAGTTTCTGTTTCTTAATCTCAGGTTCATCTAATGCACAATGTGCATGTGTTTCATCACAGTAAATGCTTTGTGTCGTGGGTGTATAAGAGATGTGTGATTTTATCAACAGTGTTTATTAAACTATTTTATTCTCTGTAGATTCTCTCTGTTTTTTCAAACAAAGAAATAAAGTTTTCTTGAGGGTTTTTATTACTTCTCTTTCTGGTTAGTTTGTGCTAGCTTTATAAATGGCAGGCATAGTTTTCACATTCAAAGCACTGTCATACCTGCGATGCACATTGTTTTGGAGTCAAAGCCTTTCTGCTTTCTGTGGAGTTATCCAGCATGGTATTCCAGGCTTTTCGAAATCTCATGAATTTCAAGACAACATTATACAGCCTGGCATTATATGTCTACTACCTAGTTATAAAGGCCGCCCACTGAACCAATGAAGTTTACCCACCATTATCCATTGTGCAGATAACAAATGATAATGCCCATTTAATGGGGTGTTACAATTCAAAGCAGGTTTGCTATCTGACAGTTGAGTTTCAATAGTTATTGTTTTTTTTGTTTATATTAATTAATTTATGATGAATTCCGTTGTTTTTTTCCTTTATGTTTTTTACTCCACTGGTTTTACACATAACAGTATGTTTCAAGTCAAAAATAAGTACTACATAGCCTATGAACAAAAGAGGGACGAGATGCCTTTTATTGAAGGTAAGGCGCTCACCTCACAATACAAATATTTTTGGACTAGATGTGTTTGGATAGCCCACTTTTGTAGTGTAAAAAACTGTACTGTTTAATCGTGGAAACGTTATAGATAACTGCAAACCTTTGTTACATTTATTGTATGTTAAAACGAGCAGTCTTCAAACTGCATCCACGGATGAAAAGCAATATAAAAAAGTGGATATGGAGCTTGATCCGAACTAAAAGTAAGGATATTTCGGGCTTTGTTGCGTTTCTGACCATCTTTGTGTCTCTTTATGAAAAGCAAAACTGAATCACAGTATACCCTTTAAGAATCAATATATTCCTATAAAGCTGGATCAGAAAAACCTGGATCAAATATTAAATTACTTCAAATACATTTAAGTGACTTTCCCCCCACCACAAAGCTTGAAAAACCTTTAATCCAAAACAATCTGTCAAGACATTGTACACAATTGTAGTAAATTCATTTGGAGCCATTACAGTATATAAACATTTTAAACTTCAATTCCCACATATTGTATGAACACCACACTGCATAATGTTGGATGTACTCGACCTCTGACAGGCTTTGCTACAGTTCACAGCTCTGGTCAGGCCTGTGTGGAATAAAAAACATTAAGATTGTATCACTCATAAGGATGCTATTACAGACAATGACATGGAGCACATAAATAGCTTCCAGCAAAACAGAGTTTTTATGGGAACGCACAGACAATTTTCCTTAT
Organism: Gymnodraco acuticeps; assembly: GCF_902827175.1. NCBI lineage: Eukaryota > Metazoa > Chordata > Actinopteri > Perciformes > Bathydraconidae > Gymnodraco > Gymnodraco acuticeps. The sequence continues at coordinate 274,583 of NW_022990106.1, read as the reverse complement.
AATGAATAACAATTACAATATGAGCTGACACATTGATTACAAGGTCTCACGGAGGCCAACTCGGCTTCTTTCTTTAGCCAAGTGTAATAATTATGTATATATTAAGCAATATGACATTCAGCAATGCTAATTTGAAAGCTTTTTTTTTGTTCATATATCTTCTTGAAAAAGTATTGTAGATAATAACAGCACAAGCATTCCTAGATAAAAAAAACAAACAAGGACAATATTAAATCAGGACTGAAGCTTGAGCTCTGAGCCAGATGAACATGAATAATGCTAAACTCAAATACAATTATATAATTTGCATGAATCCCTGATGCAGGCCTCTTTTATATGCTTTCAGACAGGAATGAAAAAGGTCACTAGGCTTTTGAAATTGAATCTCTTCAGTTACACGCATTAAAAAGCATTAGCAAGGAGGACTTACTGTACACACACTTCCAAAGTAGATACAGTAAGTAAGCCACATCACGGACTGCAGTCTTCTCCTAAGCAGTCTAGCAGTCAAGTGTAGAGATTAGATCACTTAAACACAACAAACTCGAAATGGTGAACATGTCAGGAAACAGTTGCCTATTTAAAATCATGTGGAGTTATTTCCCTGGCCACCAAAATAACATAAGTCCCTGAGGGAAATATCTTTGTATTTAGCAGCCAAATTGTCCTCATAACATGTCCACCATCCAGTACATGAGCCCGATACCTGCTATGACTAGAAATTAAAATAATGAAAGCAGTGAGACTGAACCAAACCAGTCAAGGCGTGGGTCGTTAAATAACAAATAAGTGGAAAGAAAGCTTGGTGGAAAAGAAGGGAACTGGAGAGTCAGGATACATTGGAGGCACACAGAGAGTTTAATGATGTATCGACTGGAGAGGATATCAAAGCTTAATGACATGGGTAGCAAGGGAATAAAGTATCCACACATAACTGAACCTAGGAAGGAAAACAACATATAAGGCAATTTCAAAAGTGGCATGAAAACGAAGGCATGAAATAACGTTGAAAACCCGACAGGGAATGTTTAGTAATCCAGTGGTCTATATAAGTTATATAACAGCTTGCAGTTCAATCTTATTATACATGACCTGTAGACTTTTACAGCTTTAAGTCAGTGATGTGTGTTGTACTGCCAAAACGTGAGATATATTCTCCACAGTGTGCCTAAACGTATCCTGCATGACTGAAACTGCTGTGGCTGCTGCTCTGATAACATGCTGCCCATTATCCACCTCCTGTCTGGAGTACACTCACGACTAGCACCATTTAAACAACGATGTTAACCCTTGTATGCTTCAGACTTAGGTCACAACACAATGCCATAAAATATGTCAAAAAGATGGTCAATCATTTTGTTTTCTGAATTTGGTATTTAAGTTGCAATTTACATTACTGGACTTATAAACATAAATGATTTTGATGTATGCTAAAATAAATAATAATGACTTTACTGTGCATATTTACATTCACATCCACACTATTTTGAACTTGTATCGCTTCTTTTTCCGTCTATTTCAATCATAAAGACATGAGATTTTCCATTTGTGTTCTGTTCAAAGCTTTTAGAGGGATGAGGTTATGTAGGAGGCAACATGGTTGATGGCTCAGTTTCTAGTGAAAGTAACCGAGCAGGAGCCTTGCACAGAGGAGTGACGCTGATTGCCAGAGATTCCCTGGAAATCCCATCAACAGTTTCCAATCTGCCAGAGTCCGATTCTATCATTGCAGGAATATGACAACACTAAGTAAAGATGGATGGTTTCTATTTCTGCTTTGACAGTCAAACTGAAAGCCAAATGTCCCATTGCTACTGTTTGCACTTGGCTTATCTCAAGCAAGGACATTCATTTGAAACGTGAAAAATGTTGGATTTGATGCCAGTTTTGAGATGTAACTTGGCCAAAGCAGAAATATATCACCAGCTTTAATAAATAATTCTGTCTTTTGTTCATAGGCCCTTTTTTCCTCACCCTGCTATTTGGTAAGCTATCTTAAATCCAATACTGATTTCAGCACCAGGCCTGTGAAAACAGAGATATGAGGATTATTGGCAGAACCAGGCCAGAGGTCAGCCAAGCAAGCCTGTGACTTCACAAATCCTTTTTAGCGGTTAGTTGGAATAAATGAATGAATAATATTTATATCAACACCAACTGAAGTGCTCTCAGTGTAAATAAATTGATGGATTAGTTTGACATTTTAGTAAAATTCACTTTTTCCCTCCCATGTCGAAGGTTAACAAGATGAAATGGCTAAAAGGGGAAAATAATCCACTTATGAGCGCAGTTTAAGATCCCTAATTAACATGGTATATCTCTTTTGATTGAACGATGGCATTTTTGTGGATTTACCAGGAGTTATTTGGCAAAACTTAGGCAAACAGCTGTAGTTGCAGTAGCTGTCACAAACTGCAAATGATATTAACCTAACAAGTGATTTATTCAGATTATTTTGAATGCAACACAAGTAGCCTATGCTCAAATCAATTGTGGCTTTAATTAAACAAATGTTGTTTCCCCTCATTTCGTGAGGGACGTAGCTAGATAAATTGGTTGCCAGATGCCAATTGATCCTGCATAGTTTGTTTCTACACAAATTGAGTGCATCATTTGTTCAACTTGTTGAATGCTGTTATAGCCCACTAACAACGCCCGCTCCTGCAGTTTAACCCTTTTTCTTCTCGCTTGTTTTTCTCCCACTTAGCAGTGCATGTGGTTTTTGTACTGAGAATTCTCAAATAGAACATGCATTTATAGATTTAATATTTCTTCCAATGGTAGTTCTTATTTATAGTAAGTGATAGCTATCATATCCAGGAATCTTGTCACCATGAAGAGAAGTGTTGAGTAGAAGAAAAATAGATTTTAACACAGAGAAAGCAAGAAAGCAAATAAGCGTACTTAACAAAATACGATATGATAAAATACACTACTCCTTTAATCTGCCATTGGTACATGACAGCACAGTATTATATCTTTATATGCTAGAATAGAATTGAGAGGGATGAAACCCTCTTTTAATGGTCACACATGCAGAGCACACAGCACACACAGTGAAAGTTGGCCTCTGCATTTAACCCATCCTAATACCAGGAGTCTAGTACTAGGAGCAGTGGGCAGCTGTTGCACAGCGCCCGGGGAGCAATGGGAGTGAGGGGGGAAGGGGTTGTCCGGTGCCTTGCTCAAGGGCACCACGGCAGGGCAGGAGGTGAACTGGGACCTCTCCAAGTAGCAGTCCATACTCCATTTTTTAGGTCTGGTCGGGGACTTGAACCGGCGACCCATACAGCTCCCATTCCAAGCCCCTACTGACTGAGCCACTGCCGGACTAGGAGTGACTGGCAGCTCTCAGAAAGGAGGCTCAGAATCAGTGACATTGAGAGATGTTTTGCCAACAAAGTGAACAGATGTTATTTTGTGTCTGTTTTTCCAGAATGTGAATGAAGGATGTAAGATCTCGAGGCAGAGGAAAGGGTAAAGTAGAATTCAGTGACATAGGATTTTTGAAAAGATATTATGTTTTTCCAGAAGTTTTGGGTGTCTGTGGTTTTGACAGTGTATTTGTTCCATGTGTCAGTATCTTTAAAACCCATTAAGTGAATTGTGTTTTGTGTAATGGTGTTCTGCGTGGTCCTTTAGAGATTATTTTGGGGAAATGGTCATTCATGCGATGCCATAACTTTAAGCTAACTGCCTTTGCTTTCACTGCCCTGCGAAACAGGGCATGAAAGGTAATGTTATCAGAACACTTTTAGGACTTGGAAACACACGCCTACAGACCTTTCTCTGGGTAGTCAGGATGTATTCCTTTACCAGTAAAGATGAGAGTGTTGCCCCAAGCTACACATATGGTTTTATTTTCCTCGATGACTCAATTGTATTTGTGTTGCAATTCATTGACAGTACATTCAAATGTGGTTAAGTGCTTTTGCAGTGTTTTTTAATGGAACTCCATGCTCTCTTTAAAGTGCTATTTGTAGCTGTGTTTATTCTGCAACAGGTGGATGTTAACAAGTCATCTGTGTCTATGGACAAGCAGCCAATAGACACAGAGCAGTTTCCTCTTTGTCTCTTGTGAATGGCTGCTGGGGTCTGTGATTCTGATAAGCATTGTCACAGTTGTCAATAAAGCACACAAGTTTATCATAAGCAAGCTGGGTAGCAAATTCACACAGAAGGTTTTATGGGAGGAATCTTTTTGCCTCCTTTTGCCTTCTCAGTTCTGGAACTGTCTTTTCCTGCAGAATTCCTTGCAAATCTGGTGAAATGTTGTTTATTAAACTGAACCTATATAGTCTAATTTCTATCTCATTTTAGGCTGAGCTTATTTATTCATCTTAAGTAAAAGTAAAATTCCCTCAGTGAATAATTTGTTAGCCTTGAGTTTTGCTACATCCATGCAACTCCTCACAAAAAACACAACTAAACTACATGTGTGGGCTTTCTTCCACAAAGAGCAGAACAACTATGTTTCATAAGACTTGTAATCAGAAGACCAATAGTGAATACAGTAATCAATCTACTTAGACTCTACTTATTATTGTATCACTGATGATCACCAAGAATACCTGCTGTCTTTTGTATAGCTGTCACGCTGTAGCCAGCTTCAAATGTAAGAAATCAGAAAGAGTCTAGCACTTTATGATCATAAAATATCTAGACGGGTTTTCATGTGTCAAATATATTGGTGCATATAAAATTGCACACATGTCATGATGAACTGCCAACTGTTATCAGTTTAATATGGACTATATTTTTCTTCTCCAAAATGTGTGGCACACATTCTTCTCCATGTCACCATGGCAAAAACAAATTGACCATGACAAAACCAAAAGACCCAATTCAATTTTGAAGGCTGTTTTTAAAGGCTTTTGTATTTTCTTTTGCAGAAGAGTGACTCTTTAATGTCAAAAACAGGTCAGAATGAACTACTCAGAGCTTTGCAGTCAGCTGTGACGCACACCTGACAGAGAAGAATACAACTAAAAACTGCAGTCACTAATTACTCTATAGATTAAGATGATTTATTATTGTGAATTATTTCCAAAACATGCACATGTACTGTCTGTCTTTGTGAAGCCCTTTGGTGCAATACATTGATTTTTTAAGCGCTCTATTGATTAACTAAACATATTCCTTGAAGATTTTACCAAAAGGAAAAACACATGATTGTTTATACAATATGATACTGTGTTTTACATTAAACTACACCAAAGAATATAGTTTAACATTTGCTCCACATGTAGAAAATACGTAATTAATTCACTGCTGCCATTGACCAACATGGCGACTTTAGCCCAAAAGAAAGTCCCATTAGCAAAGACAATTGGATATCCTGGATATGAAAAACACCAAGTTATAGTCATTTAAGTATGCACTCTAGTGAATGTGAGGTTTTGGGCATAACAATAAAACTAGAATGAACTAGATTCAGGCTCAAAAGGCGGCAAGTTATGATCCAAAGCAATATTAAGTTAATTCCCTTTTGCTCTAGTCATTGTCCTCTCTATTAAGTGGTGAGCACCAACCGGGTTTCATATATTATATCATTGCAGTCTATCTTAAACATTCACAGAATAAATTAATGATTGATCCTGCATACTAACAGTACCAGAGGATGCAGTAAAAAAATGTTCGAGGCAGTCATATAAAAGTGGTAGAATAAATCGATTGACTATTGTTGCCTGGGAACAATGGATGATAACAAAATAAAAAATAAAGCTGTGGTTTATGTTGCTATAATATATGTAAAAGTACTATATCACTTCATCTGCTGAATAACTCAGAGGGGTCATTGGAACCCTTTGGGTGTGTCATTATACAAATAATGTGTTGCTTTTGCTGAGAGCCTATAGGATCTGCATTAGTTTTTGGATCATGGCAATTTTTTACAGCGATGAACTAATACATTTCATTTTTTTCTTTCAAAAGCTTCTACTTTTTTCTAACACTCTTTTTGTGTATGTGAATTCAAAACAGCATTAGGATATGATGCCAGTCGGAACGTCCCTTGTGAATCTGATTGAGAAGGTTTTTACTGAATGCTTTCTGTCATTCAATTGACTTGCCCAGCCATCTTTTTCATACCCTACGTTATCCTCTATTTCAATTGGAAAATAATATTTATAATTAACATCATACTGTATGAAAGAAAAGTTAAAACTACCAAGTGAGACCATAACATATATTATAATAGTTGGATCATTTTTCTCAAAGCATTCTATCAAATCTGAACTTATTATACAAACCAGTGGAGTCACTGCCTGCTGTCCATATCTTTAAAAAAAAAGATGGAGTCAAATGCAGACAAATGCGTAAGCACGCGCGCAACTCTGCCCTGATCAGTGCATGACTCATCTGAGCATATGTAGGGTTGTCTACATGTATCACCTGATTGGCTGCTTTCATGTGTTGTTTTGTGTAGGCTCGGTGAGTCTCAACGATTGGTCTATTCAGTGTCAGCTTCTGAAAGGGAGTCAAAGTCAAAGCTGCAGTGGCAACCGGCTTTTGTGCTGTCAAGCTAATAACTAAATAATTTGTAGCTGTCTTTCAGTTTACCATAAAACATTACTCATTTCCCATTTCAGCCATTTCTGAGTTCCACATATTTCCATTTATGAAACGGCCTCCTGTAGTCAATGTTATTCACAAAGCGTCCTTGCTGAAATGTGCAATGCTTTTGAAAAGCCCCTTTGATCTTATAAAGGATCCAAAATGTCTTCATTAAATATTCCTGTCACTTCCGACAGATGTGCTTCTCCTCAGTAGTGCAGAATGTCCTCTCCTTGTGCTGCCAACACTTGCATTACTAACGCTATAGGCCATTCTGCACTATTACAAGCCTAGCTAATGAATTATCTTGACAATCACACTTTAAAGGCGGCACCCAGGGAGGAAATAATGTCCATATTTGGAAACCTTCCCCCATAGTGATGAGGGCAGGTTACACATTCCCTAAGGTTCTTAAAACATAACATAAATAAGGTTAAACTGAACAGCAAGTAAGAAGGGTTAGTCTTAATTTGATTGCAAAGCCACAAATACAAATAGCAACAGTTTCTTGAAAAAACACGTTTTACCGTAAACAAATACATATTCCATATAGCTTATTTAAAACATCCATATAATAATTTATTGATGGGGCATCAACAGTTTCCTTGGCATACAGTATGATTGTTTTTAAAACTAATTTCACATCTCATTGAAATGCTATTCCATATTGGAAATGGAAACAGAAACGATTATTAAAAATAAATAAAAGAGTGTGTCCATTATACAGCATAGATACATACATGCATGTACAGTATCGATCCAATTTTCAAAATTTAGAATTAGACCATTTTTAACTTAATAGTTATGGTTCACCCTACAGATAACGTTCTGTTTGTTCGAGCCTCATATACAGTATGAACTTATTGATCACCAAAGGCCTGACAAATATAAAAATAAGCTGAGAAACATGTGATTGAATAGTTTCCCGCATAATATATTATCAAAGCAGTCACAGACGCATGTTTTTATCCATCTGAAGTCAAACACTTTTTATTCAAGCCGTCACAATTCACCAGCTTTTGATACAAATGTGTATTAAATTACAGTATCTGGATGCCATTGCATGGTTATCAACCACTATAATTGGTCTGCGTACTCCCAGATCTAAGAAGGCAAAGATAATAATGTCCCTGCCTGAATACACTCAATTAGCACCCAAAGGTATAAATAAGCCCAACATATAATGATGTTATGAGCGAAAAGCAGATGCAAACAGAATAAACTATAGATGTTGACTCCGAAATATCTTCTAAACTCATGTGGTGTAAATGTCTTTTTAACTGTGAATTTGACAGTAGTCAAATTTCTGTGCTGCACTTATGCAGTATAGAGCCGTGGGGAGTTAATAGAAACAAAAATATTCAAAGCGCAGTGCAGCATTTGTCAAAAGCTCCCCTTTAAAATGCCTTTGTGGAGGAAAATGTACAATAAAGAGAAACAGTCTAGAAGAGGTAACTAGAGAATATACTGTAATACGTCAGCCATCCAACTCGCCAACTCAACTCTCAGAAGTACTGGAGAGTACAAAGGTTAATATAGATCTGGTCTCAATGTCAGCAGTGGCAATTATTCCGGCAAAAAAACAACCTCTGAATGACGACAGTGGACTGAGGCAGACCTCTTTAAATAAGCCCTGACAGCAACATCTTAGCAATGTGTGAAATATGTCAAGGGCCCCTCAACATTGATCTCACTAAAAGAGTTCCTGCCATGCACACCAGCACAGCGATTACCCTTGAAAACGCATGCCAGCTTGTTAGTCTGTTAGTAGAATTTTCAAACTGTGGCAAAAAGAGACTTTGATGACATGAAAAGACGCCACAGGTCCTGTGGAGGGGTGTATCGAGGTCAAGTGATGAATGTAGGTATTGGAAAGAGAAGAGTGGACATCATTGGGCCTAAGTGGCATTCTAAAATAGAAATATTGGCACACACTTAGGTTTTGTGGTTTCATTCCTCTCAAGGAAAAAAGATGTGGATGGAGATCTTGTAGAACAATCACCAAAGAAGTTGCAATAGACTTTCGCTTTATGGCACTTCTCCAAAATGTCATTCAAAAAGCAATTACCTCTCCAGTGCCGAACCCTTTGCTCTGATTTTTTTTTCCGCACAATGGGATGTCTGTTTTTCAGAAGCCAGGCTATTAATAATTGTGGCAACTGTAGCATTCAGACCATTTCACTGCAGTGTTGCTTTTAATAAGCAATGTTGCATATACTATATCATCAATATTTTGAGTTTACTTTATGAAAGAGCAAGCAGAGTCTTTAAAAAATGTATTAGAGTTGGAGACCAGGCAGACCTTATCGGTTGAGTGGAGGAGTAAAAACGTGTGAGAGCAACTCAATGAGATTTTCTTTCTTTTTCTGCTGTTAACTATGAAGAAGGGCACATCAATATAAAAACAACAACAGTCAATACAACTATTTTTGTTATCGCAACATATCGCAGAAGTTAACTTCTAACCTTTAGGTCCAAACCGTTACAGGATGGGTTTCAGGAATGTCAGTTTAATGGATCTGTAAAACCCATATATATATAAAATGCTAATTTGATGCTGTTGAAAGCCTACTTCTCGGTCTGAAGATATGTTTTGGAATATCAACATAATAATAAAATAGTTTTTGAATGAATGAATAAGCAAAGTTAATAGGTGCATGTGAAATGTAAAATGCATGGACAATGTTTTCAAATGATTCCCCCCAGATTTGCCAATGGCAACAAAAGCAAAATGGTTATTAAACTGAAGTAACTTTGTTTAGTTAAGGGAACAATTTACTTTTGTCTATTGAAAAAATAAAAAGGGTTGTCAATGTTTCACATTCACCAAACTAAAGCTCAGTGTTAATTCTATCTGAAAGACTATCTTGACATTTATTTAATTCTCAATTGTCTTTCACTCACTCCTCTAACTGCTGATCATGGGCAACCACTTTTTTAGTTAACCAACAAGGTGTTGCCCCAATCTCCAGCAGCCAATCATTGTGCTGCTGACAAACTTTAAATCTCTTCTCCTTTCTTTTGCTGTCAGCTGTCATCTCAGGTAATATTGCTGAAGCCCTCCTCCACCCCATTCACCTCCTGTTTTCACATCCGTGCCCGGGTTAAGCTCATCAGAAATCCACTCTTCATCTACTCCAGACTTCATTTTATATTATATGATATTACAATTTGGTCTCACCACCATCACTATGGACATTTCATCTTGTGCACATGTCAATACATTTACTCAGAAATACGTCTCTCTTGATTGAAATGCTTCTGTGGGCTGGAAAGATCATTCCGTCGAACACAGTACAGTATATGTTTGATCCAACATTTTAAACGGAAATTAATGTTTTGATAGCACCATCCACTCCCAGACAAAAGTAAACGATCTCATACAGATTCTTCGTAGCAGTCTCAGAAGCAGCAGGAAGACAAAACAACAAAGACTCAGTTTATTGATTGGCATCTCCTGATTCATCAGATGTACTCCTATTCAACTCCTTCAGTCCTTTCAGGAATCAGAGAGAAAATGGAAAGAGCTGGCATTTAATTAACCACTGACGTCCAATTCATATTAGACGTGTTCCTAACTCAGCCCAAAACATTTTTATCTTGACAACCCAGCGCCGCACAATGCCTCCGGATCACATCTGGGCCCTGACACAGTGTCATACTCCTCTACGACCTTTCACTGGTTTGCCAAGAACAATCCACACCACAAGCCCTGCTAATAATGAAGATGACAGAAAGAGAGAACGGCGCTCTTTTGCCCTGGGAGGTGAGGCTGATGAGGTCAACAAGGTCACAAAAAGTTTGCCTCTGCCGGACAACAACTCGCTCTCAAACTGACACCTGTTGAAATAAAAGTGAAGGAATTAGGTCCATGGATTTGATCAATAAGGTTCGACTCTAGACACATACCTTAAACTATAAATATATCATATATAAACAAAATGCAGGAGCCTCTCTTGCTGTTTTATTTAAGAGATTCTGTATTGCATCCAGCATAAAATCAATCCAAATATTGCGCTAACCTTTTTTGATGACATTACAGACCTTACATAATTTGGATGGATTTTTGACCCCACAGATTGATGAACCCAGAGACAGTAGTGCTCACTAAGCATGTGACACTATGAAGGGTGCGACTATAGAGTCCAAATATTAAGATATTCTCCCTACTAGATGATTCACGGATGAATGATGAATTAATGATTCTTTCGATGTTTTAATTGCAAGGCATGAGCATAGTAAACCGTTCTCATCAGGTTGTTTCAGTTTCTGTTTTATTTTGTACTTAAACTGCATTAAAAGTTGAGATAACGGGGCTCATTTCGAAACAAACAAAAACACAGCAAAATCCTCAAAAAAGTCAACAAGAGCTTCACAGCTTCTGAAGTATACTCAAGCTCTTAGAAGTTGCCTCCCAGGCCGTTCAGGCTTTTTGTCGAATCACTAAACAAGCTCATCAATCAAAGACCGGCTGGGCCAAGTTTCCCTAAATTGAACAAGATTAGAAAGTAATACAGGTTTTAGGTGCAAAGCCAAACAGCTCGCTGCACCCTCACTGCGAGGGGGACCCAAGTTCCCATCAGCAAAAACACGTGGGTTTGCTATCCTGGCTCCAAAATGGTGGAATGAGCTCCCCATTGACATCAGGACAGCAGAAAGCTTACAAACCTTCCGGCGCAGACTGAAAACTCATCTCTTTCGACTCAACTTCGAGCGATATAACTATTAACAAAGCACTTATATACTAATAAAGGACTGGCTTATCTAAAGCCAGTTGAGTAGCACTTGAAATGTTTTAGCTCTATGAAACCTGATGTACTTATATGATTCTGTTTTCTTCAAGTTTGTATCTTGTTGGTCGAACGCACTTATTGTAAGTCGCTTTGGATAAAAGCGTCAGCTAAATGTAATGTAATGTAATGAACAATCTTTCAAAGTATTATTGATTCAAACAAACCTTTCACAGCATCAGAAAATATTTAACATTATGTTTCTGTCACTAGGAAGCTCTCATTCAAAACCATCACAAAAGGCAGAATTTTAATGCGGTAGTGAATAATTTGAGCTGAATATTAAAAATAGAAAAAACACAAGCAGTTTCACATTTAGAATAAGTATTTGCCAATTGTGTAACAGGACCAAGGGGCTACAAGCTAAAGGCTAACGTTTGCTCTGCTGTTTTTTTTATAAGATATAGACGTCTGATGACTTAAATCCTTCATCCTGTTAAAGTTTAACTTAAAACCACTTAAATATAGTGGTGTAGTGGGCGTTGGACGCGGGGGTACGCCGTACCCCCACTTATTTGGAGCATGATCTTTTTTTTAATAGTCTAATAAATATAAAAGCATTGCCAATGTTATCAGTTGCAAATGTGTATTTGTTGTAATAATGACATCATACATTTCAGAGTAATTATAATAAAAAATAAAACCGATTTCCTTAAAACATTATGATTCGTCATCACGCTCGTGACCCCGCGGCGAGCTGGGGGTGTGTGTGTGTGTGACACACCCACACCGAGCCAGCTCGCCGCCCGCCGATTTTGCGTCAGCTCTTTCCCTCAAGAATGCTAACGAAAAAGCTCTATAATGGCAGGCAAACATGTTTTACTTTACTTCTTTTCTAAAAAGAATATAATTCACAAGAAGAAAGAGGCTAGCAGCACCGAAGCTACAAGTGAAGCTGCCACTAGTACTATATCATCAGAAGAGACTAAAGACGTGGATAATGCTAGCACTAACGTTAACGTTAGCTGCGCTAGCAACGTTCCCCTAGCTAGCTCAAGCTCACCTTTCCCAGAGGTATGGACGGAGGAGATGTGACGGAGGAAACAAGAGGCATACCCGTGGCGTGGATAGACTGCAAAGCTGGGAAACTGGGCTGCAAAGTTTGTTCATCCATTTCGGATTTAACAGTCTTCAAAACCCAGGGTGTGTGTGTGTGTGTGTGTGTGTGTGTGTGTGTGTGTGTGTGTGTGTGTGTGTGTGTGTGTGTGTGTGTGTGTGTGTGTGTGTGTGTGTGTGTGTGTGTGTGTGTGTGTTACGTTCCCTACTGGGCTAGGGGAACCAAAGGGAAGCAACACAACCAGAATGGGATTAGTAATAATTATAAATGGTTTTATTATAAGACAGTGTGAAACAAAATGGCAGTCATGTAGCCTGAACAAACAAAAGGGCCAAACGGGCAAAGGTTGATAACCAAACAAAAGGAGGACTCTAAAAGTGAGTCTATTTACACATCTGAAATCACTAAACACTAACGAAAGGAGGCTGCAAGAAAACACAGCTAAATAAGGCAAGTAAACACACTACTCTAAACACATATCTCAACACGACACTAAGCACATATAGGCCTATAATCACACTAAACACACTACACGAGTTAAACACAGTCTAATAGCTTAAGTCTAAAGTGTCCACAACACAAGAGCAAAATGTGTGAGGCGTCTACTCGCAGCAGAGCCTCCAGAGTGATGATTGTCCCCAGCTTTGTAGTCGTCTCCAGCAGGTGTGCGCCGGCTGTGCGCTGTGATTGGAGTGCGTCGGGGCCGGCGTGCTCCAATCACAATCTTCAGGGGCGGACCAGGAGATGGCAGCCAATCACGACAGGGCAATCGCACAGCTTATTTACATGCAACACACATTAACACAGTTAAGAGAACCAGGAAGGCAGCAGCCGTAACACTCCCCCCCTTAAGACACAAACCCACAGGTTTTGTGAACTAAACACACTAACGAAGCTACCCAATATCACAAAACAAACCTACCTAATAACACACACTAACATCACAAAACCTCGAAGACATCGAGGCGCTTTTACAGGTACACATTGGTATTATACATGTACTGTGGACAATACCCACAGGAGCAAATCCGGGTGAAGTGTCTTGCCCAAGGACACAACGGCCTGACGCAGTGGCGGCAGGAGCGGGTTTCGAACTGGAGTTCCCCAGCACTCCCCCTTGATCTGATGATCGGATGCACAGACCACTGCCACCCGTAAACACCTGTGTCATGGAACACGATGATGTCCTAACTCCAACTGACATGCTCAGAGCAGCAGACTTCAGATAATGGTTAATGGTCCTGCCCTCAACAGCTCTACGTCAATTATGGGGAGTCATCATATGCCGTTTCCATGGAAACGCATCCCTCGCCATAAAAGACGATGTCGCTTTATATTAACTCCTATGAAAATGTTCAAAAAGTGCTCAAACTTTACATGTGTGCTAATAGTCCAGCTGTGACGACATCTACGGGAGAGTTTTGAGATTTCTTCAAATGCCATTGCCATGGTAACACAAGGCTTGCCATGAAACACAGTTCTCTCATAACTTCAGTGAAAATGCTCCAAACGGCCCAAAACTTCACAGGTTTTGTAACTATGCAGCCATCCACACATCTAAGCGTATGATGGGGTGTCATCAAATGTTGTTGCCATGGCGACAGATCACTTGCCATGAAACCCGATGTCGCTGTAATTCCAATGGACAGGGTCCAATCGTCCCCCAATCTTCACTTGTATATCACCGGTCCATGCCTCAACAGCTCTACGCCAAATCTGAGATCTCACCATATGCCGGTTCCATGGAAACGCATGCCTCGCCATAAACGACGATGTCACTATAAATGTTCAAAAAGTGCTCAAACTTCACATGTGTGCTAACAGTCCAGCCGTGAAGATATCTACGGGACATGCCGTTGCCATGGCAACACAACTTCAGTGAAAATGCTCCAAATGGCCCAAAACTTCACAGGTTTGGTAACGATGCAGCCATCAACGCATCTAAGTGTATTATGGGATGTCATCAAATGCCGTTGGCATGGCGACATATCATTCACCATCAAGTTAGTTCAAAAGTTTGCAGTTCAAATATTCTGCTGCTTTGCCAAGCCTTTTTACTTTCTTTGCTTCTCTCATCACACATTCAAGCCCCCAGTGTTCATGTATCATTTCAATCTAAATTTTGAATTTTCTTCTTACACATTACATTTCAGCATAGAAAATTCAGCATCAGCTTTTCAGCATAAAGCATTCCCACTAGCAATTTCTTCAGGAATTGCATTCTCTAGTTTATGAATGATGTTCCAAGCAGTTGGGTCTTGTATTGCAAACCTTTCTCCTACAAAACTACATTCCCATACAACTAAACTGCATTTCAAGGGACATGTTTCATCTTCCAGATTATAGTACCACTTTCAAATATGTGTGGGATTGTAAATTGAAAGAAAACTAATACAAAAAACGACATGGTTATGTTTAAACTACTAGGTTGTGTATCACTAACATTAGGTTTAGTTAGGACACAAACACTTGAGGTAAAGTGTGATGTTGGTGTTCTGCATTCGCCTCGAATAACAATTGATAACATGGTTACTTGTAAGTTAGCATCATCTTAAGGATACCGCACTGAGCATTGTACTGTACAGGTAAAAAGGTTATCTTAAAAAAAAGCTTTGCCCCGAGATGTTAATAATTTCTGGATTTTGAAAACAAAACCAATCTGTGAGGATAAAGCAATGTAGTGACAGATGCGGGTGTTGTGTGACAGTCTGGATAAACAGTAGTAGACCTTTCTCAGCGGCACAGCACACATTTTGACTTTTCAAACACTGCTGTAATTAATCACATAAATAATGGCTCCATTCCATGAAGGTATTTGTGTTACATCTGTCATTTTTGTGCTATGAAAAAACATAGTATATGCTGCAAGAAATTATATCAACAGGGATTTATAAGTGTATATATAGCTAGGACATTGAGAGTGAGGTATAACAACGCTGCAGTCAAAGTGTGTCTGTCTGCAAAGCAATGTCTGAAAAAAAGCACTTGAGGAGCTGTTCATGAGTAATAGCCCTGAAAAGAATGCTTAACTCGAGCTGCATCCTCTTGAGCCGCAATGAACACTTGATTTGAGAGTAAGAATGTGAAATGGAGACTTCAGACTGAATAAAAGTCCACCAGGAGTATGAAACCGTAGTTTTTCTACAACGTTTACCGAGCATCAGTCAATTGTTGTTATGAATCACCAGAAGGGTGATTCTACACTTACCACAAATAAATTATGGATGTGAATAATTTAAGAGCAGTTTATTAAGAGCCCCTTACTTAATGCACCCTTAAATAAATAATGTTGATAAAACCCAGCACTCTTTTGAGCTCAGCATTCTTGTGGTGATGTTATTATGATTATTTTAAGATTAAAATAGCAGGTTGTATTATCATTTCTAGCATTGATATTACCAACCAACCAAAGATAATCTTGATAAAAACACACTGAGAGGATTTGTGGCAGTAGCATTTAAACATTGTTAAGATTAATGCCTTACCTAATTCCATGGTGACTTTCCACTGTCAGTGCAAAGCAGGACATACTACAGTATGAATCAATGATTAGCCAACATTAATTAACTGATGGCTACAGGACACCATCCTGTGTATTGTTGAACCACACTCAGTCTATAATCTAATCTCCAGTTTGTTCTAGTATATGTGTGGGCAGGGTCTAGAATACAAACACTTTTAATCAATACTTATTAAAATCAGATAAATGACAGAGATATTAAAGGCCAAATGCTCCATGGATACACAGATTTCTGCTAACACTAAAACATGACGTAAACTCCCCTAACATCAGTCTACCACAAAGCTAAACAAAATCTTAAATCTAAATCCGAATGTCCAGACTTTTCCACATTGACAGGCTCAATGATGCAACAGTTGCCTATTCAATTAATACAGATAATGTGTTTATATTTAAAATATGTGTAGTAGAAAACAATGTTGGCCTCTTGTAGGTGGAACAGTGGGGGTGAATACCCATTGTACTCCTGTCAATAATTTACTTATAATTTTAAAGCAATTAACCTCTATGGCATACATTCATTCTTAATCAAGCTTTGATGCAGCTGTTGCTTAGAATTTGCTCATTTCTGTTTCAGTGATTAGGTACAGCATCTGAGCATGACATACAGTACATTGTGAAGAAAAACGCATCTCTCTATTCATGAAAGAGAAAGACAGGCTGATTCAATTATGTCTGGATCTCCTTTTATAGCTTTCACATTTGTTTATATTCCTGTCTTAACTTGTAATGGTGTCTAATGATATCAGGGTCACAGTGACAATGTAGATTATTTTAAATATACAGCTGTGCTGTTGGGGAATGTGTGACATCGGCCAAATACCTTCTGCATACATGAAGCTTCTACATACCCGCCCCCTGAGGGTATTCTCTAATTACCCTGATAAATTAGTACACAAACTAATATTATAACCTGGCATTTTGGGGATATATAATAAACCACACAATAACATTGAATAAGGGCGAAAAACATGCCAGCTGACACGAAACCCTTATGGTCCCTCCCGCAGGCGACTGTCCCTGTGGAAACGCTGTGAACTACTTCATTATTAGCTTTGAACCATGATCTTTCATATTGTATATCAACAGTAACGTGCAGTATAAATGTCACTTCACATCATAGTTTTGTTTTGATTCCTCTCAAGTACCACTATTTTTTGTGGTAATGTGATAGATAGATTTTTTCAGATTTTATTCAGAACAGGTACTTGTTGGCCTACTTATAAATGTATGTATTTATATCACGCAGAGTTTCTGTGATATTACTTGACTTAGACATGCTTGCGATTATGAAAATACCTTTGGGGATGCAACTGGCTGCAAAACAAAAGGTAATAAAATAAGATAAAACGTATACATTGAGCTTCTTCTAAAGTTTGGACAGGTAAAAAATCTGATTGAATCGCAGATTAAACTAGAGAATGCAATTCCTGAAGAAATTGCTAGTGGGAATGCTTTATGCTGAAAATCTGACGCAAACTGCTATGCTGAAATGTAATGTGTAAGAAGAAAGAGAAGAATTTAGATTGAAATGATACATGAACACTGGGGGCTTGAATGTGTGATGAGAGAAGAAAAGAAAGTAAAAAGGCTTGGAAAAGCAGCAAAATATTTGAACTGCAAACTTTTGAACTAACTTGATGGTGAATGATCTGTCGCCATGCCAACGGCATTTGATGACATCCCATAATACGCTTAGATGCGTTAATGGCTGCATCGTTACCAAACCTGTGAAGTTTTGGGCCGTTTGGAGCATTTTCACTGAAGTTATGAGAAAACCGTGTTTCATGGCGAGCATTGTGTTGCCATGGCAACGGCATTTGAAGAAATCTCAAAACTCTCCCGTAGATGTCTTCACGGCTGGACTGTTAGCACACATGTAACGTTTGAGCACTTTTTGAACATTTTCATTGGAGTTCATGTATAGCGACATCGTCTTTTATGGCGAGGGATGCGTTTCCATGGAAACAGCATATGATGTCACCCCATAATTGACATAGACCTGTTGAGGGCAGGACCATTAACCATTATCTGAAGTCTGCTGCTCTGAGCATGTTAGTTGGAGTTATCATCGTGTTCCATGACACAGGTGTTTATATTTGAGCTAATGAGGCTGCTGCTGTGAGGAAATATCAGCCTGAAATTACAATGGGCTTTAATGGAGACATGTTGAAAGTTTTTGTCACTTCATGCCCTCAAGAGGCATTTTGTTTAATTATTATTGCTTAATTATTTGTCATTTATCAAGCTACGAGATGTTTTCCTACGTTTGTCATGAAAAATGATGTCTCAGGAATGTGTTACACGAATAATGTCAGAAAAATGTGTAACATTTTAAAGTTGGAATGAGGTTTCTGAGTGAAAGTATGAATGAACAGTTAGCAGTTGAAGTCGCATGAAGATTTGTTGAAGTCTGAAGAATTTCTCCATTGACTTCAATGGTTAAAAATGTGATGAATTATTTATGGGATGTATCTCTGGAATTATGAAAGTTATGAATGATAAAAGTAATAGCAATCGATTCCCGACCGAGCTGAACGTTTTGATGTTTGAACGGAGTTTCTGCGATGTTCAATGCAGTAGGAGAAGACCGGCAAAATAACGGCCGGAATAATAAGAATAAAGAACTTCGTGCGTAGAAGAACAGATAGTTGGAATGCTGTTAACAGCATTCCCACTAAAATAGCAAATGCTGAAGTCTCACATTGGTCAAGCTAACAGCTGTTTGCTGCATTTTGAAACATGCACAAAAGAGCTACGTACAAGAGCCAAATGAAAAGGAGACACAGAGGTTTTGGCTAAGCAGCATTAGAGGGATAGACTGCAGGAGGTAGAGATGGATAAATATGAAACCGAGAAACTGCAGGAAGAGGACCAGACGGCAAGCTTCAAAGAGCCAGTAGGACATTGACACAACAGATATCATCTATGAGCCAGCAGCCTCACTTGCCTGCTCAATAAAGAAAGTCTTATGTGCAGCAGGCAAGGATGGAGTCCAATATAGGAGGCAACAAACACATGCTGATGACTTGTTTGATGCTGGTGTTGACTGCAGCACAAGGCGACATGTTTGACAATGGGTGGGTTGATTTTCCATAGAAATATTGACACATCTAGATACAATGTTTGGTCCATGTTGCTTGCATCTAGCTTAGTTTAGAAAGTTCCTTTGCTTTCTTTTTTTTTGTCTTTTTTTCCCTTGCTTGTGTATTTCCTGTGTTAAAGTTTTTACAATTGTTTATGCGGCTGCTTATGTGTGGCTTTTTATCTTGTGTTTTTGTTGTGCTTATTTTGCATGGCACAAAACCAACAGCTCTTTTGGGTGAAATAAAGGATTTTGTTCTTGAACAGTTTTAAATGTGATATGTGGTTAGTAACTTGTACTATGATGTATTTATCATCGCAGCAGGTACCTGTACCTTTTCTCTAGCATATGGAGTGAACTCGCCCTTATTTTAAAACTTTGACATTATTTGTTTCAAACGTCTCAATTGTCACGTCCGACTTCCTCCCTTGTGTTTATTTCTGCTCATTCTGCCTCCATGTCCCTCCTTCCACACTCTCACTTTATCCGGCAGTGGCTCAGTCAGTGATGAAATAAAGAGACGATGGCCAGGTAAATAAGATTAAGCAGTTCCTTTAGCCCCCAGTAATGTTACATAAGTAAATGATATATGATGTAATTTAATCATGTTATTTCATATTTAAAATAAGTCTTAATTTTTCTGTACTAACAAAACAATGTTTTTTTAAATTAACAAAAGCATGTTGTATAGATTGATTCTTTACAATATTAGTGTTCTAATCTTAATAGCTGTGATTATAACAGTTTATACTCTCCTTCTTCCCCTAAACCTGCCCAGATGATGTCCCACTGACCCCAGGTCAGCACCTCCAGGTCCAGCACCACCGTGACCTGCTGGAATACACAATTAAACATTTTTCTATGACCTATTTTTTGTATTAATAAAATTAAACTGAACTTAAGACAGTTTAATGACCTAGAGATATCCTATTATTCCACTGCTTATGTAGACATGTTGGAAATAATGGTTAAAACCATTTTAATTTTGTATTTTCATCTTATCACAAAGTAGATGTAAGCATATATCCATCCTCTCTCTGCAGCTTCATGTCTTCTATTATTATAACTTTCATCATTGAGTCAGAGGAAATCAATCATGTTATTTAACATCATCAGCAGTAAAACAAATATCAGCAAAAGGGTGTTTATCGAGTTGTTTATTTGTATTGTATGTGCACCTCGGGGGTCCAGGTGGATTGCAGCTCTGTCCTGATGATCCGCTGTGCACTTTTCAGATTAGGGGTCCTTCTCCAGCAGACCCATTTCTCCAGAATTGTCCTAATTACAGAGAAAAACAAGAGAATTAATCATATTAAACACAGGGTTGCAAAAGTCTTATTGCAAAATGTAACTCTAAGCATTTCAGACAAACAATCCTTAAAGGATAATTTAAAATGATGCACTGTTTTGGTTTTTAAAAAAATAGTGAGATGAAATGACAGTCACACATCCCTTTGACAGCACTGCAAAAACAAAAATCAAGCAAAAGGCTGCTGTCTATTTTTGATTTTTTTATTAATATGGGATTAGGATAAATTAAATAAACTTTAACCTAAATAAACGATGATCAAATCTGGTGGAAATATTTAAAATAGTATTTTTTTTAGCCCTACCTCAAAGCAGCATGAGCTGAATAAAAAGGTTGTAATGTTGTCCCAAAGTTTAATAAACAGTAAAACATTGCAAAATGTCAGAGAAATAAATAAAGCAAACAGCTGCTACACGTCAGGGTAGCATTTTATAAATCCCACCGTAATGTAGGCTATACAGGTCTAAATGTTTTCACTTTGGTCTATTTATGTAATATAAAGTATAACTTATCTATAACAGAGCCAAGATCTCTATATGACTTTAGTAAACTTCTGAATTGAATTAAGAATAAGTGTGAACGAACAGTGCCGTACGTCCAGCTAGCTAGTAGTTAGCGTCACTAACGTCACGTATTTATCCGTATTATTTAACGAAAATGTACGTTTTAATGCCCCTTGGGTTTGATGTGTGTGACGTTAGTTAATTTAAAGTAAGTTAAAACCCAATACTCACATTTATTAGTGATTCCTCCGCTTGCTGCTGCTTTTAAATCCACTCTGCTGGGGAGACCGGACAGCCATTTCATTTGAAAAAAACATACTCTTCCCTGCGCGCATTGCACCCTGGGATATGGTAGACCGCGGAGGATACATCAGATGTATCCTTCAAATCTGGGAGAATAAGGCCGCATTCGTGGGCCGCATTCAGAGGAGTCTCGTCTTTTAAAAAAAAACTGGAACAGCCTTCTTTCGGCGGTGACGTATATGTGGTCTACAAATGCAGCCTCCGAAGGGTGCAGCCCCTTAATTAAGACACGGCCTACGTGTGCTGTGTGCTCTACATGTGTGACCATTAAAAAGGGTTTTATCCCTCCAATTCTATTTCTATCAGAAACCCTCCTTTTTACGCAGCGGTCCAGACATAGACATCAAACGGCAAAACATATTCAGTGTGCAGTTCCTTTGGCATTAGGGCAGGGATATCTAGATACTTTCCAAGGTTTGAGCTACGAGATGTTTTCATACGTTTGTCATGAAAAATGATGTCTCAGAAGTGTAGGGTTTGGGAATTATGGCAGGTGTAAAAAAAAATATGAAGGGGAATTTCAAACTGTCCTCCACTCTAACTCTGACAACACACTCTCTGCCTTAAAGAGCTGCGCAATGTTAAAGCTGAAGAAGGCCTCTTTACCAAGGTCTGAACAATGTTTAATATTTATAAAATGATGAATCTGATTTAAAAGTTGTTTAATATGAGTAATGTCACAAAGATGTGTAACATTTTAAAGTTGGAATGACGTTTCTGAGTGAAAGTATGAATGAACAGTTAGCAGTTGAAGTTGCATGAAGATTGTTCGAGTCTGAAGATTTTCTCCATTGACTTCAATGGTTAAAAATGTGATGAATTATGGCATATATCTCTGGAATTATGAAAGTTATGAATGAGAAAAGTAATAGCAATCGATTCCCGACCGAGCTGAACGTTTTGATGTTTGAACGGAGTTTCTGCGATGTGGAATGTGGGAGAAGAAGACCGGCAAAATAACGGGCGGAATAAAATTAAAGAATTTCGTGCGTGGAATAACAGATAGTTGGAATGCTGTTATCAGCATTCCCACTAAATAATAGCCACATCAGGTCAGGCAATGTGGGGCATATCCCCGTGTTTTGTTGACATTCACAGTGTCTGAGCTGGAGGTTTGGTTGACTCACCGAGGTCGAGGATTCAGGTCAATGCTCTGGGGCCTCATTTATAACGCCGTGCGTAGGATTCACGTGGGAAGGTTGCTTACGTAGTAGAAATCCAAAAAATAGGTACATAAATGTTCCGACATTTTCCGATTTACCAAACATTGCGTACCGGCGAGGAAAGTGCGTACAGCACTTCCTACGCCGGTTTCCCTTTATAAATCACAATCGACTCGAAATTCGGTGCAGCTTTTGCGGGCTTCACGTAACGCCCATAGGCTATTTGCCTATAAATAGTCAAAGAAACGCCCATTAATTCATTCATTCTGACTGACTTTATGAAGAAGATCGCAGGAAATGACGACAGAACAGCTAAAAAAGACATCTCACACCGTGTCAGATTTTGGTTATTTTGGGGAGGTCGAGATAAATCATATTGTTTGGTGGATGCCGTTTAAACCAGAGTAGCAGCATGGAGGTCGGATCGTTACCAAAATAAATAAATAAGTGGTCCGAAAAAGGTTCATGACAAAAAACATACACATAGCCTTCCTCAGGCAGTGTGTTTGTACCGGGGACAGGAGACCCTCCCCTTGATGAGAGACTGTAAGAAATGATCGGGGAATCCTTCCGGAGTGGAGTCATGACGACTGGATCTGAATTATGTTTTCGTATTTGGTGGTTTGTGTCCCAGTTGTCGATCAGCTGTGCGCAGCGTCTCCACTGCAGCAACTCTATATCCACCAGTTAAAGGAAATACAACTAATGTGTTGTGTTATATTAGCTGTACAATTTACCATATATGGTGTTCTTAGTTTCCATAACTCCTGTGTTTTATGAGCGAGTTATCAAGTCATGCAAACGGCATAAAACATGATTAAACATGGTAGTATATAAAACCATGCTCGTACAACCTATAGAAATGCAAAACAGCGTCATTTATGAGAAAACATTTCATAACATTAACACAACATATTCGAGGTGGTTTTAAATAACATATCCGTATTTATTTATTTCTCCACGTTATGTTTTTGTGTGCACTGAGGAGTCTCAAACAGGCGTTTGTTTAATCATTTTAAGATTGGCTTTAATCAATGTTTGAAAATGAATTCTTCATATGATAAATGAGAGGTAACATTTTGTTTATGGTATTATTTCCACATATTTCTCTCCATTCTTCCTTCTGCCAACGCGGTGTCGCAGTTTCTCGTCTCTCCCGTTTTTGTGCTTAGTGCGTACGCATGGGTTAGAGTTTGCATGGAGGACCGCACGTTTTCCCATCAAGTTAGTATTTTATAAATCGCATAGGCCTACATTGTGTAGAAACTGCCGTACGCCATTTTTTGAGCTTATATCCCTTTATAAATGAGGCCCCTGATCTCAAAAGGTTTCACTGGACCAGCTCAGTCTTTGTCGATATTTCACTTCCCATGGAGATCTGCCATCATTAAGTTCACTATTAACACCTGTGCCTTTCCTCAAAATGTCTTCCATGAAACCAAAATGGCCTCTGCCATAGGTGTTTCCAATCAAGGTAATTAAGATTGATTAGCCTCAGCTTAATATGACTGAGTTTGTGTCTACCTTTTGTCATGTCCTATATGAACACAACTGAAATTAATTAAATGAATGTTTGTGGTGCTGCTGTTTATTACATTCATTTTAAGAGTTCAATTAAAACAAAAACAACAGTCAGTTAGAGTTTTCATTCGATGCACACTGGTTTAGGGCCTGGGAAGGCTGTGATATTACTTCAGAGTTAGCTCACATGAAGTAGTTTCCCAATATGGTGTTCATTTGTTGTGTATTCAACCACGCAACTTTGGGTTTACTGGAAGTAGCCCAATGGTTTGAGTATAATGAGTCTGTTATTTGAATAACTATTTATCTCCCATTCTATATACTGTAAGTGAGCATAGCGGTTGGTTTAATTGTGTTTCATTGTGCTACAATGCAAGTAAATACCATTGAGCTTGCTTGTAATTGTTCTCAAGCTAATTTCTTTACATAAGTGAATTAATTCTGTCATTAGTTTAAACCTGTTTCACCTTTCTGGCAGAGAATGATTAAAAACCACATGGCAGAGACCTCGGAGACAGAGTAGCAGCTAGCAGTATAATGGAAACGAAAGAAAAGTTTATGAAAAAGAAAATGTGTTTTTTAGAGGATGGAAAAAATGTACAAAGTAAGACTTGTAGAGAGTTTTCCTGAGGGCGGCTGGGGAGATATGCCCTGTGTGCCCTAACAGGGAAAGACCCCACTGATACCACAACTCTGTTGACTATACTGGAAAATACAGAGAGCTTTTCATGTCAGAAATAGCCTCATTGATTGAACTTGTTTAGCAATGGCAATTAATTTAAAAGTCATTTTAATTTAGAGTGTATGTCTCGGTGTGACGAAGGTAACTTCGTCACACCGACTGGCCACTATGGACTGACGGCTTCAGGCCGGGTAATATTGCACTTTATTAGCGTGATTGCACAGTACAGTTGACATTACATATTTGCACATAATTCATACTAATTATTGAGGTAGTATCTTTTAACTGATTAAACCGTATTTATTGGAATGTTGTCTGGCAGGTGCTGGTCGGGTCCTCGGCTCCGCCTGGAAAGATAGGGGAGTTTGCGAGAGCGCCGGGAGGAGTTATGCTGGTGTAAGGATAACAGCGATTGAGTAATCAGGGTGCAAATAATATGTTGTCTGTGGCTGATGATTGTGTGCACCTGGTGTCCTGTGTTGTCTCCTCCCCCCTCACCTGTGTCTTGTTGTGCTGATTAGAGTGTGTGTATTTAGGCTCTGTTTCCCTGTCTGTTGAGAGGCTGGTAGGGTGTGTGAGATCCTTGTGGCTGCAGGATTGAGGCTGTGAACTTTGTGCACAT
This sequence comes from Gymnodraco acuticeps, assembly GCF_902827175.1. NCBI lineage: Eukaryota > Metazoa > Chordata > Actinopteri > Perciformes > Bathydraconidae > Gymnodraco > Gymnodraco acuticeps. The sequence continues at coordinate 249,473 of NW_022990106.1, read as the reverse complement.
GATTTTAATAAATGCCCACGTTGGGTTATATTTTTGGACGTTCTGCCTCTGCCTCCTTGCTTGGTCTGGGCTGCTCAACGGTCAGTCTCACACTTGGTAAAAGCATCTGTGGCTAGTGCAACATTTCATATTAGTGATTTTATATTTGTACTTTATCTAAAATGATACACACAACAATTCAACGCACTTGTTTCCATGTACATGTAAGCCAGCACACCAAGGGTTTCTCGAAGCATTTCCACAAATCTCTGTGATACAGCACCGTAATCTCTCTCATTATGATAATTCACGCCTTGATTCACGCATGATTTCCTTAAATATTTATTGAACCATGTTTGAAAGAGCAAGAACAAAGCTTTCACTCATGCATTTACTAAAGTTAACAAATGAACTGGAGGCTACTGGTGAATCATGCCGTTGTGTACAATATCATTTGCACTGCATAATAAAGTGGAGTTATGTAAATTCACAAAACCTAATAATGAAAAAGGAAGGGAAGAAAAAATAGATATTTTTGGCTTTTTGTGGTAGTGATTAGTGTTTTGGTGTAAAATCAGATTTACGGGATTGACACATGGACTATCAGAAACAAAAATACAAACCCCTATTACTGGTCAAAGTGACATTTCACTGCCACAAACCATTTACATGTCAGATTTCAGACTATATAGCTTATCAAAGCAGTTTAGGGCAGGAGGGAAAATGTCACATTCAGTTCATGCATCAAACATTAACCATGATATTTTCCACACTGGTTGAAAGCTTAGTTCTGCCTGCACAAACTCACACAGGCATCAAAGTAGTTAACAAAATAATTTAAAAATGATATCCAAATCACACGTATGGAAGATAGCAGCATATCCCCTTATCGATCTGAGAACAATGTCATTTATAGAGGTTTTTCAGACAAAAATAAAATGGTACAGCACATTTTAGTGAATCCTATTATACTATTTCTAATTAATTATTTGATAGTGGCTAATACCAAAACATGTAAATTGCCTTTGTTCTTAAACGGCTTTAAGAATTAGGATTGCTGTTAGACGCATTCACTGTAAGCAGTCTTAGTGGGCACACTAAAGAGCAAAAGGTTTTCACGATGAAAGGCATCCCCTGGACAGCTTTATGAAGCTGACTAACAAAGAGATCCTTCAATCATCTCACAAAGAAATGGTGGCAAGAACACTAACACATGTTTCTTTTGACAGGGGCAGAAGCAGTACATTATTTTAACCACCAGATATAAACATTATTATTTTGAAAGGAACAGTGCTAAGGACATTGACAGCTTTATGTTGCTTTGCTTCTCTGGTGTTGGGGTGGGTAATAGGCTTCTTAAAATGAACGACCTGTCAAGTAGTGTGACACAGAGCAGCAAACCAGCACTCCTTTGCAGCAGTCATGAGTTGTTGTGTTACAATTACCTTATTTAGAGTGTGGATCTAAGCTTGCTCTTAGAATAAAACAGCATGTCTCCTTTAGAAAACAAGACATGGTGCATTATGTTTTGTATTTTAGCATCTAGTAGAGTTGGTATTTACTGGGCCTCAACATAGGGAATACATTGAGCTGGAAAAGAGACTCCTATAATGTAGTACCCCAAGAGTAATGTTTTCTGGTACAGTACGTATTTTATTATAATTATTACATTTCATTTAGCTGACGCTTTTATCCAAACCGATTACAGGGACATTCTCCCTGGAGTAACTAAGGGCTAAGTGCCTTACTCAAGGGCACACTAGTGGTGGTGTTCCTGGCAGGATTTGAACTCACAACCTTCCGATCTGCAGCCCACCTCACTATCCATTAGACCACCACTATTCTTATCATAAATGGTTTCTTATATCTTGTTCTTTATCCACCAATTAAAAATTCAAATGCAATATAGAAAGAAATCCTGAGTGATGAACTGCGAGAAAAGACTGAAAAGCAATGTTGAACAGCAGAGACACGCTGCTGCATACCTATTGCCTTATTTAGCAGTGCTCACCACTCTAGAGTAAAATAATAGTTGAATACAGCTGGGATGAATAATTTAGCAAACTTCATGTGCTTCAGGAATGAATATTCCAGCATTATATATGTACCGTATATTCTACAATTAGAATCTGAGAGGATCAGGTCTGAACATCCCATGTTTTTTCTTTTCTTTTACAAAACAAATTAAATGTGATGAATGATAGAAGTTAATGTTTTTTTTTAAGGAACATTAGTTTCAGATTACCATTAGACTGCAGTGATATTTCCAGAACCGCTACATGCTGCTGCTACATGTCAAATTATCCTTAAAATCAAAACACCCTCAGACATGAACAAATACTGTGTTACCTTGTTAATTTAATTGGTGGTAAATCATTCTAGTTTAATTTATCTTTTGTTGTATGCTCCCTTTCACTCTCTTTCTCTCTCTTTCCATCTGCTTCAGCTTCAGTTGATGGTTCATTACATTTCCGGGCATGCCTACTGTATACAACCTCTGGTAAATAAGCTGTGGTGGCGTTATGACAAGAAAAAAATAGATGTCTAACCAAAAGTTATCTTAGCCACCAGCTGCCACCTGTGTTTTTGTTATCATTGTATTTAATCATTTTTATAGGTGAGCTTTTTCTGTAACAAATCTTGTTTGTTGTGCTTCAGACCATTGAAAAAATACACATAGATAAGCTAAACGGTCGAAGTGATGAAGTAATCTCAAAGGTGGTTGTAAGATGTATGTTGCCTGGTAACATGCACATCTGTCAGCTGACAGAACATCTGGAGGCTACGAGCCCACAATTCTCAAAGCAACTTTTAGATTAGGCCAGCTACTATATACTGCAATAAAGTTTGAGAAATATGTCAAATAAGACATTGAATCCATGGAGTTTAGCAGAATAAGGAATACAGCTGCCATTTTGCCACTTTGTGTATAGTTAAACTGCTTCTTGTTAAATGTTTATGTTTTTCCTCACTTGTCCACCCATTGAGTCAAAGGTACTCACTGTGCAGTGAAGAGATGTTACGATTTTGTCTTGATGTATTTTTAAAGGATTGATCCTAACCGTGTATATCCTTTAGCATATCATATGCCATGAACTGGTTGTCACGGAAGCTGTTTACATGTTTGGTTTAAATGTAAAACTTCAGATCGTAACAGACTGCCTACTTTTATGATACAAGCAACACATGACAGACTGGAACCGAACCCCCTCTGCATGAACAATTGTTTACTCTGTGTAGCAGTAAGAATAGTTTATTAATCCATATTGTAAAGCAAGACAGAGACAACAACACATATTAATAATTTAATAAAGTCAATTTAATGTTATAATCCGCAACATTTGAGTTGATCTCAATTATGTTGACATTGCACTGCATTTCAATGGCGTGACTGCACTCCTAAAATAGAGCACACGTTTTTGTGTTATGGTTAAAGGGACTAAAAATAACAGAATGGCCGCAGTTCAATCTGCGCTTTACAGCGACTGTGTCTATATATATATTGATTTATGTTTAAGATTATACATACTTACATATTTTGTTGGGTTTTGAATCTCAAAGGCTGTAGTGGAAATTCATAATTTACTTTCTCCTTTAATTCTCATATCAACACGTGTTGCTAATAGAAGATTAGTTTTTGTATGGATGTGGGTTTTCAATATAATAATTTCCTGTTTACAGGTAATATATGTAAATGTTCAACAATCTGGAAAGGGTAGATATGGAAGGACATTGCCATTACAGGATAAATATCTCATTATAACAAAATCTTAAAGCTTACATGAACAGGTAATTATGAGATGTGGTAGAGGTAACTGCAAGAAAACATTGTCCTTCATAAAAGCAGGTTGCTCCCTAAGGGTTGAATATTTGTTGCTGCATGGAACAAAATTGAGAAATATAAGAAATTGAGATATTTAAAAGTTGCGGATTACTACAGTAAACTGCATTGTTTCAGACAACAGACACAACTATTTTGCTCAGTTTTCAAATAATCCTTTCATTGATTGAATTGGACTATTAACAGCTACATGTATTCATAATCATGTCACTTAATAACACTATTGTTACTATAAAGAAGAGAGATGCAATGAAGCTACAAATAAACAAATACATCATCACTCACCAATGCAGAGCAATGAATCACCTTTCAGACGTCTCAAATTACTGAAATATATTTCATTTGCCAGCAATAATAATGTAAGAATAATTAGTTTAAAGGACAAACAATAATAAAAGCAGTGACAGTAGTAGTTAAGTAAGTTGAACAAGTGAATATAGTGAAGTTATCACAACGTCAGAATGGTTTTTGTGGTGCGAACAAACAAAAATGTAGGCTCAGGTCGGAATTAACAAATGATCCTTTAACAACACCACAAACAATATGGTTACTTACTTCTTCACATCAATAGGCACAGATTGTACTGTATATTCATACAAAAGACACATATTTATACAAAGAACCAAAACATTATATTGATTACCACATACAAATATTCAAACTTCAACTGAAATATAATTATTAGATGACAGCATAAAAATACATCGCACTGAAATGCACAACTTGTTTTTTTCACATTCTTGAGTAAATACTTTCAAGATGTCTTCTAACATTCATAACTGTTGGTTAGAATAATTAAGGACATTTATAATGTGTCTCGAAATGTATTTTTCAATCTAGAAGATGTAAGCTTTCATTTTCCAAAATCAATGTCTGGAACCCTTTTGCTATTTTTTTACATTATTAACAACTTTATAATACAAATGACACAACTCCAAATTTAGATTTCACTGCAACTACTAAACTTAAACAAATAATAAAAACACGTGTGTGCTTCTGCAGTATGGTTTATATAAACCTGTCACAGTATGGTTCCACTTATATTGTAAACCCAACATGGCACAGGCTAGTGATTGCTTGGTGCAGATTCAACAATTGATGTGCACACAAGCAGGGAGTTGAAAAAAGAGGCAACACCAACAATAACAAAAGGCTTTCTCATTACACATTGTGCGGAGGCATTTCAAAGAACATTATGGAACATTCACATGAAGGTTGCACTTCACTGTGCAGCTTCCTTTATGTTCTCATTCCCTCGGTTGCAAATGTCAATATGAGAGACATTGAACCGCCGGTCTGTAGTTGGTTGGTACGCTTTCAATCTGCTAATTTAGCAGCAGCCTGTTTTTATTGACATGCTGCAAACTGGATTTTGCCTCTGGCTTGTTGCTAGTTACAAGAAACATGTTATTTACAACCGTTACATAACTGGAAGCCAAGCACAATTTCAATGCTTTCAGAGTCAGACTCAAAGCCACACATAGAGCCTAATGGAGTAACAGCAACTCAATTTCTGCTCATTTATGGCTTCAGGGGGACATGAATGCAGAGTGCATCCTTTGCATCACATAACGTTGAGAGTGTAGTTACATGAAAACTTTGACATACTTACATAATTACAATCACCATGGCATATTTTCAGATTATCTCTATTACGTGATGGTTTTACAGTCCTAGCAGTGAAGCTCCAAGCAGAACTGATTGATTCTCTAACAATCATTTAAACCGTGCAGAGAACATTACGAAACAGCAGTGCACTGACTGTGTAACTATGCTAATTTCAATCAGAGCAGAATTAACTCAATGTGTTGCAATGAAACAGATCATTACAGTGTTAAATTAAAGCTAGAGTAGGCAACTTTGGGGAAAAAACAGCAAAAATAAGTTGGAAAAATATCCCTTCATGCCTCCATCTAAAGATACAATTCATGAACATGCATTGCAAGACCACCTCTGGAGTTTGAGTTCATGAGAGATTGGGTAGATGAGTGCAGAGCATGTATTCATGTATCCTTGAATCCATTTATTTTATCAAGTTTTGTGAAGCTGTGTGCATATCTCTGTATTCCTGGTTGCAAGATACATTTCCCCCCAGATACAATAAAGTTAAAGTAGAGGTCTAATCAAATTATTTGATGGGCCTGCTCATAAACATTTTATTTTTTTGTCAGAGCATGTGATTGATGGATTGATGTCGGGATGTACATTTGACTGATAGAACAAAACATGCTTTTGAAACTAATTCCCAACCCTAGCTTTAATGCAGAGGTGATGAGAGAAGAGGCCTTTGTCACCAAACCGCAATTTGCTAAATTAGATTATTTCCTCTCCTGCAGATTTTAAGACGTCTCATTAATCACAACAAACACCCTATTCCAAGCCCTGTATGAGGATTGAAAGCCCCTAAAACACATTTATCTGGAATTTGCAAAGGACAATAGGCGTGTTCACACCGCAGTACTTTTCCCACTTTAGTTCCGATATAGTTCCGAAATGTCACGTTCACACCAAAAAGAGCCGGAACTCAAATTAGTTCATCAGAACCTTGTTCACCCTCTTTTCCGTCCCTGCTAGAGAGCAGGGACTTTCGTGGGAGAAAAAGGTTCCCATTTCTGATTGGCTGGGCGGATTGCAAACCACGGCCCGTGAAACTCCCAAAAAGTTTTGTGAACCCGCCATTTTATTATCCTTGCATTAGCATTATTAGCATTAGCCCAGCGCACAAACGCAGAGAGACTAACTTATGTCAACACAAAATAAAACATGGGAGCGGTGGAGATGAGGAGGTGTCGGCGTTCTGGCGATTTACTCGGTGTGAACGCGATCTGTACTAAAGAGTTCTCATGAACTAAGTTCTCATGAACCTTTGTGGGAAAAGTACTGCGGTGTGAATGCGCCTAATCCTTTGTGAGATTTGGTGAAACAGGCCCCATTTCCACATCAACCCTCCTCTCCAAACAGGATATAAACATTAGATTATACTTGTTATCTGCTTTTGTATGGAAATCTGCTCCATTTTAACTAGTAGTCCTGCTGACAAACAAAACAAATCAAAACACAACCCAGTTGGCTTAGGCAATAGAACAGGATTATAGACAAAGTCTGTTTGGCATTATGTAGGAACAAATCTAATAGCATATAATACAACATATTTCAGGTTCACCCTTGATATCGGCTGACACCAATTACTGCAGAATAAGTAGCAAAACACTTTATGGGGACTTGATTGAGCTGTGTAACTGTTAAATAAAAACTGCTTATAACATTCATTTAAAGCTGACCCGCTCAACGATCCATCTATGCTCAAGAGAAGCTTAAACATCAATATTATCCATCGAGGTGCAGTATTAAATACTCTCTTTATCCATGCGGTTAAAGGAGCCGCTTTGATACAATGCTTCTAAGTCTAATCAAGCAATGCGAATTAAGCAAAAATCTCTACACCGTCTGAATGTAAAATGTGTGGAGCATGATGTGTGTACATTTCTTACATGCGTTTGTGTGTTTGTGGGAATACACTTCAAGAGAACTCTTCAGGTTGAGCGCTTGGAGCCCCTCCATTTTGCGTTGGCACACTGCCCCCGTTGCTTGCAGTGATCTCCGTGTGGCGTGCTGTGATGTAGCTTCGCTTCTTGGAAGACAGGGATTGCTTCCTCCCAGAGCCGCCGCCATTGCCCTCGGCAGGGTCGTAAACCACCACCACAGTGGTATCCATTCTGGACAGCGTGTACATGCTGCTCTGGCGGGTCGGGTGCATCCGCGTTGAGCGAAGTTCCAACTCATCGTAGCTGGATACCTTGATGAAAGGGCACCAACGAAATGCATGCTTGAAGCCAGCGCGAAACCTGGTGCCACATAAAGAGGGAGAGGGAAAGGGTTGAAAAACACAGGGCAGAAAAGTGAGTAAATGTGTGAAGTGGGTATTGTGAGATATATACAATTAAATAAGCAACCAGTTGTATATAATATAGTTCAAAAACAATACTGCACAAAAGGTTAGCTGACAAGAGATTCTATTTAAGGTGCCAGTGAAGCTTTTTAGGTAGTAAGTGACCCGTGTCTAAATATTTGGCTAGTTATGAAATACAAGTCTGTGATGTGGAAGTGCAGTACTTATGGTGAGGGTACTCCACAGTAAAGGGACAGTACTTGTGATCCTGGCTTGGAGCTTTTTCAGAAGGCAATTATTCTTTGAGACACAAAATAAATTACATTTTTAAGAGCAATATCATTTCTTAAACCCCTTTTTTAAACTGTCATAACAACTCATTAATACAGCATTTTAATCACTAGAGAGATTCTATGTTTTCCATCCAATGAGATTACCAGAATACCCTTGATCTTACATATTTGCTCCTGTGGGTAATGTCCGCAGTAATGACTCTTACATGTCTAATATGTGTAATGTGTACTTGTAAAGCGCTTTGAGCACCTGTAAAAGCGCTCTAATAAAATAAATGTAATGCATTATTATTATATAAAGCACTTAATATAACTCAAGAGGAACTTAACTGTATTACCCTCAGTGAAGAAAATGTGTTTTATCAACAAACAAAAATAAATCCCACTGTGGTTGTTTGATGTAGTAGCGCTGTCAGTAGTAGTTTGGTAGTTACTCACCTGCTGTTGAGGCAGCAGTAGATGATGGGGTTGTACATGGTGGAGCTCATTGCCAGCCACAGCACGGAAAGGTAAACCTGCTGGATGTACTTCCACCTGCTCAGACGCTTGTTAAGACCCATCACAATGAAGTAGAAGTGATAGGGCAGCCAGCAGAGGGCAAAAGTCACAACAACAATGATCATCATCTTCACCACCTGCGAGAAGAAGGAGAGAACGAGGATGAGAAACATTCACCAGCTGTCATTGGTAGCTCTGTTTAGGATTCCTGGAAGCATTAAGAGAGACAGAGTGAAGGACAGCACTGTGTGGAGGAAATCATAAACCACTGCTAACCCGCCACTTCCCTGGAACTGAAAACCTTGGTGGAAGAATGTGGAGCATCTATATTTAGTAGCTTCCGGATTGCAGAATGTTGACAGGTCCTGGTAATTGTTATGGAAAACAAGAGAGTATGTAGCCTACTTGTTGTTTGTTTGATCTTGTCAAATGTATGGCATATGGTGCCACCAACCTGGTCTCACCAGAATACGTGACTCCACCACGACTCCTTAACACCGCAGTAAGTGGAGGAGTCACAGACTCTGCTACATTTACGTGTCTGCACCACGCAAACAACCCCAATGTAAAGTGAATGAGGCTCCTTTGTCGTGGTGCACACACGCATTTCTACAACGTCCCGCAGTGAGCTTTTATTCTATAAAACGTTTTTAAAATCTACTTTATAGCTTGTAGTAACTCACAGGACGCTTCTTTTATTTTATTTGTATTCATAACAATTTTTATTTTTTATCAGAATGTATTATGGTGCATTAGTTACCAATTTTTGTTCTAAAAAAACAGTGCATTGTGTGTAATACAACTGTGATTTTTATTAAATTAGTTAGTTTTTAAGGAAGGCCAGAGCTTCAGCTGTGTCAAATAGATTGTTCCCTTTAGTTAACGTTATTTAAAAGATAAATATATTCCTATTTGATCATGTTCCCTTTATTGTAGGCCAATATTAGTCATTTAAAAAATATATAATGATGATAATGATGGTGAAAACCACTCCCCCCACATTGGAATGACGATGGCTACTGACTGTATTTCAAATGCTTTTTGTTTAATAGTAATAATAGTCCTTTTTATAACAACAATAAACCAGAAGAAGATCCCGCCGTTACCACAGCAACACAGTCTCACTCCCTGATAGTCCAATAGCGCTGAGTCTCCTTCAGCTTCATAAACGGACGCAAAGAGCAATGTGAGCGTCCATTCCCATTAGATAACGGAGGATTTTACACCCGGAAGTAAGTATTCTCCTTACTGTCGATTGATTTTACAGTGATATCTGCACTACTCATCAACTTAATAACACCAGATTATCCTTGTTAAATACACAACATTGATTGGTTTAAATTGTGTACAATGCTTTTGTATTTTTCCCCTTCGATTCGGAGAAACAAATGTTTTTTCAGAGTTTAGGATGGCCGAAGACACTACACTACCCAGAATCCTCAGCTATCATTCCGCTTTGCTCGACAAACCCCGTGATTAGTCCTCAAGCTCTGTGATTGGTTGACCTCCAACTGCATTCCATATGAAAAAAAACGTTTCGTAAAAGATAAAATCATACTTTATTCAGCAGTGCTTGCTTTACTCTTTGAAAGTCATCACATGAATGCATTGTAATAAATTGTTTGGCTGCATTACATATTACACATCTGTCATAGTTCTTTATTTATCTACAGAGATCGGGCCTCAGAATAGACCTGAAACTATTATTTTACCATTCTGTTTTAATTTCACAATAAAGTTAGTAGGCCTAGTAATAATTTGTTTTGATATTATTGTTTTTTATTAACTACTAGACCGCTGGGTCATGTTAAGACCATCTTTTCTGTGTTGCTGTGGGTTTTTTCCATCGCTTTATCAAAACAATAATAACATATATCCGTCGTAAACTAAACCAGAAACAACAGTATATTTTATTTTGTTAACACTGTAAGCTTTTTAACCCAAACCACCTACTGGTTGAAGCACGTTATTACACGTTTAGAGTAATTGCAATGCAGGAAGATTGTGTTGCTTTTTAATGGCTGCTTTAAAATGCCGAAACAGCACTTTGAAATGGAATGAAACCCATCGACGGCACACTATCCAAAACAGGAATCGGACGTGCCCTACCCCCCCCCCCCTTAGGTCACAGGCTCCTCCAACAGTGAAACACAATAAAACAGATAGGCTACACAGAAAAAATAGTGCAGGTAAATACAAAAAGAAAAATAGTACAATAGTAAAAAGTGAAATAGTGCAATAAGAGTCAATATACAAGTGATTGGAATATGATATATTAGATACATCATTTCTAAGTAGCAGCCAGATGAATGTTATGGATGTTGTTTCAAAGTTCAGGTGTTTAATAGTCTTATTGCCTGTGGGATGAAACTGTCCCTGAGTCTGGTGGTTTTTAGTCCGGATGCTGTGGACGGCAGCAGACAGAACAGTTTGTGGCTGGGGTGATGGGGGTCGGTCTTTTATAATCCTGAGGGCTTTCTTTAAGGTTAACCGTATTTTTACTCCACTACATTTATTTTAGTTACTTTACAGATTTGGATTAATGATGTGAAATATAAACAACCCTTAAATCAGACTTTAGTTACACCTGAGTAAAATTCAGTGAAGGTGATTGTCAAGTGCCAATAATCAGGAGAGATATTTGATAGTTGGTGCTTGAGAAGACTAAATATTTATCTGCAGATCCCTATAAAGCATATTCATTACTCGTTATTCTCTACTAATAGTTAATTAAAAACTGTATATAATGATTATTTTGCACATCCATTTCAAGATTTTCTAAGGTTTATTGACATATCATATTATACACAACTACGGTGTAGTTATGCAATGAATGAAAAACTTGGGTCACAGGTTCCTCAACAGTGCATTACAAGACATCTATCAATATGTGTGTATACTTTCACCATTAAACTGTCGTATTCTGCACATTTATTATTCTATCTACATACATCTTATAAGAGTATAATAAATAGGTATAATATTGGTTAAAATAAGTGCTTCAACATAGTTAACATTGCAGGAAAGTTGATTGTCAAGTTCCAAAACAAACCATGCAATATTTTAGACGTTAAATACTTTGTCAGGCTTATTATTTATCTGTAGATCTTTTTTCTTATTTAAAAGAAGACCTTAAACTAAAGTATTCTTTAATGTATAAATAAAGCCTTATTAGTTTGTCTGTTTTGCACATTCTCCTATCAGGCACTAAACTGTTTTATTGTAAAGATCACTTACAGTATCTTCTTGATATTTTCTATTCTATATTTATATCATTAACCTTCTACTTTCCCACTATTTTTTGTATGTTTTCATAAAATATAACACATTCAAAAGTGCTTTACAAAAATGAAAGACATTAAGAAAAAGGCATTTTAAAACAGTCATTAAAAAGCAACACAATCTTCCTGCATTGCAATTACTCTAAACGTGTAATAACGTGCTTTAACCAGTAGGAGGTGTGGTTTAAAAAGCTATCAAGTTTACAGTGTTTACAAAATAAAATATACTGTTGTTTCTGTTGAGTGCCACAGACTGTAAAACTCTGTATAGAGTCTATTAAATGCAAATATATTGCATCAAGATAAAACGCTTGAGAAGCATTGTTTAGTTTCAAGGGGGTCCCAGAACAAACTCGAAAAACAACACAAATCACAAGGCACACCACATAAAACATCAATGTGAAATAAAGAAATAGATAACCTACCCAATAGCAACAATTAGTTATAGCCTAAGCACTGCAATTACCATCTTGTGTTGAAAGTTAGCCGTCTGTGATATAAAGTGATCTTGGTATGAATCTGCAAAACATATTAATTGTATTACTGTATGTTACATTGAGAGGAATAAGAATAATTTTGAAAGATTTTGGATAAATAATGTCAAAGTCCAGACTGCGCCACATGTTCTGGCCAGTCTTACCTTCTTGTTGCATGATAAAGTACACACTTTTACTACGTGCTAATGGTAATAAATTCCTATTCCTAGAATACAGCGGGATAATATTTCTGAAATATATGCTATAGGGTAAAGAAAGATAAACTGTTCTTTATCTTACAACTTCTATGGCAAATCGTAAAATGGTATTAAACCATTTTCTTAGTAGTTACACACATTATTAAATACAAAAATTCTCTTATTTTCTCAATTTTCTCTCTTTTTTATGAATCCTTTAACAACTAGGAAGTGAAGTTAATGAATGGTTCTGCATTGTCTCTGTGTGATAACTGGGAACACAATCCAATATAGTGCGTGGCTTCTCAAAAGCAGGCAGCACAGGCACGCTACCAGAGACAAAACAGACATCATTGCATTCCTCCCAAAAACTAAACAAAAGTCCTGGCACCCCTTGTTCGGAGTGCATGTCTCAAAGAAGTTTACGGCATCCTGTAAACAGTGCTGGAAGGCTGCTAAACAGTGGTAAAGCAGTCAGTCAGTAGTTTTGTTTAATGCCAGTGTGAACATTTAATTAAGACTTCTATTCTCTCTATTGTATTTGCTGGGGACTATTTTTAGCAGCATATTAAAACACAATGTGTTACAGTTTTTAAAAAAGCTGTCCTTTCCTTTTGAATAAAGTTAAGTTTCTCAATATGATTGATATGTAAATAAACTTGAGGAGGAGAAACATTTGCTAAGGGATCTTGGGTTGAGTTTAAACAGTCCATATTTAGACTGCCTATGAACTCCATACAACATATATTACCTACACACGGTATTTCATATGAGGCTAGCTTCTTGAATGTGTAAAGAATGTCTCTGCACTGTAAAAAATGGCTGTGAAATCCAGTTATTTACAGTGTTTGTGCACAGTAAATTACTGTATACTATTTTAGAGTATAATACCGTGTTTCCAACCAAAAATTACAGTACCTCTGGAGTTACTCTACAAATATCAGTAGTAACGTCCCAACTGTATAAAATCTCAGTAACCAATAATGTACTGTAGAAGATCACAGTAACCAACAATGTACTGTAGATAATCACAGTAACCAACAATGGACTGTAGATATTCACAGTAACCAACAATGTATACTGTAGAAGATCACAGTAACCAACAATGTACTGTAGATAATCACAGTAACCAACAATGTACTGTAGGTAATCACAGTAACCAACAATGTACTGTAGATAATCACAGTTACCAACAATGTACTGTAGATAATCACAGTTACCAACAATGTACTGTAGATAATCACAGTTACCAACAATGTACTGTAGAAGATCACAGTAACCAACAATGTACTGTAGATATTCACACAGTAACCAACAATGTACTGTAGATATTCACACAGTAACCAACAATGTACTGTAGATATTCACAGTAACCAACAATGTACTGTAGAAGATCAGAGTAACCAACAATGTACTGTAGATAATCACAGTAACCAACAATGTACAGTAGAAGATCACAGTAACCAAAAAAGAAAGAACCAACCAAAAAACCCCATTTCTAGAATAGCTAAAATATCTAAAATATCTTAAATAAACCAACATCTTTTTCTTAATATACAAAATCTTGATGCAGTGTAATTACTAGTTTGGCTATACTAGATATTTTATATACTTAGTAGATATATATTTTTAAGACCCTATGTCTTTGGAAACCGGAAAAACTGTATAGCGTAAGGTGACCAGATTTTCAATATTAAAACCGGGGACATTTTGTGTTTTGCGGTCAATATATCATTAACATATCCAATTTTCTTCACTGTTAAAGAAATAACGGGGACAATTCTGGCTCAATGTAATTTGAACATTTTAATTGTTGGATACAAACAAGGACGATAGCCCATATATGAGATTTCATAAGTATTTTATTTTGAAACTCTACATCAGAATGTCCTGATTTTCTCTGATTGACTAGATGGGGTGTCCTGCTATCACCCTGAAGTGAAATAAGTATTTAATTGACTTCGAATGACTCTTTGTTTATGGACAGTTTCCAATAAATAATAATCAAAATATAGATGGACAATAGATCTAATTTGAGATTTTAAACAGCATACATTTTAAATTGTGCTTCAGAAAGTAATGTTATTTTAGGAGTGTTGTGAGATGGTGTCAACATCAATTGAAATTAGTCACCCAGTGGAAATGTCAGATATGTCTACTTACATTTTACATTCACTCAGTTATAATGTGGTAGTTATACGTAGTTTGTTTTAAATTATTATTGATCACATTATATAGTACATATTTCTTAATTTAAGCTCCAGTATATATGAATATGTTTGTTGTGTTTTTTAGGTATATTTGTTATTGACCGAGTAGACGCTTTTATTTTGAAGGCAGTTTGTACAGGCCTCTAACGTAATGCATAGGATATTCGCGCACCGCAATACAATGTGCGGGCTGGCTTGACCACAGTCTGTGTTTACCCAGTGTTTCCTGACATGAAACGTTTTATTTCACCTTGCTATGTGAATGTATATTAAAAAACGGGGACAGTTTCAACCGGGGACAGGCCAATACAAACGGGGGTTGCGGTCGGATAATCCAAAAATCAGCTCCTAACGTCTACCCTATCGTCTATTCCTTGACCTCTGAGTGAAACCTCACGGGGTTAAGGGATAGTGGATAGGATAATTCAAAAGGATTTAGGAGAAGAGACTGCGGTACTTTAGAGAATCCGACTGCACTTTCACTATCCGACGTGTTTATGATGCGCCAGCGGATGTCATAAATGTGCGTCTGCTGCTGTGGGGAAACTATGGAAACTACAGTTTTCTATACAGCGGACTACAACATGGATGTATAATAAGAACGATGGACTACTGTAAACTAATCTAGGGACTCTGCACCGTGCTCTGATGCTGTTGTTTTATGCTTTATGAACGTGGACAACAGAGAAACATATTCTTCATGACCGAAGTTGGAATTTAAATAAAAAAGGAAAGTGAAACTTATGCTCTTCACCCTCTCCCTCCGGTCCACATTAATACAAATGATCCCAATACGTATGATTATGAACTATGAAAATATCTTAAAATCAATACAAATGTATTTATTATAAACGTTAGTCCTTAACATCTATCACTGTGTATATCACCATTCAAACATCTTTTAAAAGTTGAACAAACCCCACACAGCTCAGTAAACACTGTGAAATGTTGACTTTATTTGATCATTTCAGTGAAAACTAACGTTCATATTTCTCTTTTTGATTATAATACTGATGAACGTTAAAAACAAAGCACTTTGGCAAGTTACCATATACGTTTTAAAATGCTTAATAAGCACCGTAACTTTCATGATATCATTTCTCGGTCATAATCGGTTGTTTCTGTGAACGGCCGACTGTTGTGTGACGGCAAATGCCGCGGCTGCAAGGCATTGTGGGGCAGCATGTTCTCCTCTCCTTTCATCAAGGGAGGTCCAGTGGTTCCTAAGCTAAAGGAGCTTATAAAGGAAGTTTGAAACCTCCTTTCCTATCATCTAGAGCAGTGTTTCTCAAACTTTTTCATACCAAGGACCACTTAACCAATAAAAAAACACTCGCGGACCACCTAACTCCACAAATATCCAAAAACACATCGTTTTTTACAAATCGCCTGAAAATGATACAAACAAGTGGCCACATGTGTGATGAAGGTATTTATCTGGGCTATATCATGCAATCGAAAGTGAAACTTAAGCTCGTTCCATTGCGAAGATATTCCCGCCAGAGTGCGAAAAACTTTTATTTATTTCAAATGTGAAATGTTACCAATATACTCACGGACCACTAGGGGGCGCTCATGGACCACCAGTGGTCCGCGGACCACACTTTGAGAAGCACTGATCTAGAGCAGTGGTTCTGAAATGGGGGTACGCGGACCACTAGGGGTACGTTGGAGTACTGTTAATGGGAAGGAAAAAAAAAAGCAGTTTGAGCAGTGTGGGTTTTATATTAACAGAGTTACACATATTTCAAAACGCAAAGTGTAATAACTGCAGTGGCCTTCCTGTCACTGAGAATAACAAAGATCCTCAGTGAAGCACAAGCCCATGTTTCTCACTAAATTGTAAGTACAACTTATTAAAAAGATCAGTTCAATGCAACTAATGTCATCTTAGTGTTAGTGCATGATATTAAAATTGGTTTGCCATGAATTTAGAGATGGATTGTAAACATTTGAAATGTAGCATTTAAGTGTTTCTCAGTTACAAGGTTGTTGTTTTAATACCGATGGTGCAGCACTGTACTGTACCTCTTTATATAGGCATTTCTTCCCTAACAAATAGTTTTTGCGCTGATCAGGGAGTACTTGGCTGAATTTTTTTTTCAAAGGGGGTACATTATTGAAAAAAGTTTGAGAATCACTGATCTAGAGAATTCGAACGGCACTTATCATGGCTGCCACTGAGGGACTTCCGGGTAATTTCACTTCGTTAGGAAGGTTCCTAAGCTAAATGGACTATTCGACTTCAGCCGGGGACTGTCCCCGGAAAACGGGGACGTCTGGTCACCCTAGTATAGCGTGACTCTAGGGAATTGTAGTTTTTAAATATAGTGTTTTTCCTAAAATTGGAAGTTATAAATACTGAATTAAGAATACACTGAGGGTTTAAGGGGATGGTAAACACATGTGTGTAATCAGATTTTAAATATCAAATTGAGAAATGGGTGAAAATACACTGCTCTGCGAATCAGAGGCACAGTAGGGCGGGTCTTCGCGGAATGCCGGTGGGAAAAATGCGTGTGTCGTCTCTTTCAACCTGTCTGAGTCAGAGCGAGAGTTTAAAAAAAAAAAGTCAGAGCGAGAGTTAACAGCTCATCTAGTTGCATCTGTACTGTAGCTAGTAGCCTATAGTTTCACCTATCGGGGTGGCATGGGGTGGCAACTGCCACCCTAAAAATAGGCCTTGCCACCCCAGTTGGCAGCTTTGTTTTGAAAGAAAAGTTGTGGCTCATCGGACATTTATGAGAGAAAGTCTCTAATTTCCAAGTGCAAGTGAATGCAGCACAAGACGCACGTCTTGTAACCCCTCCCCCGGCCCTGGCGCGAGCGTGGAAATATGATCGACGGCGATTTCATTTGAACGGGACTGTGCAAAACGAGAAGCATTCTGACCCAAGTAAGTACTGAAGGAATGAGGTATTTGCGGTCTACAATGACAGAGAAGAGACTGTCAAGTTTGGCTGTACTCAGCATTGAATCAAAACGCACTAAAGCTGTTGATCTTAATACGTTTGTGAGGCGTTTTGCTTTTGAGTGTAAATAAACCAACCTACTGTTATAATCACACTCTCGACCTTGTTCTGATTTATGGTATTGAAATTGAGCAACTATTAGTCGAACCGCATAATCCGGCTTTATCCGACCATTTTTTGGTAACTTTTGAAGTACTGTTACTAGACTACAAAGCATTAGTCAAAAGCTCCTGCAGCAGAAACCTATCTGTTAGTGCTATAGCCAAATGTAAGGAAGAGATTCCATCAATACTTAACTCGATAGCATGGCTGCATGTAGGGGAGGAAACTTATACAAAATGTACACCACCCCAATTGATCATGTTGTTGATACTATCAACAACATGATCAATGTTGTCAGTGCTGGAATTGGGCCGGTACTCACCGGTACGCAGTACCGGTGAGTCCGTTCGGCACCTCATGACGCATCTACTGAGTACCGGGCGGCTGTATATATATATATATGGATGTATAATAAGAACGGCGGGAGAGTGTTGAGTACTGGCACGGTGCATGAGTACCGGAGTACCGCCAGCATGCCGGTGTTGCAGTATAACGTGAGTCATGACAACTGGCGACATTCTATTATTTTCGTCATAGGAATCCGGGGCGTGTACATTGAGGACCCATTGTTGACTTACCATGTCGATCGCCTCGTTTGTCGTTTACGTTCATCTTTTGCTATATCTGCCTTCCTAAGATCACTTTGATGCACATTCAGTACTCGTATGTGAGGTTGTGGGTGAGAGGTGGATATCGTGACGCTTACAGGGAGGTATCGAACATTACAAAGTAGGTGACTGTGTGGATGCCTGTTCAAAATATTGCAAACTTGAATAAATCATTTAAATTATATATTTGTGTCCGACTTTCATTTGTACATCGTTATTAATGTGATCTATAGTAGCTTTGATAGCTGTCCATACCTTCAGACAGCCTAAAAGTAAAACACAAGTCGTTTATTCACAGCCCGAACGCTCATCGACATGACTCGATCACTCATGACAAGTTGTGATCAGCTCCGAATAAATTGTGATATAGATGCTGTAGCTATTCTCCAGGGAGCACGTTTTTTTAATGAAATACCTGTATCCCTCTCATCACAACAAGACTCTACACTGTGCAGGAAAAACAATTACATACATGAAAATAACCTTGATGCATGGGAATGAAACACACAAACTATCTTCCGTGGCTATACTGATATGTCACAGTAACGGTAAACTACAGAAAAGTAAGTCCAGCGGGGCACACGTTGAATACATATAATACAGTAGTTCTATTATGCCTTTAAGCCTATACGTTTAACCCATAAAAACCCGGACCCATTTCTACTTTTGGGGAAATTAAGGGGAACGTCATTTAGACTAAATAGACCTAAATAGACCTAGAACACATTTCTGACAAGTAACCCCCCCTAGTGTCAAATATCTGAAATGTGACATATGTGTCACATTGGGCTTTAATGGTAAAGTAACTCTTATTTATAACTTCATGAATGAGGATGATTTTTTGGTTTCCATTTGTTTGAACATACTTTAAATTGAATAATAAAGAATATGTTAAGCTAAATTAACTGAGCAGATCATAATCATATTTGTAATTGTGCATATATGTCACTCCGGGTTTACTGTGAATGTTTAGGGTTAATGTCCCGATGTGACATCAGTGTCACAGCAATATTTATGGCATTTGTTTCATATCAATTTCATCAATAAATGTTTCTACAACAGGTTATATGTAATCAGAATCAGAAAAGAGCCGAAGACAGCTTAATGTTTAACAAATGACATGTCATGTAAGCATTTTTATTCTTAAATGGCTTGAATGTTAACTTTAGCAACAAAAAACCTTTCCAAATGTAGCTAGTTCTGTCACATGTGTTAGCCTGGCACATGGACATCTTGGACATGTTGTTATGGGAACACAAAAGCAAAAGACAAGGACCATAACCCACCAGACTGTTCAGTGTGTGTCACTTAGGGACTTCATGAGATAAAAAAGTCTAAAGCTGTATATGGAACTTTCCAGAACATTTAAAGTTCATGTGACACCTGTGTCTAAGCAATTCTGTCTGCCTTCCGTTGCACCATGAGGACCCACTGATATAAAATGTTTAACTGTCTAAGTTGCAACCATGCACTTTTTGGAGGGCTAAGCGCCAGCTTGACATATTTTTGGCTTCATTTATAGAAGGAAAGACAACAGTGATAGTTATGTTTCAGAATAACATTTATTGGAAATTGTTAGAACAATCTCACTGGTCACCGGCTTGAGCTTCAATCTCAGGATCCATGTATTTGTGATCAAAAGTAGGCTAATATAAAAGTAGTGTAAGTCATTACATTTCAGAGACAGTAATATTGTAATGTAACGTAGCCTGTTACTTAAAAAAGACAGTAATAAGTAATGTACTGTATTACATTTTGGAAGTAACTTGCCCAACACTGCAGACGATCCAGTCATCTCGATGCTGCTTTCGGGCTGTGAATAAACAACTTGTGTTTTACTTTTAGGCTGTCTGAAGGTATGGACAGCTATCAAAGCTACTATACATCACATTAAGAACGATGTACAAATGTTTTATATGTATTCAACTTGTGCCCCGCTGGACTTACGTTTCTGTGGTTGACCGTTACTGTGACATCAGTATAGCCACGGAAGATAGTTTGTGTGATTCATTCCCATGCATCAAGGTTATTTTCATGTATGTAATTGTTTTTCCTGCACAGTGTAGAGTCTTGTTGTGATGAGAGGGATACAGGTATTTCATAAAAAAACGGGCTCCCTGGAGAATAGCTACAGCATTTATATCACAATTTAATCGGAGCTGATCACAACTTGTAATGAGTGATCGAGTCATGTCGATGAGCGTTCGGGCTGTGAATAAACGACTTGTGTTTTACTTTTAGGCTGTCTGAAGGTATGGACAGCTATCAAAGCTACTATAGATCACATTAATAACGATGTACAAATGAAAGTCGGACACAAATATATAATTTAAATGATTTATTCAAGTTTGCAATATTTTGAACAGGCATCCACACAGTCACCTACTTTGTAATGTTCGATACCTCCCTGTAAGCGTCACGATATCCACCTCTCACCCACAACCTCACATACGAGTACTGAATGTGCATCAAAGTGATCTTAGGAAGGCAGATATAGCAAAAGATGAACGTAAACGACAAACGAGGCGATCGACATGGGCTGCTTCTCAGGTCGACTATTTTCATTTCCTCGCTCCTCGGTCCTCGGTCTCACCGGAAGTTGATTTGCCTGCGCCATCTTGAGTACCGTCCCATGGCTCTTATTTCTGCCGGAGGACCGAGGATCGAGGAGCGAGGAGCGATCATGGAGGAGCGATAACCGAGGAACCACCAGACCATCCTCCGATGAAATCCTCAGATACTCACCCCGCCCCCTTACTGTGCATCGCTCACTGATTGGACGAGGCAGTGCATGCACTGATCTGATGCTTCTTGACATGAGAGCAGAGTGAAGAAAATACATGAACCTCACGGGAGTCACTCCTCAGTTTATACCGTGTTTTGTTTCAATTCATGTTTCATTTAGTTACAAATATGTGATATATCTGAACAACAAAGTGGTCAAAAATCATTTAATTCATTTTTTGGAAACATTTTCATGATCGCTTTTTTCGTTTTACATTTTCATTTATTGTCATTTCCATTCAGTCAGTCATTAAGTGCTATTGAAATATTAATTTACTACATATCCAAACAAACAAAGTGTGCAATCCAATGAATGTTAATCTAACTGGGTTTTGATAGATAACATATCTCTTTTTCTTCTCTCAATTATTTTATTTCTATTGTGCACTCTAATCAATATTAATCAAACTATTGTTCGTTTATACATTTTAAGAATGGCGTTTCTTTTTTGAGAATTAGATCTTATTTTATTTTATTTATTTGGGTCTACAACAGATGATACAAATGTTTGTGTCAGTAAATGTGTACTAACAGAGGCGGGGGGGTGTGTGGAAATAACGGGGACAGAGCTGCTGTCAGACGATCAGCTGTGCAGCATCATCACAAATGGACGTCGCTTCACGTGACGCTCCGGAGGAAAGGACGTCCCATTGCTCTTAAAACTCATTTCCCTGCTTCTCGTGGTTTCCTTGCGTCCCTCCATGCTTCCCTGGTGGGAGGGACTAAACGCAGGGAAACGACGCAAGTGAGGGAAGCAAGGATTTCATTTAATCGACCTGAGAAGCAGCCATGGTAAGTCAACAATGGGTCCTCAATGTACACGCCCCGGATTCCTATGACGAAAATAATAGAATGTCGCCAGTTGTCATGACTCACGTTATACTGCAACACCGGCATGCTGGCGGTACTCCGGTACTCATGCACCGTGCCAGTACTCAACACTCTCCCGCCGTTCTTATTATACATCCATATATATATATATACAGCCGCCCGGTACTCAGTAGATGCGTCATGAGGTGCCGAACGGACATTCTCATCGCTCTAACCGCTGGAGTTTCACAGCGGCTGTCAGCTGTTTACTCCTGTCATTCAAACAGAACGTGCTGGAGAGGGGGCGGGGCTTATCTTCTCCATGTAAATACTGTGGTGGAAACGACTATGTCAAAATTAACCTATTTGACCGTGATTTAATAGTAATACACGTTTCAAAATAATAATAATAATAATAATAATAATGCCGAAGTAACAACATACTGAAAACTGTTAGTAAACCCATGTTTTAATGCTTTACAATTTACATACCTAGATGCACGTGTGTTGTGTTTATGCAGTGCAACTCCCACCCAGTGGGTGGCTATGTAGAGTGATAGAACAGAGCAGGCACGCCCCCGAGAGAAGGAAAGCAAGTCACGTCACAAATTAGCATTTCTAAAATGTTAGCGTGGATTAATAAAAGTGCAAAAAGACAGCGGTTGTCGCTGGAAGAAACTTCAAATACAGAGAATGCTGTGCCTGTGTTGGAAATTGTGTCTGATGGGGAGCTTTCTTTGGTTGATCCTCCTGCTCCAAGTTCTAGTGCATTAGCATTAGCACTAGCTCCGCCGCCTCCTCCAGAGCCTCTAACGTTAGCTGCTGCTGGCTCAACTGCCACCACCAACACCGGGCAAAGCGATGCACCTGACTGCTGGACAACGGACCAGGTGCAATATTTTTGCAAGACCAATGCATGGCTCCTTCTTAAAGATAAGAAGCTAGGATGTCGGATATGCAGAGATGTCAAATCTTTGGGAATACACACTGGACAAGGACTGAAACTGTCAACTGAATGGGGTGAGTGTGCAGTGTCTCATTTCGGTGTTGACAAGGGCAAACAACAAGCTAGCCTGAGAAAAAAAATCAAAGAACATAAAGAATCACAAGCCCATGTAAAAGCTGCTGACATCCTTACATCTGCTTCACTTGAAACTATTCAACATCAAGTGCAGTCTATGCATAAATCTGAATTAGACACCACTATCAGAGTTTTTCGAACGGCATATAAAATTGGCAAACATAGCCGGCCATTCACAGACATGCCAATTGATTTGAATGTACAGAAACTGAATGGGCTGAACGTGGGCAGGGTTTTGCACTCTAATAAAACCTGTGGCGAAATCATCGACCACATAGCTCATGAGCTGAAGAAAAAAATGGCAAAAGACATTACAGAAAACCAAAGAAAACTCTGTGTTTTGGTCGATGAATCTACCACTATTAGTGGTAAAACGGTGCTTGTTGTGTGTCTACGCTCAGCATTAGCTGATGCTGAGCCCGAAACGTTTTTGGGAGCTGATCGAGTTGGATGGAACAACGGCTGATGACATCACAAAGGCGTTAATGGAGTGTCTTGGAAGAGATTTTAACGAGGACTTTTTAGGTCAGTGTTTCGTTTCTTTTGCATGTGATGGGGCTTCAGTCATGCTAGGGAAGAGAACAGGCGTTGCTACCCAGTTGTGTAGTAAATTCCCAAACCTGTTTGTGTGGCACTGCTCCAATCATCGTCTAGAGCTGGCAGTTGGGGATGTGGTCAAGGAGGTCTCAGGGCTCAATCATTTCCAGATCTTTTTTGACAAACTCTATTCCTTGTTCCATGCCTCCCCCAAAAATCAGAGGCAGTTAGCGCAGTGTGCGCAAGCAGTCGGACAGCGTCTCCTGGTGATAGGGCGTGTTTTGTCCATCCGCTGGGTGGCTTCAAGTGAAAGGAGCGTCAGAGCAGTCTGGGAAAACTACCGAGTGCTTCATGATCACTTCACAAATGCTGCAAACGACACGAGCAGGGATTCCAGAGACAGAGCAAAGTACAAGGGCCTGGATGATGTGCTCACATCTGCAACGTTTGTCAGCAATCTGGGACTGATGTACGATGCGCTCACAGAGCTCAGCGACCTCTCTCGGCAACTCCAAAAAAGAGAGATGACACTGCCTACAGCAGATAGGCTCTTAACTCGAGAAATACGAGTTTTTGAATCCATGGTCACCATGCCTGGCCCACACATGACTACAGTTCATACAGCTCTAGCTGAGAAGTCCTTCAAGGGTGTTGCCCTGCGTGAGAATGGCAGGCTTGTACAGATTCATGCAGGTCAGTTTTTCCGCAGTATGGTAGAGAATCTGAGACACAGAATGACTTCCACAACCTCCTCTCATGTCAGCACAAGAGAAATCCCATTACATGGCCGGGAGGCCCGGGACAATCAGCTAATCCAGGACATGAAAGTTATCCATCCTGGAAGTTGGCCTGAAGAGGAGTTAGACGTACAGTATGGGGACGTAGAGGTGCTACGTTTGTGCGAAGTGCTGAAAGTGGACAGAAGAGAGACTGTTCAGGGCTTTCGCGAATACAAGGAAACCAGGGCATCCCGTACACCTGCTGCCATGGAGCCTCTACTGAAAGCAGTCCGAACCATCGCTGTCTCCACTAGTGAGTGTGAGCGGGCATTCAGCTGCATGAACGATATCCTTACTGCAAAAATGAATGCTCTCTCTGTCAGCCGACTGTCCAGCCTGGTTTTCATTAAATGTAATGGACCATCACTAGGACAGTTCAATCCGGAACAGTATGTGAGGTCCTGGCTGGCAAAGGGAAGGAGAAGTGCTGATGAAAAAGCCTGTCCAGCTCCAGCCCCTGATGCTGATGTCCCCAAGGCCTTCTGGAGCCTTTTCTAACAATGTGAAGTATATTGCAAAGCAGCTCACCCAGTGAGAAGACTTTTGGCATAATGTGCCGATTTGTACAGATCCTGGAGATAGAAGGACTTCAGACCAACCAGGGAGTTATCTGATCAGCTTGGTGTTCAATGTAACTCTTTACCATGGCTCAGACTTTGTTACTTGCAGTTACAGTTTCTCATTTTAGATTGTGCAAATTTTGCATTTGTTTTTACATGTTCTTTGTTCATGCTCTTTATCATTTTTCTGAGTTGGAAAGTTAGATTGCATCATAGTTTACTTTATACATATTTGTATTCTTCAGTGGTGAAGTATATTGCAAAGCAGCTCAGCCATGTGAGAAGACTTTTGGCACTTTTTCGTTTTTCGTTTTCTGAGTTGGAAAGTTAGATTGCATTCAAAATGTACAGAAATACTTAATTTTGTTAAAGCTTTTTATAAAAAATGCTTCTGACCAGAGCTTTGTTTCCTTGTCATTAATGTTGAACACCACCAGAGGGGCTCTCACCTGAAAGGTCTCTGCTTCATGTGTCTTCAGCAGAAGATCTAGACTTTGATTGCTATATTTTCAGTTAATATTGACCTTACTGAGCTTTAGCCATATCCGCTGCCTATCATAAAAAATGTTAAGTACAGTGAACCTTTCTAAAATATACAGTAGTAAAGAGACAAACCCACCAGCATTATAGTAGCCAAATTCTTGTTTGTGGGCTGTATATATAAAATTGACTTGAAAAAGTTGCTGATTTTAGAGTACTGGCACCTTTTTCATTCCAATTCAAGCACTGGTTGATAGTGCTACAGATGCGCTGCGAATAAAATTGGACTCTGTTGCTACTATGAAAAAGAAGAAAATAAAACAACATAGACTAGCTCCATGGCATAATGCTGAAACCCGCAAAAATAAAGCAAAAGTCGAGACAACTTGAAAGGATATGGCGTTCCACTAAACTTGCAGAATCTCGTTTAATTTGGCATATTACTCTCAATGAATATAAAAAAGCACTGCGTAAAGCGAGAGCAGCTTACTACTCTTCATTAATATATGAACAATAAATCTTCCATGCAAACCAAAGTTAGCCATGGAGTGCCACAGGGCTCAGTGCTTGGACCTATTTTGTTCACACTATATATGCTTCCGCTGGGCAATATTATAAGGAATCATTCTGTAAATTTCCACTGTTATGCGGATGATACTCAACTATATTTATCCATCAAGCCTGATGAAACCAATCACCTAAATAAAATTCAAGACTGCCTCAAGGACTTAAAAACGTGGATGACCTTAAACTTTTTGATGTTAAACACGGCTAAAACTGAAGTTATTGTACTCGGCCCAAAGAATCTACGAAACAAACTATCTAAAGATATACTAGTTATGGATGGCATTAATTTGGCCTCCAGTGAGACTGTAAGGAATCTTGGTGTTATATTTGATCAGGATTTATCCTTTAACGCCCACATAAAATCAATCTCAAGGACCGCCTACTTCCATCTACGCAACATTGCCAAAATTAGGCATATCTTGCCTCAAAACGATGCAGAGAAACTAGACCATGCATTTGTTACTTCTAGGCTGGATTATTGTAACTCTTTATTATCAGAGTGTACCAAGAAGTCAGTTAAGTCGCTTCAGCTGATTCAAAATGCTGCAGCACGTGTACTAACTAGAGTTAGGAAAAGGGACCACATTACTCCTGTTCTGGCTGCCTTACACTGGCTCCCTATAGAACACAGGATAGAGTTTAAAATTCTTCTTCTCGCCTACAAAGCCCTTAATGGGCAGGCGCCATCTTACCTTAAAGAACTCATTATACCCTACTGTCCTACTAGGGCATTGCGTTCCAAGAATGCACGGTTGTTGGTTGTTCCTAGAGTCTCTAAAAGTACAATGGGAGCCAGAGCCTTTTCTTATCAAGCTCCACATTTATGGAATCAGCTTCCAGTTTGTGTTCGGGCGGCAGACAGCCTATCCATTTTTAAGAGTACGCTTAAGACCTTCCTTTTTGATAAAGCTTATAGTGATAAAATAAAATAATCTAATAAGAGTGCATTGACGTAGATACGTTGTGCCTCTTCACCTATACATTTTAGTTCTTACTCTTTCACTTAATTCCTAAAAACTTAGATCTTATATTTAAAACTTTATCCAAAACCTTTCCCCTCTCTGACCTCTCGAGGTTCTAATAGAGGGTAACAGGTTGCAGAGAAGGCCTAGCCCGGCCAGGGAGTGTGGAACGTAGCAACAGACCTACTTCTTACCACTAACCAATTCAGGTTCCAGTGGGGACCTTTCTGCGTGTGCCTCTCCACCTCTGTTTCCTACTTCTTACTTGCTACCCTTTTCCCTCAACCTATCCTAAGGGAGTGCATGTATGTAGACACGTTAGTTTAGCTGCTATAGGCTTGGACTGTTGGGGGGGGGGGCACCTTACTCCGTCTTCTGTCTGTTTGTACCGGTGTACTCTCATGTTCCAATTAACCCAGCTTCACCCAAATCTCTTTTTTTGTGTCCATATATACGCCGGGATCCTGAGTCGAGGCTAATCCTGTTGCTGTGGTCGTGTGTCCTGGATCCTCTATCCTGAGTACTAGATCTGAGTCCTGGACTTCGAGTCGTGGCTGAACCTGTCTCTGCGGTCCTGCCTGACTCTCACCATACTACTTCCCTGATGGCTCCCACAAGATTGCTGACATCCTCGTGGATTCATCTTCTTATTATAGACACATGCATTTCCAAACATTTGGTCTACCTATGTTGTAAATGTATTATCTTTTCGATTTACACACGGCATCTATTGCACGTCTGTCCGTCCTGGGAGAGGGATCCCTCCTCTGTTGCTCTTCCTGAGGTTTCTCCCATTTTCCCCTTTAAACTGTGGGTTTTCTCTGGAAGTTTTTCCTTGTACGATGTGAGGGTCAAAGGACAGAGGGTGTCGTATTGTCATACTGATATTCTGTACAAACTGTGACAAATGTAACATTTGTGATATTGGGCTATATAAATAAACATTGATTGATTGACTGTTGGTCAGTTAAGCACAGTTTATAATACATGGAAGAAAATTGTACATGGGATATGCAATGGAAGACTACATGTGAGGTAGCCATGGTATGCTCACCCATACATGTCCTTGATACCGTTCAACAATTAAGAATACATTGTTAAAATGTATTGTTTGCTGTCTCCCTGCAGTTATTGGTGAGCTTTAAAATTGTGTCAAGAATTTCTGGTAATCTGTAAATTACCAGCATGACATGAAGTATACTATAATAAATAAATTGTTTTACACTTACAATACTGATACTGTAACTTAAAATGATAGCATTAAAGTTTCTATTTTTACTATTACTGTAAACAAAAATACAGTACTTTTTAAATGGCAGTGTTTTATTTTATAGTTATAATACTATTACCGTAAACAAAAATACAATGCTTGGAAATTACTGTGTTTTATTTTACAGCTATAACACTACTGCTGTAACAAAATAAAGTAATTACATATTACTGTGTTTCATTTTACAGTTTAAACGCTATTACTGTAAACACAAATACCGTACTTGGAAGCTACTGTGTTTCATTTTACAGTTAAAACACTCTTACCGTAAACACAAATACAGTACTCGGAAGTTACTGTGTTTCATTTTACACTGTTACTGTAAATAACTTGTAAATACTGTGATTACCTTTACAGTATGTAATAGGCAGCAATTAACAAGTTACTTACTGTAATTCATTTTACATTATGCAACTGGCAGCAATTGACAAGTTACTTACTGTATCTAATTTTACAGTAAGTAACTGGAAGCTATTGACAAGTTACTTACTGTAATTAATTTTACAGAATGTAACTTGTCAATTGCTGCCAGTTACATACTGTGAATTTCATGGTACGTTTCTTACAGTGTGCTTTAACACATCATTGTTTTGGCATACTCTTTTTTGCCATGCAACTGTGCACATAATGAAGTATGTTCTAATTATGAACATACATTCCTGACTCAAGAGGTTGATGCTCTAATTAAGCAACAATTAAATGTAATTGTGCCTGTGTTATTAGCATTGATCATCAGCAACAGTCCAGAAGGGAACAAGCAGACACAGCATGGGTTGAAGACTTTTGAAAATACTTTGAGCATTATACACTGGCAACTACTATTGATAGTTAAATGTGCCTGAGCAGACTAAGAACGTGCATCCATCCCAAGTTTCTATAGTGTAAAATCCATGGAGGCCAAGATTTTGAGCATGATATGAAGCCATAACCCATATAGGCTTTTGCTCATGCAGTTAAATAAACATTGTTGAAAGAATATCCTGTAAAGCACATGAGGTTTAGGTTAGCTCATGCTGTGGTTTATTTAAACATTGTTGGACTCTCTACTGAGATGTAGACAATGTCTGTATGGGATGGGGATTAATGAGGATGTGAGAGAACATATTTCAAGCGATGTCTTTTGTTCATATTATATAATAGTGTTGATAGTAAGAGCATGGCTTCGTGTTATAATGTTCTAAGCTGAGCATCGGCATTGTGCAAAAGTTTGAATGAAAGTTGAAGGCCTCACTGGTGCACAAATAGAAAATAATGACAAAGAAAACAATAGAGTTTCTGTTTTCACGTGTATTGTTTGCAGTATATTTTAAGGGTTATAAAGTGTTTTATAATATTGCAAGGATGAAAGGCACACAAACATGAGTATTTTAAGATATCAAGACAGGAAAATAGATAAGAACTCTGAATAGGACAATTAACACAAAACAAAATACGGTACAAAAAAAACAGTGTTAAAACATTTATTTGTACCAAGTGACTTTAAATGTAAGAAGGTCTTCCACTTGAATGTTTAAGAATGTATTACATTTTAAAACGGAGGAAACCAAGCTTTTACAATAACAGAAAGCTGTGCATCATCAGCATAGACTTGTAAATGATTGTGTTTTTACAACATGCGTGGCCTAATGGAAGTAAAAGGGGACACAAATATGTTCCTTGGGGGACCCCACAAGGGCAGGGGTAGCAAATACAGAGGACCATTCAAATTAGAAAAAATGTGAAAACAGAGATATGTAATTGTTTATGTTGTACACGGTTACTATACAGCCGATATACTGAACATGCCCGAGTACATTTTTGAGTGAATGTATTTATGTTCACATTCAGAGACCCTTTGAACGTTTTTTTTATTTAAGTTGAAAATCAAACACAAATTGGCCCCGACAGAGCAGAGAGAAGAAGTGAAGAACAAATATAAGACATTTACATATATTAGAGCAAACAGCAAAGGGAGGATGTCTTTTTACCCTTTACCACTTTGATGTTTTATGATTGCTGTACTCCAAAGACCAGTGGAGAAAAGTGTCATATAATAAGAATAATAATGGGTTTACCGAAGAGTCCTGAAGTCGGACTACTCATGCTATTGTGCTGAAATACATGCTGGGACGCGAGTTATTTTGTATTTTGTAGGATTAAATTGACATGTTCTCCGATCCCAGAGTCCAAAGAGAAAGATTATAGACATAACAATAAAAATAAATTACTAAATGGAACTAACCGGCCAACAAGCTAATCCTAAACTTTAGCATAGCTGAAGTCTGCCTTCACACATGTTGTAAAATATAAATATATACTCTGTAATCATATTTTTTTTGACATGGGTTTGCAACAATAAAAGTAAAGAGTAGCTATAAGCACTGTACTCTTTCTCCTTCTGCTACTTGCAAAAGGTTTACCAGATGTGTCCCACTACAGCAAACGAGGTAGCTTTAATGCTACATGGCTTATATTAAAGTATCATGTGGCAGACACTTAATTTGCTCTTGTTGGATTGTATTTTCGGTCTTTACAGCAAAACACATACAAGGTTATGCTTCTCGCATGAGCATACAGTGAATTCATGCAAGTGGTTCACATCAAAAATCCTCACTCATGATGAATGCAACATATCTCTCTCTTCAGCAAACAGCTGCTCCCTGCAGTAAATCCGCAGCCTGTCTTTGAGAATAAACTAGTCAGTTATATTGATTTGAATCTAATCATTTTCATGGCCAACGCAATTTTCTTCTAACATAATAGGAAGGCAGCAGGCTAGCGGATGAAAGATACCCAGGGTAGAATATATATTCCACCGATGTCTTATAATTGAACATAGGTGGTGTTTTGTTTCCTCGTGTGAGAAGGTACCGATGCTAACCAGGAGAGATTGTAAGCATGTGGCTTGGCCCTGCAGTAACAATGGTGTTACACTCTTCCATCATGTTGAGCGTATAATCCAAAGTGTTTGTATTCACTGAACTTCTCAAGTATGGAGGGTCAATCCACTTGAAAGTAGCCCATAGCAACATGTCTGTGTAATCCAAAGGCAATTTCATCTAAAGTATATGATATGGAAAGGAAGGTGAAGAGGGCAGTGGAATTTTTTTCCGCTAAATGGCAAGTAGAAAATATATTGGGAGGATGTTCCTTGTCCCTTGTTGGTGGCAAGCAAGGGAGACAAATGAAAATGCCGACAGGCAGAACATGTTTCATTGAAACATGTTTAAAATCAAATCAAATCAAATTTTATTTCTATAGCACATTTAAAAACGATTTTCGGTCGAGCCAAAGTGCTGCACATGCAGATAATAAATAACACATTCCTACCGATGTAAACAGAAGACAATAAATTACAACATCAAATATAAAAATCAAACACAGGGAAGTGTCATGAGTCGTGCTCTGCTCTGATTAGAAGGCCAGGGTGAAGAAGTGAGTTGTTAGTTTAGATTTAAAAACCCCTAGGGTCTGGGCCGACCTCACATGGAGGGGCAGAGTGTTCCAGAGCCTAGGGCCAGCCGCCGCGAAGGCTCGGTGCCCTCTGGTTTTTAGCCTGGTTTTAGGCACTACCAGTAGCAGCTGGTCAGCAGACCTTAACGCTCTGGCTGGGGTGTAGCGCTGGAGGAGTTCAGCTATATAGGCCGGAGCCAGCCCATTTAGTGCTTTAAAAACAAATAAAAGGATTTTAAAATCAATTCGGAACAGAATTGGAAGCCAGTGTAGTGAGGCCAGAATTGGGGTGATGTGGTCACGCTTTTTGTGGCCAGTGAGGAGACGTGCCGCTGCGTTCTGCACTAGCTGCAGGCGTTTAATTGAGGCCTGGTCCATACCCACGTATAGAGCGTTGCAATAATCGAGTCTCGAGGTCACAAAGGCATTGATAACCCTCTCCAGGTCTTTAAAAGATAAAAAAGACTTGGTTTGTTTAGGCATGCCTGCAAGTAGAATATAACACCTGCAGAGCAAATAGTGTTAATCAAATGTGAGAGTATTAAGTGTCAAGAAGCCACCAAAACTGTACTGAACGCTCAGCAGCTTCAGCTAATACAGTTATAATACATTTAATTCAGCTGACGCTTTTGTCCAATTTGATTCACACAATTGAGTGCATTCAACCATTCAAATTCAGAACAACAATAATCCTGCTACATTATCTTCAAATAAGCCAAACCTTTGTACCTTTTGCATACAGAAATGGGATTTATATTCTTATTTGTATGGCATAGGTGCAGGTGAAACAGGTGCTGGAGTGTATGGTTTAACCATGTCCTGGATGTAGGAAGGGTCGGATCCATTCACAGCACAGTACCAGTGTAATAAACTAGTGGGCAGCAACTGAAAGCAAGTGTAGAGTGTGGAGTATAGGAGTGTGATAGCACGTGAAGGCTGGCCAGCCAGGACGGAGTTGCATTAATCAAGATGTGAGATGACAAGAGTCTGGGTGGAGAACCTGCATAGCCTTTTGGGTCAGTAGGAGACAAATATTCCTGATGTTGTAAAGAGTGAATCTAAAGGAACAGGTTGTTCCATCAATGTTTGCAGTGAAACACGGTTTCACAGTCCAGTGTCACAACCCAATTCATTGCAGTATATGTCAGGGAAACATATATCATGGATGGGAGAAAACTTTCCTGGAAGTAAAAACGTCCTGTTCTGTTTAGGTAGAGCTTTAAGTGATGTGAAGAAATCCACTGAGATGTCAGCCAAAAGAGCAGAGATTGTGTAGGACGGTTAAGGTGATTAAGCAAATGAAGCGCTTGATAATAAACATAAACTTTACGTATAGAGAAATGTTCACGAGATAATTAGACCACAGTGCTTTACAAAACAAGGGCAAAAAGACAACAAAAGCATAAAGAAAATACACCATATGCTTAAATATATTAGTTAAAAACCATAATCCACTAAGAGTTAGTTAAAAGTTTTTCCTATAACTAAAAACAAAGTATTCCATTACACTGTTGAAATGGCTAATGAAAATGAATATTCCACTAATGTTCTTGTTTACATGCAGCCTAGCATACCCCGCATATTACTTTGTTGATCACGACAAAATATGGTAATGTGGAACAGCTTGAGCTGTGTATACTATTATGATTTGTTGCTTTTTGATTGTGTCATCCATATTGTCGGAAAAGGCTGGCTTTTAGACCTTAAAATCAACATAAACAAGCCTTTATCAGAAACAAATGTACATACTTATAAAGAATATGTATTTGACTGGACATGACCCATAACAAATGTGAAATATTATCATATTCGGAATAATAGTCGACTATTGGAGTGCAAGTAAACTGGTCAATAAGAAGAATTACATACACTTAAAGTCAACATGTATTTGATTGGTTTTCAGCTGCCATATGAAAATGGGCCGAAACTGCATTTCTAACAGGTCTTTACATATTCTTGTGCAAATATTTGTTGGTTTTAAAAACCCAGCACGAACACGACACAAAGTCGTAGACTGATCCCCAACCATTAAGAGCTTCAAAAACAAGTAAATTAACCTCTTAAATATACTGGGAGCAAATGGAGTTTCAATAAACTGCATTATGTTAGTAATTACTTATGTAAATGTGAAACATTTAATAGTCGTACATTTCAAAGAGTTTTATAAGGTCCAACTATTATGAAGTGGTGCTTATTTTTCTACACAGCCAGATGACTAGTATAAATGAAGAGCAGGAAATAATTAAAAGAAGCCGTAATATATTATTTATACTGACTCACTGTACCATGCGATCAACATTTCCATAACTACACCATTTCACATTAAAATTCAAATAAGCAGTTGGAAACAAATAGGAGTTGAGGAACAAAACATATTAGTTTGATGATGAACAAAAGTAATGAAAGACGCATGCTAATGAGGTTTATAATGGATAAAATGGAAATTGAGTTAGATTGTACCATGCTTTGGGCTTGCCCCAGGAATGGATTTATGTTTCTTCATTAATCCAGTAAATGAGTACCTATTAGTTAGCTTGAAGCCAGAATGAGTGAGTCCAACCAACAATTTGAAATGTGAAACGATAAGAACAAACCTCAGCTACAGTTGCGTTCCTAAATGCCTGAATGAGTTATTAAACAAGTGAGAAACTGATTCAGTAACAAAAAGGTGAAGCAAAAAGAAAGATCAAATCAAAACAGGACAGTGAATTTTCACTTACAAATCAAATCCCAACCGCATCTACTAAAAGCCATGTAAGCAATTTGAGAACATAATATCATATAACGCCACCTCCCCATTTTATCTTTAGCAAGTGTCTGCAAAGTTTACCATGTTAAGTCTTATGAATGCCATCTTAACCACAAAATGAATTTCAGTATATCTTTAACTGCTATACCAACCAACGTATAAGGTCAAACGGAAACATTATGACTTAGAAATACCTTATATCAAATCACATTATCTTTCATGAATTCCCAGCTGTATATAGAAACCATAGTTTCTAATTAGACAATTGATTAAAAGTATGTGAGATACTTGGATAAGTTTCATCCGTTGAATAGATGGATTAATCAATTGAAACTATGAATTAATTTACATTCATTTAAAGTTCCTTCTAAAATGAACATTTGCACATTTTGTGATGATGAGCTGTAGCTAGCAGTAGTGACAGTGTGTGCTGTAGGTCTGTTGGTGCGAAGTGAAACCCCGCAAAAATATTGTGCAGCCTTCTCTGCACACAATACATTGTAGGTGTTTGACATCCTGTCACCAATTCTTTTTATTTAACACCACTTTACAATTTTAAGAATATTAATTATGTTGAGGATTAAAGTTGAGCCTCTCTAATATCCTTGTTATAATAATTAAATTGCCAATAAAGACTTTATTTAAGAACTGCATTAACCTCGTTTCTAGGAGACAGGGTTGCTGTTTGAGGCTAGTTAAAAGCCTTTGCAAGAAAGAGTAGGAAGGTGCTGGGGGGGTCTGAACAAAATAAAAGCCATAATTCACGAATGGGCTTAGGCAATCACTGGTGTAAAGAAAGAGTGCAGCAGGCTACGAGGCTGTGAACACAGTACTTCAAGCCAGCATTCACTCTTAAATGAAAGCAGCCGACTCCTTTGTGATACAGGATGGTTTGGTAAATGGCCAAAGACCCTTACCTAATTGTTCTGTTTGGACTTTTAAAAATATGGATCAACGTGCACTTAGCTGTGCACACTCTTAGGACAAAAACACCAGTCGATTCAGGATTAGAAATGTCCCATTATCTCTGCAGGTCACCTAAATATACTGCAGCTTAACAATGTAGTACTTCAGTTCAGGAAACATTTGATATTGTAGAGGTAATTCAAACCACACATACACACTCACATCCATTTGAGTGTGTGTGCATGTGTGTACAGACAGAAAAGAGGACTGGCAATCGATGGTGCTTACAACAAAAGTGGAATACAGATTGACAGATTTATGATGGTTATTAGTGCTGCACTTTAGACTGACATATCAATCAAACAAACAGCAACAGAAAGGATTAACTCAAGACAACGATGTCAATCTGTGTCTAATAAAAGATGATGAAAAATGATAGAAAGATTCACCTTTTTATTGCTTCATTTCACATTATAACACTCTTCATGTTTTGTGTGAAATTACCATCTTCCAGATCTTAACTTTAGTTAATTAGTTATTTTCATTAAAGTTCACAACTATTGAACTATGAAAAAAAATGAATGACCTTGTCAATCCTTTGAGAGGGTTACTGTTCCGCACCATGAATACATTCTGGTCATGGATACATCATAAATGTCTCCTTATATGAAGGCACTTTATTTGAAGGGGATGTGCTAAAGACTGTCATAACACTGTCATAACACTGTCATAACAATAACATGGCACCTGCCATGGACATGAAGGAGTCATTATGAGTGTTGATGACTTTTATCATAGTCATTCGACCCATTTAGTGCAACGTTGACATTGCTTGTAATGTCTCTGTCGTGACAACCTAATATTTATCAAGACAACATATCCTGTTGATGTTTTGATTATGACAAAATACAATTAAGCAAAAACACAAGCTTTCATGATAGGCTTTCAAGACATTCCTTCCCCCTCACCCCTCACCCCCTGTCCTTCTTTTTCACTCCAGGGCCAAAGTGTCCACCTTATCTGGAAGCCACCTCTGTGACTCATTTAGTTGAAACTGTTGCACGTCATTAAAATCCTTCTCTCTAGGTTTTGAGAAGTAGGAAAAAGAAGGGGGAAAAAATCACACACACACACACACAGACATTTAAAGGTGGGGTAGGTAATTTTGGAGAAACCAGCTCGAGTGCGCTAGAATTTGAAAATACACAACCGGAAAAAATCTGCCACTTCCTCCAACACACACAGACGCGCAGACGAGATAAGTTTGTGCACAGATGGAAGGCTGACATGCAGGTAGGCCATCCAGTTATTTTAATAATAATAATAATAATAATAATGCATTACATTTTTTATTAGAGCGCTTTTACAGGTGCTCAAAGCACTTTAAATCACATTACACATATTAGACATGTAAGAGTCATTACTGCGGACATTACCCACAGGAGCAAATGCGGGTAAAGTGTCTTGCCCAAGGATACAACGGCCTGACGCAGTGGCGGCCGAGGCGGGATTCGAACTGGAGTTCACCAACGCCCCTTGATCTGATGACCAACGCTCTGCGCCAAAACCGCCCCAACCCCCGAATTTTAGCCGGGCCGGCTAAAATTGGTCGTGCTTTTTACAGTGCTATGGCTTCCACATATTACATTTGTTTATGTATTTATTGTCAAGGCATTTCATGTATTCTTTGCTATCGGGATGTTAAGAGCATTCCATGGAATATAACAAAAAGTGTATCTGAAATAAATTACATACCCCACCTTTAAAGCAACACCACAGTGCTGTATTCCGTCATCAAAATGGCATTGGTCAGTCACGGAGGCTGCGGTCAGAGCCAGACTGCTGTTGACGTGTGTTAACTAGTAATCAATATCCCCGACTTTCACTCCAAAGCTTCCTGGTTTAACATGAAACACTTTAACATGCAGAATCATATATAACTGTTATCAAATTCAAGGAAACTTGCTCCTAGTGAATACAGCCCGACACCTGGACGTTGGTCTCCAGAGCCGCATTTCTCTCTTCCCACCAGTCCATTTTATAATCAGGAGGTTGAGGAAAAAACTAAAGATGGGAATCCTGCTCGGACAGGATCCATCTCATCATTTACTCAACAACTGTGCAGCTCAACTGGCTACAATGCTCACTGACATCGTCAACACCTCTCTCAGCCAATGTTGTGTCTTAAACGATTCAACCATAATTCCTTTGACAAAACTGACAAAGCCTCAAAGACTTAGACCTATTTCTCGAACATCTGTGGTCATGAAAGCGTGTAAGCAGATCTTTCTCTTTTATTGGAAATCCATCACAACCCCTCTGATGAATATTTATCAGTTGCTTCCCGAGCCAAGGATGCCGTTGCAGTTCTATACCTACACACTATAACAGATAGAGTTAACCAACACCTATGCGTACGTCTTTTTCATTGACTTCAGTACTGCCTTCGATTCAATAAACAGAGTAAATCGCTTAAAGAAACAGTAAATCATGGATATTGAGCCCTGTATATGACACTGATGAGGAGCTTTCTGTGGAGGAGAAAACTCAGTCTAATAAAGGTTTTGTTAAAGGACGCAACCCTGGAACAGCCTGTCCTCCTCCAAAAAACGACCAAATAGGTCGATTGTTCAGCAGCTTATTACGACCTATAGTCACGTTTTAAAGTTTAGCACCTCTAGTGGTCGTGTAAGAAACAACAATTTGCGGAATATGCTCCCGTTGATTGCAAACGCACCGGAGGTTCGTATATTCACTAATAACCCTCTCTGGAAAATCCTAAATTGTAGGGTAGTTTGGTCAATAAATGCTTTTTGATTTGATTTCTAGCGAGAAGTGTATATTGTACTTTTAGAATCCACGTCCAGTGGATGTGTAGGATCTATAGTTTAGATAATACGAAGAATATTTGAGGTCTCGCCAGGAGAACGTGTATATACTACGTCTTTCCGCAGCGTCCATGTAAAGTTGGCGTCAACCCTCACGGGGTGAAAACAGTATTTCCGGTCTCAAAGTTTTCATAATAAAACCGGAAGTATTCCCCTCACTGTCAAATGATTACATAGTGGTATATGCATTACTCATCCACTAAAAAACATCAGTTTATCTTTGTTAATTACACAACATTGATTGGTTTAAATTGTGTACAATGCTTTTGTGTTTTTAACCTTCAATTTGGAGAAACAAATAGTTTTTTCGGAGTTTAGGATGGCCGACTGTTGGGACTACAACATACGCTTTGCTTGACAAACCCGGTGATTAGTCCTCAAGCTCTGTGATTGGATGTTGGAGTGGCAGTGCGCCAAGGTTATGCCGAGCTCTTTGAAATGGAATGAATCCGCGGCAGACTACCCCCCCCAGAACTACACTGACATGCTGGCTATTGTGTTTCGCAACATGGTCTATGGCACATCTCTACTGGGAATTGTAGTTTTAAAAGACGTTTTCGTATTTCCCATAATTAGAAGTTGCCAGTATTAAACTGTGTACATCCCTGGAGGTTGAGGGGATACGAAACACATTGGTGTTATCAAATTTAAAACATATGATTCATAAATGGGTGAAAATTGGGCAGCATTAATATACCCACATGACAGCTAAGGTCAGAAGAGCTTTATTTAACAGCTGGTCTTATGTTTGTGACCCCTCCTGTTGTGAATTGATAAGCCTGAAACATGCATTTGTCAAGGTTCAGAGGCAAATCTTGCAAATATGGCAGTAGCCATCGATCATCTTAAGATAAGATAAGATATACTTTATTGATCCCAAGCTGGGAAATGGTTTTGTTACAGCAGCAAACATGTAATTTATTATTACTTTGTAATTCTACTCCTATACAATTCAGAGGTTAACCTGTTATTTTTACTCCACTACATTTATTTTAGTTACTTTGCAGATTCTGATTAATGATGTGAAATATAAACAACCCTTAAAGCAGACTTTAGTTACACATGAGTAATGGCCGGTCCACACATAGGCATGAAAAAAATCTTGAAAAATCTTGATTCTGGGCGTGTCTGAAGCTTGGCGATTTCACACGCCCAAGGCGACCAACAACCAATCACATGAATCTCCCTCCCCCGACATACAAAGCAATAGCAATGTTAAAACGAAGTAAACTGGATATAAAATCCCCAAACAGGCGAAAACCTACCAGTTTCACCCACTGTCTCTGCCACCTCCCTCCATGCCTGGTTCCTCCGGTTTGTATCCCGGTAAATAGTTCTGGTCGTAAAGAACCGGGTGATTTGCTACCGTAATTTCTCGTTTGGAATATGAGGAAATTAACTGCGGTCTGGCTCTCCCAGCTTGCACGCGGTTTGATTGGCTAGCGCTTGTACTGGCGGGATTTGCATAAACGGGATTTGATTGGCTGATGCCAGCTTCGAAAGCATCGGGAGCATCAAAAGTTGAACATTGCTCAACTTTTGATGCTCACGATGCTTGCAAAGCCATGCTCCGCTCCCCACAATGCTGTTTGGCGAAGATTACAAATCTTCTACGTCACCCCATTCAAGTGAATGGGCGAACCTTTGAAAGATTTTTTTCATGCCTGTGTGTGGACGGGCCGTACAATTCAGTGAAGTTGATTGTCAAGTGCCAAAATAAACTATGCAATATATTAAACGTTTAGCAATTTGTCAGACTTCATATTTTTCTGTTGATAGCCCCAACGTTTTTTTCTTATAAAAAAGAAGACCTTCACCACAGTATCTTCTTGATATTTTCTATTCTATATTTCTATCATTGACCTTCTACTTTCCCCCTATTTTTTGTATGTAGGCTACTCTTAATATTTTTATTTTTTCATCAAATATAACTTATTCAAAAAATAATTCAATAACGTGCTTTAACCACCAGGTGGTTCGGGATAAAAACTGTCAAGTTTACAGTGTTAACACAATAAATTATACTTTCCAGTATAATTTCCAGTTTAGTTTATGATGGATTTATTTTGTTATCCACACATATATTGTTTTGATATGTGTAACACCAAACATGAGCCAGTGGTCTAGTTAATAAAACATAATAATATCAAACATAATATTACTATTATCTTTATTGTGAAATTAAAACAGAACGGTAAAGGAAAATAAAGTTTCAGTCTCTCGATTTCAAGCTTATGCATTGTACCATGAACCTGTATAGACCTGTAACAGTCAACTGCATGAGGAGTTGGAAAGGTAGTTTCTGAAGATGTTACAAATAACACACAGCATACAATGCCATAATAACTTTGTATTATTAGTGTAGGAGACTTATGTATGTATAACATCTGAAGATATGTAGTTTTATTCTTGTTTTCACATAATTTTACAGGATATTGCTATAATATTTCACATATTGTAGTTC
This sequence comes from Gymnodraco acuticeps, assembly GCF_902827175.1. Lineage (NCBI taxonomy): Eukaryota > Metazoa > Chordata > Actinopteri > Perciformes > Bathydraconidae > Gymnodraco > Gymnodraco acuticeps. Next base: position 208,858 of record NW_022990106.1, on the reverse strand, counting down.
TACACATTAATATCTGATTTGTAAAACATCATAGACAGAAAGGCATATCCATCATGCAATGGTAAGCTATTGAAATTCTGATTCCCTAGATGTGTCTCCCATCACCCAAAACCCCTGACTATTCTCTCAACTCAGTATTTACATTCTTTAATGCAAAGAAAATCAGTAATATCTTTAAAAACGACAAGTCCTTTTCTATCAGCTGTGCACCGTTATGGTGTAAATATAACCTATCTACCAATTGGATCAAATATAAAAGTCAGCCGAATTAGAGTTGATACTGCAAGGAGACGTATTGTGTGAAGAGAAATTGAAGATGTTGTTTAATTGCTGATATATTAATGATCCACGTCAAGTATTCAGTTTCGGCGGCATTTATTTCAGTTTGACCAAAGGTCTTCTAATCAGGGCTCTATAAATAAAGAACTACGGCAGATGTGTAATATTTAATGCAGCCGAACCGTGTATTACAATGCCGTTATGTGATGACTTTCAAAGAGAAAAGCAAGCACACTCGGAATAAAGTATTTTATTTTTTATGTTTATCAGATTTCAAATCGCATAAACACCATATCCCAACATGCATTGCGGCTACAACATCCAATCACCGAGCTTCAACGATAGCTGAGGATTATGGGTACTTCGATGTTTTAGCCTATCAAAACTTCTAAAAAAAGAAATGTGTCTCTCAGAATCGAAAGGGAAAAACCTATGGGACAAACGCAAAAGCAGTGTACACAATTTAAACCAATGAAGGATAAACTGATGTTTTTTAATGGATGAGTACTGCAGATATAGCTTTAAAACCATTTGACAGTGAGAGGAATACGGTTTTATTATGAAAACTTCGAGATCGGAAATACTGTTTTCACCCCGTGAGGGTTGACGCTAACTTTACATGGACGCTGCCGTTACACGTTCTCCTGGTGAGACCTCAAATCATCTTCGTAATATACTATAGATCCTACACATCCACTGGACGTGGATTCTAAAAGTACAATATACACTTCTCGCTAGAAATCTAATCAAAAAGCATTTTAATGGCCCAACTATCCTACAATTTAGGATTTTACAGAGAGGATTATTTGTGAATATACGACCCTCTGGAGCGTTTGCAGTCAACGGGAGCACTAGAGGTCGAAAACTTTAAAACGTGATTATAGGTCGTAATAAGCGCTTGAACAATCGACCTATTTGGTCATATGAGTTGGAGGACTTGTTGCCCTGGAAGCTGTTACGATTAATAGCCTTTCATCTTGAACTTTAACCCACAGAACAGGTGCTTTCCAGGGTTGCTTCATCTCACAAAATCATAATTAGATCATTATCAACAAAGAATACAAATACCATCGTTCAGTAGCCCCAACAGCTACTTGGTGCCTTGATAACACATTATAAAACACAATAAATCATTTTAGATTTCAGGCATATCCCATTCTCGAAAACCCATATACATATTTCAGGATAACTCATTACCATCACTGACTCATACACATCTCTTGGCACCCAAATCAGCAAACCACTCAAATGGAACACCAATACAAGCGACAAAAATAGAAAGCAGAGCAAAGATAAAATAAAACAAAGCCATCTTTCTCAGTTTGACATCGCAGAGCATAATCAACTCATTCATAACAGTTTGTAATGGAGGCAAAGAAAAAATGTCCACTAAGGTTACCATCAATTGAATCAATGCATGCAAAACAAACAATAACAATAGCGAGAAAATTATGCTGACCCCTCTCAACCTGCCCACCACCCTTCCCGCTGATGCCCTCTAAGAGGTGCACTTTTAATGTATCCATAAGTGATGTACTGCACATTTAAAAAAATATATGTTTTCAATAATATCTGTCTTGTGGCAATATAAGAATAATTCCTGTGTGTTAGTCATGTGTCTAATGTGATTTTGATATCTGTCTACAATGTTGATGTTACTGACATTGCTGTAATCAGCTTACCCACCATGTATGCCACAAATACATTTCCGACCTCGGCCATGTGGCCATAAATAAATTATTGATTGAGTAGTTTAGCACATCATTTGACATTTATGGACCCAGATAATTAATCCTTACAGATCATTTAACTTTAATTGTAGATTCCCCATGAGGCTGACATATTTGTGTATTTGATCAATTATATCAACATCTATTAATTGGATTTTTATCGAATTAGGGGGGCCTAGTGGGTCTAGTTAACATGCTAAAACTTTAAAACTTAAAATAACATGGTCTATAAGAAATAAAGTTCAACTTTACATATCTTGAGCGCTACCATTGTGCCAATGCCAGTTGGTATGCTGAAGTCAGTATTTCTAACAGCACTGCTATCGACAAAAACCAGAGCTGGAGACTCTTCTGTCCACAGGACATGTAATGTTCACAGTCACAATCATAAGTAAGCAGATTAGCAGTGCATTCTGGTAGCGCCACACTTTGAGAGTTGGGGTGTCACATTGGCTGCTTTTAAATGTGCAATATGTAGGTTCTATGCTTCTTTATGCAAATCAGGAGCATCCAGCACAAGCTACTCCTTCTGGAAACTCCAGGACAGCTTTCAACTGAACCATTGCCATTCTAAAATGAAGAAACGCCTTTTGAAACGGTATGGCTTTATGGCCTCAAATTATTTCAGAAACACATTTTGGTAAACAATGTGTATGTATAATAGGTGAAAAAAGTTGGTTGGTTTGAAATCTTGGAGAGTGTGAGCCCACAAGTAAAAACGGGTTGTCAAATGTGGGGCTTGGTGCCTTATGCAACATCCAAATCTAAGAAGTGACCAATAATGGCAATCTATTGCATTGGAGATAACCTCCATGCTAACAATACCAAATACAGTAGGTACTAAACGTGATGACAGACTCTACCTGATAATTAAACTTTACCTAGTAAAGGTTTTACACATACTTTAAGGTTCATTGCCACAAGACTGGAGCAGGGTAAAGCATTTGCTTTTGAGCTGCAGCTATGATGCTTGACTGTGTGGCCCCAGGCTGTTCTCTCCTTTCTGTGACCTTTTCTGACTAAAGCTTGACAGCACAAAACTCTCAACCTTCATGACATTCATCCTCAGGAATAACACACTGTACCTTGTAAACCAGTGGTAAGGACAGGCTGTAGGATGAAAGATGTATCCTTCAAAACTATGTTAACATTTCAAATTCAGACATTAAACCCAAAATAATTGGCAAACTGCTTTTGAAAGTAGCGTGGAAGAATAAGAAATAACTAAAAGTCCAAAACGAGGTCCCAGGCACTCTTCTTTCAAATAGTAAAATGAGATAGCTTTTTCATATTGAAAGTCTACAGTATACTGAATATACATATACAAATACGGAGTTACAACCCATGCATAGCGGCACAAACAGCCTCCCTTAGGGTGTATAGAAAAGCCTGTTTGATGTATCATAGTAAAAACAGAAATGGACACAACCTGAATTCTCCTGTGCACCATCAACATCCACACACAGACACAAATACTTCTTTCACTTATTGATCTTCACACACTCCCCATAGAAACCTTTTCTGCCTGGAGGACTCAGAAATGATGATCCCTGCGGTCACGGAAATACTGATTCTTATTAAAAGATTGGATACAAGTAATGTGTGTAGAGGTAAAGCACTTCCAACAGTGAACTCATCGGCAACAATTCTGTTTGTGCTCCAGAGCTCGCGTAGCCAAAGGGAAATTATATAGTGAGGTGACCAAATCAGAAGCATATTAATGTTTTCCAGTGGACATATAAACAGGAAGTATTATAATATTTAACTTGCAAGTTATGCTCTAGTAATTGATGTATCCACCTTTACCCTTTTGTGTTGTCTGCTGCAAGTTATTCACAGTCATTCTTTATTGTAGCAGTAGCCGTCTTATTGTTAAAGTGTGTTTTGAATTAGCTGCTGAGAAAAATAAAGACCTTGACTCCAAAAATGTCCTCCAAACAAATAATGCCTTAAGAGGCTGTTAGTCTTCAGAGCCTGTGCCTGTCCCTGTGCATGGACAAGGAGTTGATTGAGTGTTGGCGACAACCACACACATTTTGTTCTGAGAAATCAAGGTTTCCTTCCCTGAAATGTTCACAGTGAGGTGTATTTACTTGCTGCACACACATACAAAAGGCTTACAAAATAATTATTGTTGTTTTAAGCAATATGCTGTAGCTGTTGTGCTCACTTTTAAGTAAAAGTTTAATTGTTGAAAAACTTAAGAGATAATTAAAACACTGAGGAACTAAGAACATTTCATTATCTGTTGAGCTTAATCTAAATTATTTTTGCTTTTCCATCCCACCATGAGAATCAGATGCAATATTCCTATTTATTTTATGTATTCCTTTAGAGACCCAAGTTTTCCTGCTTTAGTGAAGAAAAACAATGTTTAAGGTTTCTTAATAGTCCTGCATGAGCTGCATGTTTTATACTCATTAAAGAAAAGTGAAAAGCTGTAATATAGCTTCAAGTGATTAAACACATTACATTGCATTTAGCTGATGCTTTTATCCAAAGCGACTTACAATAAGTGCGTTCGACCAACAAAATACAAACTTGAAGAAAACAGAATCATATAAGTACATCAGGTTTCATAGAGCAAAAACATTTCAAGTGCTACTCAACTGGCTTTAGATAAGCCAGCCCTTTATTAGTATATAAGTGCTTTGGTAGTAATTCTATCGCTCGAAGTGGAGTCGAAAGAGATGAGTTTTCAGTCTGTGCCTAAACACAACAGAGAGCTTAAAGGGAGTTATTTCCAGTTATTTCGATTTGTTCAAAATGATACAGATTGTGTTAAGAATAACCTTCTTGTGTCTTGGTCTTATCTCCTTAGAGTGATGTTATGTTTGCATCAGTTTAGTATCAGCAGGATAACCTTAAGACTTAATTAGATTCAGTGGGGTGGGATTTCCCTAATTAGACCAAACATGTTCTTGCTTCAGCAATCAAATTAACAAAGATAGCCTATAGGCATAAATCCTAAAGGCAAGAAGTAACAGCAAGGTGGATAATTGTTCTGCTGTGACATATACGTTTTAAATGCCTTCCAGTTGTATAAAGAAAGAGATCTCCCAGTTCTATGTCAAGTCTATGGCATATTGGCTCAAATTGTCTTCAGGCTGCTCAGTGGCAGAACATTACAGATTATGCCTCGTTCTCTGACTAGTGGCATTCAAAGATCATCATGTTCACAGTTACTAATTGGGATGCCCCGGGTCATATCTGAATTGTTGAATTAATGGTGTATTATTACCACGCAAGCATGCTTACCTTCCTTTTAGCCCTAAGCTGTCCGTGGTAGTTATCAGATGAGTCTCCTGGGATCTCCCCTCCCCACAAAGTCAACCCTACGACGGTGTAAGTGATGCCCATCACCACTAGGGGCAGCACATAGACCAGGGCCGCCACTATGATATGATACCTATGAAGGAAAAGGAAGAGAAAGGAGAGCTTTTGCATTTATGAAATATTTTGAGTTGTTTGATTTTCAACAGTCACTTTATTCTACTATTTACTCAGCCTCATGTACTTATGGGACCTGTTGCGCCAGAGGAATGTCGTTTTTATCTACATTTTGAGAGTCACCACTTAGACAAACAGACTGTTACTTTGTAATTGATTGAGACTGTCCATAGTAAAGACAGTGTCAGTCATTTTAAGCAAATGCCGCATGACAAAATACAGTATATTTAACCAAATGCTGTTTGTAGTAATTATGGAAAGATGCAAAGGAGAGAGCCAGGTGACATGTTTGTAGAGTAGCAAAGTCTGTGTAAGTCGGACTGGACGGATGGGTAAAGAAAAGTAAGATCAGAAAACTCTTCTGGGTTTTTCTCGGGGGCATGGGAACCCTTTAAATTAAAGGTCACCTAAATCAACTTTTTCATGTATTTTATACATAAATATGTGTCCCCTCTGTGTTAAGAGATTCTGAACGTTTTTAGGAAAAAGATTCGATCTCTCTCTGTCGTGATCCATTTATATAAAAACCTGTCTGAAAAGGAGCTGATCAGATTTTGACCACTTTATGATGTCATTTTTTTGGCTTGTGTAACCATTAGCCAATAACCAACCAAGGTAACCCCGCCCACCTTATCACCTGAATCTCCTCCTAGAGCACTATTGTGTTCTTTTTAACCAAATATCTCTCAGAGGGGCGTGGGGAGTGGCTCCTTCTTTTCATCTAAAGTAACAGACAGAGAATCAGCACTTTTGGAACAGGGCTGAAACAGAGGGGTTTATGGGATGCTACAATGCATGACCTGTTTGGTATTTCGAGCCAAGCCCTTCAGAAATATGTTTTGTATATATCTGAGACCTATAATATTGATGAAAAACAGTATAATAGGGGACCTTTAAGACGGCAGCATCCTTGTATTGCAAGCAATTCACATTACCAATTAATTATTGGTATGTTGTGCTTCGAAATGTTTACTGAGTTGAGGATGGCTGTATCACACATAAAATGTATGGTATATCCTAATTTATGTTACAAAAAAATGACGACAACCTGTTAAAATAAGCAACATTGGAACTTAAACCAAGCTGATGCAACGGTTAGCAGAGGCTGAAATTACTGAATGAAATACTGTTGACTACAAAATGTTTCTCACATTAAGGGGTCTTGAGCCATGCGGGGCCAGGCAACGTAGCAGAGGGTCCTGCGGGGCAGAGTTTGGGTGGTGGAGAAGTAGCAGAGAGGGAAAGCAAGCACAATGGCCAGACTCCAGATACAGATGATAACTCCTGTGGTGGCCTTCCCTGACAGACGAGGCTTCAGAGGATAGATGATGGCCATGTACCTGCAGGAAAGAGATGAGAAAGAGATCATTATGTTGAAAGCCTCGACAACATATATTGTGGAGCCTAGGGGAATGACTGCTGATTCAGTTACAATAAAATAAAGAAAAATAAATAACTGATTGGTTTACTCTGTATTTACCATGGAAGGCACTTCCCTGTTTAGTTGTTGTTTATTCAGGTATACTTTAAGAGTGGTTAAGCGTTTGACACCAACTTGGACAGGTTATGGCATTATAGATTATTGCTAGTGTACGAGCAATTTCACATTCTTTTTCAGTATTTTATTTAAGGATGTTCACTCTACTCAAGAGGTAAAAAAAGAATAATTTCATATATGCATCACTCTATTTTGCCAAACTCTCAGATTTATCTTGGGACGCACAACTGTATGTGATTAAGCTTGAATAGACATTTCTAAAAAAAATCATTATGATTCAAGATTTTCAAACGCTTTTTCTACAACAATAATATACTATGTTTTCTGTCTCTCTGTCTGTAAAAGTCCACTAACACTGTGATGCTGGATTCTTCAGAGAAATTGATGCATGCTCCAGATTTAGTTTGAGCCTAACAGTGAAGGTCTCAGAACGGGAAAGTGATTACCAGCTGGACATTAACCAATGTCAGGATGCTTCATGATTTCCAATAGCTGCTAACGCAGGCTTTGAAATGCAAATGTATCTGCATAACATGGTAAATAATGGGTCTTGTCCTGTCACCTCAATGACTGGAACTCTCTGAGGAACAACAACAAGAAGGCCCCGTTTATGTACCAGTAATTGCTTGGCATTTATTCACGGCCCTTGTGGTTGGCAGTGTGTGAACAGATTATTAGATATCCAATCAAGTATGTGCCACACAGTCCAATCCAAGGAGCTTGCACAATGGTGGCTGAACTAATATACCTTAAACCACTAAACAAAGCTAATCTTCATTTTTCCTCATCCGGCTTTATGCAACTCCCCTTTGCCCAAGACAGGCAAGTTGAGCCTGAAACACGAGAAAAATATGAAGACCCACACACACACACACACACACACACACACACACACACACACACACACACACACACACACACACACACACACACACACACACACACACACACACACACACACACACACACACACACACACACAGTCCTGTTCGGTTTCCAATCACACATTTTAAGATCACAGAGACATTAAAACAGCAAATTAATAAATAATTTCACCTTTTTTGTTCAACCTGGGAGTCTGTTATGCCTTAAGCTGCATGACAACTTACAGGCCACGTATTGTTTAGAAAAGTTGTGCTGTGACAACACAAGCTAAACACTCACTTTATCACCGCCTGGTGTTTAACACGCAGAGATTACCGGATGACACTACCAGCGTGAGAATCTATCATTTTGCAGACAGCTTAATGTCTGGTGTTGGCTTACATGTTCTCAGAGGAGAGGAGTGTGTTTGATGTTTCTGCCACACTTACTTCAAAGCATATTTTAATAAAATACTTAAATGGTTAGTTCAAATGACAACACTAATGGTATTGAGCAATGCAGATAGCTTGAGTTTTTCTTGTTTGGATTAATCCACCTCCGATACTTCTGCTGTCACACAATACAAAGGTAGTGAATGACCGTTATTTGTGTTGCTGACAGCATTGTAATAAACTATTCCATAAAAAAACATCTCCCAGGAACAAAGTCCACATTATACATAACTTTGCAGATATCATTGTTTACAGTTGTCAAAGAGATACGTTTCCGATTAATAGTTTTGTTTACTTTGAAGGAGGATTTATAACTGCGTGAAACGATTCTTGAGTATTAATTGGCAGCCATGATAAGAAATTCAATAAATGCTAAAGTTGCTTCCTCTCTCTATCTACATTAGCAATGGGAACACTAGAGCATCCTTTACCAAAGGAAAGGAGAAAATGCCATCACACAACTATTAGCAGCAGGTACATTTAAATAAATAAATAGTTCTTGAATTGTAGTGCATTTCTCACTGTGGCAGACTTTGTTCTATGTTTAATGAATAAATATGCTAAAAAAGGGCAGTCAGATTCTCATTTCACCGTGTATCTTTTCCTAAATCCTTTGGATTATCCTTTACATCTGTCCTTTACCTCATTACGTTTCCCATCAAGTCAAGGAAAAGTGGTTAGGAAAATACATAGGTTTGAATGATTTTGACTATTTGAGCTCAGACTATTATTAATCCCGGAAGTAGTTAAGGCAAATGATGTGGATCTTCCAGAGGAACAGGATTATTGTCTCATGAAAGGAATGTTGCTGTTTGTTTTGCTGCTGAAGCAAATTCCCATTAACCTACAGTACATTGTATTAGGGTGGAGGCAGGAATCTCACAGATGCATATTTCAAAAACCAGACCAATTTAACCAATAAACTACAGTTATGATCATATGTCTGCCTTTGACCCCTTCTTCAGTTCTACCTGCACACGATAATAAAGTGTATATACATCCACAGAAGAAGATAAAAAGGTGTGAGGAATGGAAAAAGGCACTGGCTGTTTTATCAAAAAAGCTTCAAGGCTTCGCCAGTTATCTTTTAACTTTGCTTCAGTGCCTATGGAAACACACTTGGCCAGTAGAGAGTCAACAATAAGGACAAATTCACAGATGATTCTGAACTGTGGCCTCATGCCATTTCAAAACATCAGCGTGGAGACAGCACCATAGTGGGGTTAGGGAAAGCATGACCGGAGGTTACATCTGCATCATCTAGGTCATTCCGATGTTCCCTATCTTAGTACACAGTGACAGAATCAAACAGACATTGCAGGCCAAAAATATAAACCCAGGGAAGCTTCTGTAGAGGAGCCAAAATGAGAATGGCTTCAGGAAATGCATTCCTCCCTTTGTGTGTCAAGGAGAAGTACCGGAGGAGGACAACACCTCGCACAACACCCAAACACACTGTGACACTTCAACACTAGCTGTGGACACACACTGTGCCTGCATGGAGATTCTAAACCCATTTTGTTTTCATTATGTTCGGCTTGTGGCTTCTTCCTTCATCAGTCAAATCCCTTTATTCAAACAGTATGACATATGATGGCTCACTGAACAGTATCAAAGCCCGGCTGATAATGATGACTGCATCAACACATTACTGTAAACAACAGCGCCAGGAAAGAGATAGAGATTGGAGGAACAAAGAATAAAGAAGTGTGAAAGAGGAAAGAAGATGAATAATAGGAGTTCATATGGTAGAAAACCAGGGAATCAGAGGGTGTAAAGCATGATGGGCATGGGGGATCTTTTCAAGGGTGTTGGCACACAAACAGTAAGTGACTGCATTGCAGACTCTTTCAGAAACAACATCTTGAATCTAAGATTAATTGGCAGTGAAATGTAAAAATAAATGTTAGGAATAGGCTGATTGGGGGGAGGTGGATGGACTGAGAAAGTGCCTTTCCATTTTTCCATAATGATCTGAAATGAATGTAAAGGCTACTAAAATCAGCACTAACTCTATTGGAACAATAATAATTAAACTAATAGGGACTCCATACAGTTAGTTCCTGCGAGCAAGAAGGCATGAGCTAGAACATTACATCAGTTGAACTGCATAAGCATTGCCAAATGGAGTGCAGCTTTTATTCAAGCTAGACTTAACACTGATGTACGTTTTTCTATTTTTAAAGCACCAGATTACATTTTCCACCACTTCTTCTGGAAAGTGACCAAGTGGAATAATCAGAAAAAAGATGTCCGAAACATCATGCTGAAGCACTTGATATGAAAGTCTTTAAGGGACACAGATTTTCTTTCTTGGAAAACATTACTCTGTGCATTTGATCCCAAAGATTCATCTCTTCTTTGATGGTCAGGTCTTTGAATGGTTGTGCAATACAATGTATTAACCTACCTCAGTGGCTTTATTGATTTAACCCTCTTCACCACAAATTAATTGATTATCAATGTATCAAAATGCAGATTAGATTTAGATTTTCATTTAACAATCTTAAATCGTCATTATTACAATACAAATGTTCCACACACACATAAGCTACCAACTATAGTATAGAAAGAGTGGTGGCTTGAAGACAAATCAACATAATATCCCATTCTTTTAATAATTTCCTTGCAGCATTTGACATGCCCACCTGTCCACAGCTATCGCAGTCATGGAGTAGATGCTTGCAAACACGGATGTGACCGGGAAGAAGTTGTGGAATTTGCAGTAGCCTTCCCCGAAGTACCACTCCCCGTGGGCAGCGTAGATAAAGTTGATCAAAGTGTTAAATGCGGCCATTGACGCGTCTGAAAACGCCAAGTTCAGGAGAAAATAGTTGGTCACAGTCCTCATACGCTTGTGGGCAAGGATTATCCATATCACGATGAGGTTTCCAAACACCGCCACCGCCAGCACCGAGCTGTAGGCTACGGACCAGAGAGCGATGCGCCATGGCGGCTGCACGAACTGGTTAGTGTAGTTCCCCGTTATGTTGGATCCGTTGTGTGGAGCTGCCATAGTTTTTTTCCTTTCCGCGAAACTTAAAAGTGTTAGTAGTTTCACGAGTATGAGCTACTTACTAAGCTGAAAACTCAAATGGAGAGAGCATATTTGTGTCTATGTACCATTGCGCGCAACTTAATTACATTACCATCCCTAAAAACAGCACATCTCCTCCCTAGGTCCCTGCAGTGAAAGTCTCCAATCGTTCTGCACTCTTCAGTTTAAATCAATATTAATATAAACGCGGTGAAACATGTAACAAGTAGCCCACACTGCCTGTTGAATGTGGGTGTGAGCGCACCTCCTTTCCTCCAGCAGCAGCAGAAGCAGGCAGGCAGGCAGGGAGCAGTGCGCACTCAGTGACGCACGAATGGCACACACGATGAAAGAGATTGATTGATACTTGTGGCTTCTGTTTTAAACTTCATAAATACCAGATGGACTAAGCTTTCCCTCTTCCTGCTATCAGCCAGCCCACAGTGTATACCTTTATCTCCTGTGACCTTTCAGATGATCTTGTGTCAACAGCATGAAGAAGCCACAAACAGGATATTGAAATATTGCAAGTAGTGTGTGTAAAATACAAAGACACAATCTTTTCAAGCCCATATGGCTAAACCTACCCTCCTTCAGTTGAGTTTTCAACCACCATCAAAATTGTGTGTTCTCCTAAATCAACCTCACTGTTCACCACAGAGAATATAATTGTACAGTCCTGTATCTGAAGTGACTCTCCCCCTTTCTGTCAAATTAATATTCACAACCAACAGACTGAAGTTCCCCCCAGACATCTTAATGTTCACATCAAATAAGCATCCTTTATTTGCTTTCATGGCCTTTAGTGCCCTGGTAACCTCCACACTGGAACTTTTACATGACCTCATCAAATCAATCGAGTTCAACAGATTATGTCTATGTCTATCACTGTACAGTTGCACGTGCTCAGAATCATTTAGCTTTTTGAAAAAACAGCCATCTGATAATATGAGATGTCAATCAAAAATCCCCAGTTCACAGTAATGTGAATTTTCTAAAAACTCAATGTTTTACTTGCAATAAATATTGAAATGATACTGAATCATGGACATGTATAATTTGAGAGGTCAGTCACGGGATATTGTCGCTATACGTCAAACTACACTGCAGAATAATGCAGTGATTGCAGTTCATTAGGTCTCACGTGTGGCACTGTGTGAATGCATTATACTATAGGAAAAATAATTATTCCATTTCACACTTTCTCACATTCTGAAGTTATTTTTAGTGTTCACAGACAAATACGTGGAAAAGCTTCAAAAGATTACCCTCACATCATATTCTCACTATTAACTGGATGCTCTTGACTGCATCTGCAGTCAGGGTAAAGGAGAGGGATGTTGTTTGATGCAGGAACAATACTAATTTAACTCTTATTTAAAACAACACTGATTCATTGCAAGATGTTTAAATGATTGATGGTACAGTGTTTTAAAACCAAAATACCAAGGCCCCTGCTAAGTAAATCAAATAATTTGTTTGCTCTGCCAAGCAATACTTTATGTAAATGCTGATTGAAATTCATGAAAAACTGTGTTGTCCAAGAGGATATGAATACTTCCAAAAGCTTCATGATGACAGTTAGTTTAATAATACAAAAGTCTTTGGAATTTGCCAAGAGCATACATATTCAGTGATTCAGTTCATTTTAATGAATATGAAAACAGATATTAGGTCAATTTAAGCATTTGATTCAGGTTTTGACGTACAGTAAGTTGGACATTTACTGTGATCTTTTGTGTGTGAATTTTAAGAAAACATTTAATTGAAGACATGAATGTAAGCAACATCAAAACCAAGATTTCAACAGTGTGAAGGAGTCCATTGGAGGAAAAAGGGTTAAAAAGAAAACCTAGAAACCACAATGCAGTTTGTTTTCAGGTTGCCACTTACAGAAGTCTTGGACCTTAATTATATGGCTTTCAGTTGAGTCTAAAGATCACTATTAGTGTCAACACAGTTGGCAACTCTCCAGTTGTCAACTGTGCAATCTGAGAGGCTTTTATTACAGAGCGTGGGAGGTCTAGCTATTACTTTGTGATTGAAAGGCCACAGATACATGCAGAGAAGAACAGTGGGAAGTTAGATTCACCAAAATGGGAAATCGATTTGCATAAATATTGTATTTAGCAAGAAGGAATACATTGAGTTGTGTACATTAACATTGTAACATTAGGCCTTGAATGGTAACAACTCTGGTTAGGTTGATAACAGGATAATGAAAGAAAGAATAATGACCACAATGTTTCTCGGGTTCTGTAGAAAAACTATTGGTTTTTGTACATCCTTTGTACATTGTGAGTTTTTTTAGTTTCCTTTTGTGGATCAGCAAATGTACACCTTAGACGGACTCACACTGACAGGTCCACTCCTGGACAATTTTGAATTACTGACATAGGCTTAAGTTAACATTTTTGCAGTTTTGACCTTTTCAGATATACACTTTGATGGAAACCTCACTCAGTTATGTGAGGTTTATAAAGTTAACAGGAAAAGAAAAAATGATTCCATTTGTCTACATACTTGATACATCGGAGGAGAGAGGGATGACATAACAAAGGTCCCCAGACAGAATTGAACCAGGAATGCTGTGCTCATATTGATTTATCCTGACACGCCATATTAAAAAGCACAGCTGAAATTAGTCTTTTAAAAGTGGAGGGAAGATAATGATTCAAGATTGAGGGTGAAAAGCATAGATTCAGCCTTCAAATGCCTGATTAAACACTATGGGACCCCATTAGGCATATTGTGTACATTTTTTGAAGGCAGCATGTGATTTACAGTAACAGCTGTCATGAAACACAGGGACCAAGACAAATAAAAAGTTATTTGTGATGCATATTTCCACTGAGACTCATCTTGATCCCTGTCTCTTTCCTCTGATCCTTTACACACTGGCTGATTAATGAGGTGCTGTGAGCCCATTGTCTGGCTGTGATGTTGCCATGTGCATGTAGAGTCCTGATTGTTGTGAGGTAATTACATTTTTGACACAAAATGTCATTTTTACACGTCTCCCAGTGCATATTACTTGAACGTGTAAGGGCAACGGTTTGGCTGCAGAGTAGTCCACAGCTCTTTTCACAGCTGCCTCTGTGGTGTGTCAGAATTTGTGTCAGGCCTCGGGGCCATTGGCATTGATCAATTCCAAAACGTAACCGGGGACAGCAATTTATTTGCTAATGAAAGAGCCATGCTCTTCGAATACTTGTACATTCAACCTTACTTCAATACCCTTACATTGTGGCTTATTGTACTATTGTGTGCAAAGTGAGTGACATGATCAAAATACATATAAAATAAATTAAAAGCTATTCAATGACATGTTTGTGCTACTCATACATTACAGCACACAGTCAGAGTGAAGACAGTTTTGCTTCGCCTCCAATGAGGAGTACTAATTATACATGTACTGTACATACATGGTGCACACCTCCTGCATATGTAAGCAGGATTGGACAATATAGAGCTTTAAGAAAACTTAAGGCACCACAATTAGCCATGAATATGAACTGCTTATCCAATAAGAATACTTCACTCTTGTTCCTGACAATGACCCTAACAGGCCTAGATATGTTTTATGCAGACATCTTAGCATATCAGATGCATATGGAGAAAAGGCTGTGGTTTTCCTTCCTTCTATTAATGCAGTGTTCCTATAAGATTGTCCCTCAGCTCCAATCAGTGGACGTCACTTTCACCCTATTCATACTTGCACTCTCCACTTGGCAGTTTTAGTCAATACAGCTCCATTAAAGTGAGTGAGTGTCCTGCTCTGGGTTTTAAGAATCAGAAGGACAATATGACCCTAAGTATGAGATCCAGCGGTAAAGGTATCATATAGATATATCCTTTACTCATTAAAAATAAACACCCTATGAAAAACACAAATACAAATGACAGTTCTTTCAGTGTGTTATAATGAACATAATCACTTGATAAATATTACTGATTTATAAAAATATCAGCAGCGTTTCAATGTTGGAGCTGTTTGAGGTAACCTCATTTATGATTTCTATAAATATCATTGTAACACAAGTTAGCACTAAGGCAACTATTCTTGTGTATTTTGTTTTTGTAACTTGAATCTCTAAATATGAGCGTTCAGACAAAATAACATTTAATTTCACTTCAGGATATAATTCCACAAACTTCAAAAAAACTATCCAGACAATATGCCCAATAGGCGCGTTCACACGAAGTACTTTTTCTTCAAAGGTTCCTGAGAACTACGATTTAGTTGCGTTCACACCAACAAGCCCCAGGAACTAAATTAGTTCATGAGAACCTTTTTTACCCCCTTTTCAGTGCTAGAGAGCAGGGACTTTCGTGGGAGAAAACGGTTCCTATGTCTGATTGGCTGGGCGGATTGCAAACCACGCCCCGTCAAACTCCCAAAAAGTTTTGTGAAGCCGCCATTTTATTATCCTCGCATTAGCATTATTAGCATTAGCATTAGCCCAGCGCAGAAACGCAGAGAGACTAATTTATGACAACACAAAATAAAACATGGGAGCGGTGGAGATGAGGAGGTGTCGGCGTTCTGGCGATTTACTCGGAAGGCTTCAGTAGAAGCTGCTGGGAGTCCCAGCAGCTTCTACTGAAGCTAGTCCCTAACTCCGGAGACTTCCGGCCGGGGATTTTGGGCGGCAGTATACGCCGTGAAGTTGTTTGCGGCCTGCCAGTAAACCCAAAGCAGAAGAAGAAGAAGTGACATCAGCGGCTTAATTTGCCTAATCCACCCCCAGGAACTAATTTCCGGTGTGAACGCGATCTGTATTTATTAGTTCATGAGAACTAAAGAGTTCTCAGGAACCTTTGTGGGAAAAGTACTTGGTGTGAACCATAGTGTGAACGCGCCTAATGGTATGTGGTTTGTATGTAAACATAGGAATATAAACACATGTATATGCTCTTAAATTAATTATGCATGACATCCAATACATTTAAATAATCTAAATTAAATATAATTTACAACGCCATTGGGCATTCATTTGTTGAATACCATTGATAGTGCAGTATTCACACATTGTAGATACATCCAGGATGAACTGTTTAAGCAGCAACAAAATGCCAAGTAAACAGTTTTGCTGCTCAGCTACACATCTTTATCCGTAGCTAATATAACATGACTCTTTTACTCTTTTTCCTTTTCAATGTGCTATTGCTGGTCAATACAAGGAAGACCCTCAGGCTTTTAAACCCACTGAGAAATATTTCCACTGGGAAATTAGACTTTTAGGCAGCAATTTCCCCAGGGTTAATTACATGTGCTCCATCACTTAATCTAGCCGCTCTGCCAAGAGGTTGTCATTGTCTATTACAATGGAGTTCATGGTAACGTATAGAGTATGTTACATTAATATTTATAGCAACTGAAGTGTGCTGCACAGCTCTATTTTACAATTAAAGGATTTAAAGAATCCCAGAATCTAATGAGAAGGGATTCACAAATACAAAACAGTCTTTTTTGTCTTTATTAGGATCCCCATTAGCACTAGCATGAGCATTGGCTATTCTTCCTGGGGTCCTCACACACTCAAAACATACATAAACATACATACAATAAAATTAAAACAAAACAAAACAGCTCATAATTTCATGCAATTTACAGTGAAATGAAGTGAACAATCTGAAGAACCAGCACCTTACCATGGTAGAGAGGTTTGTGTGCCCTGATGAACCTGGGGGCTGTGTTGTCTGGAACCTTGTGTTCCTGGTCGGGTCTCCCATGGCAAATTGGTCTCAGGCAAGGGGCCAGACTAAGATTGGTTCAAAAGACCTCATGAAAGACGACACAGGAAGTGAGGATACCCGGCCCGGAGGAAGCCCGGGGTCCCCTTCTGGAGCCAGGCCCAGAAGGAGGACTCGTCGGCGAGCATCTGGTGGCCGGGCTTGCCACGGAGCCCGGCCCGGCCCAGCCCGAAAAGGCAACGTGGGCAATACCTCCGCTTCTCCGTCCCGCGGGCCCACCACCTATGGGAAACAGCGATGGGGTCGGGTGCGCTGCCAGAAGGGTGGCAGTGAAAGCGGAGGGTCTCGACGGACCAGACCCGAACGACAGAAGCTGGCTTTGGGGACGTGGAACGTCACCTCTCTGGGGGGGAAGGAGCCGGAGCTTGTGCGGGAGGTGGAGCGTTACCAGTTGGATCTGGTTGGGCTCACCTCTACACACAGCGTCGGCTCTGGAACCTTACTTCTGGATAGGGGTTGGACTCTATTCTTCTCCGGAGTTGCTCAAGGTGTGAGGCGCCGGGCGGGTGTGGGGATACTCACAAGTCCCCGGTTGGGTGCTTCGTTGTTGGAGTTTACCCCAGTGGACGAGAGGGTCGCCTCCCTACGCCTGCGGGTTATGGGGGGGAAAACTCTGACTGTTGTGTGTGCTTATGCACCCAACAGCAGTTCAGAGTATACAGCCTTCTTGGAGACCCTGCAAAAAGTCCTGTATGGGGCTCCTGAAGGGGACTCTTTAATCTTGCTGGGAGACTTCAACGCACATGTGGGCAATGATGGAGACACTTGGAGGGGCGTGATTGGGAGGAACGGCCCCCCTGATCTGAACCGGAGTGGTGGTTTGTTACTGGACTTCTGTGCTAGTCATGGATTGGCTATAACAAACACCATGTTCGAACATAAGGATGCTCATAAGTGTACGTGGTACCAGAGCACCCTAGGCAGAAGGTCCATGATCGATTTCGTTATCGTATCATCGGACCTGAGGCCGTATGTTTTGGACACTTGGGTAAAGAGAGGGGCGGAGTTGTCAACTGATCACCATCTGGTGGTGAGTTGGGTCGAGTGGCGAGGGAAGCCTCTGGATAGACCTGGTAAGCCCAAACGTGTAGTTTGGGTGAACTGGGAACGTCTGGAGGAGGCCCAAGTTCAGGAGGCCTTCAACTCACACCTCCGGCGGAGCTTTTCGGGCATTCCTGTGGAGGTTGGGGACATTGAACCAGAGTGGTCGGTGTTCAAAGCCTATATTGCCGAAGTCGCGGCGGGGAGCTGTGGTCTCAAGGTCCTAGGTGCCTCAAGGGGCGGTAACCCTCGAACCTCCTGGTGGACACCGGTGGTCAGGGAAGCCGTCCGACTGAAGAAGGAGGCCTTCAGGGATTTGTTATCCCGGGGGACTCCCGAGGCAGTTGCAAGGTACCGACAGGCCCAAAGGGCAGCAGCCTCATCCGTGGCCGAGGCAAAGCAGCGGGTGTGGGAGAAGTTTGGAGAAGACATGGAGAAGGACTTTCGGGCGGCACCAAAGTTGTTCTGGAAAACTGTCCGACACCTCAGGAGGGGGAAGCAGGGAACCATCCAAACTGTGTACAGTAAGGATGGGACGTTGTTGACCTCAACTAATGGAGTGTTGGAAGGAACACTTTGAGGAACTCCTGAACCCGACAACTCCGCCCTCTATGTTAGAGGCAGAGCTGGAGTATGACGGGGGATCAACACCAATCTCCCGGGGGGAGGTCACTGAGGTCGTCAAACAACTCCACAGTGGCAAAGCCCCGGGGGTGGATGAGATCCGCCCAGAAATGCTGAAGGTCTGGGTGTAGAGAGACTGTCATGGTTGACACGTCTCATCAACATTGCGTGGAAGTCGGAAACAGTACCGAAGGAGTGGCAGACCGGGGTGGTGGTTCCCCTTTTTAAAAAGGGGGATCAGAGGGTGTGTGCCAATTACAGAGGCATCACACTACTCAGCCTCCCCGGGAAAGTTTACTCTAAGGTACTCGAAAGGAGGGTCAGGCCGATTGTCGAACCTCAGATTGAGGAGGAACAATGCGGATTCCGTCCTGGTCGTGGAACGACGGATCAGCTTTTTACTCTCGCAAGGATCCTGGAGGGGGCCTGGGAGTACGCTTATCCGGTCTACATGTGTTTTGTAGACTTGGAGAAGGCGTATGACTGAGTTCCCATGGAGTTACTGTGGGAGGTGCTGCGGGAGTATGGGGTGAGGGGGTCTCTACTCAGGGCAATCCAATCTCTGTACTCCCAAAGCGAGAGCTGTGTCCGGGTCCTCGGCAGTAAGTCGGACCCATTTCCGGTGAGGGTTGGCCTCCACCAGGGCTGCGCTTTGTCACCAATCCTGTTTGTAATATACATGGATCGGATTTCGAGGCGTAGTCATGGGGGAGGGGGTCTGCAGTTTGGTGGACTAAGGATTGGACCACTGCTTTTTGCAGATGATGTGGTTCTAATGGCTTCATCGGTCTGCGACCTTCAGCACTCACTGGATCGGTTCGCAACCGAGTGTGAAGCGGCTGGGATGAGGATCAGCACCTCCAAATCTGAGGCCATGGTTCTCAGCAGGAAACTGATGGACTGTCCACTCCAAGTAGGGAATGAGTCCTTACCCCAAGTGAAGGAGTTAAAGTATCTCGGGGTCTTGTTCTCGAGTGAGGGAACAATGGAGCGTGAGATGGGCCGGAGAATCGGAGCAGCGGGAGCGGTACTGCAGTCGCTTTACCGCACCGTTGTGACGAAAAGGGAGCTGAGCCAGAAGGCAAAGCTCTCTGTCTACCGGGCCATTTTCGTTCCTACCCTCACCTATGGTCATGAAGGATGGGTCATGACCGAAAGAACGAGATCGCGGATACAAGCGGCCGAGATGGGTTTTCTCCGCAGGGTGGTTGGTGTCTCCCTTAGGGATAAGGTGAGAAGTTCGGTCATCCGGGAGGGACTCGGAGTTGAGCCGCTCCTCCTTCGCGTCGAAAGGAGCCAGTTGAGGTGGTTCGGGCACCTAGTTAGGATGCCACCTGGGCGCCTCCCTAGGGAGATGTTCCAGGCACGTCCAGCTGGAAAGAGACCAAGGGGTAGACCTAGGACGAGGTGGAGGGATTATATCTCTTCGCTGGCCTGGGAGCGCCTTGGGATCCCCCAGTCAGAGCTGGTTGATGTCGCCAGGGAAAATAAAGTTTGGGGCTCTCTGCTGGAACTGCTACCCCCGCGACCCGACCACGGATAAGCGGGAGAAGATGGATGGATGGATGAAGTGAAAACTAAAATGGTCATCCAATTATCGCCATCCTAAATACAAACAAAAGTAAATACAAATAAGTGTACATAATAATATATGCATACATAGCCACAGGCACAGTTCAAATTTACTTTGTAATACTTAAATAATTTTTTAGCAACCTTTTGAAATGTACTTGAGAATTTTCCTGAATGATGTGAACCGGTAAAGAGTTCCAGCTGACCATGGCTCTGTACATGACTGTTTTCTGTCCCATATTTGATTTAGATTTGGGTAATACAAACCTTCCTTCTATTGTATGTCGTATTTGATAGTTATGTTGTGCATATTGCGATATAAACCTTTGTGATAATATATCTGGTGAGTGAGTCACTGTAATATTTCTGACAAAATTTAATAAAATATAAGTTGACCTCTGTCTGACAGTTAACCATTTCAGTGTCTCCAGCATTTCAGTGACTCTGGTTCTGTAGGAGCACTGCAGTGCACATCGTGCTGCCTTATTTTGTGCTACTTGTAGTTTGTTTAAATCTTTTTCAGCAGCACTAGACCATATAACCAAACAATAATCAAGCTGCGACAGAACCAAAGCATCCAAAACTTGTCTACTGACATCCACAGGCAAATATTTTACAATTATTTTTACAAGTGACACACCCCTTCCCATTTTACATACAACATTATCAATTTGTTTAGACCAAGATCATTTATGATCCAGGGTTATACCTAGCAATTGTGTCTCCTTGACCTGTTCAATTTCAATATGGTTCAAATGTAGTTGCAATTTTGGTTCACCTTTTAACTGATGATTTGATCCTATTAATAACGATTTAGTTTTTCCCGCATTAAGTACCAACTTATTATTTATGACCCACTCTGATATCAGTAGTAGATCTTTATTGATAACATTTGTCAACTCTCTTGTAGTTGATGCTGCATAATATATTGTTGAGTCATCTGCATACATTACAATTTTAGCTTTTTCTAACACTAATGGTAGGTCATTTGTAAAAATAAAAGTGGTCCCAAACAACTACCCTGAGGTACTCCACAAGTGACTGTTTTAATCTTTGAGAGACTTCCATTAAAAAAAACAGTTTGACTTCGATTTGTCAGGTAACTTTCTAACCACTTCAGCGTTTCAAAATGAAAACCATATTGTTCCAGCTTGTGTAACAACAAAGAATGGTCAATGACATCAAAAGCAGAACTAAAATCGAGTAGTACTGCACCCACTAACTTCCTATTATCTAGTTCGCCCTTCCAGTCATCTGTCATTTGTGTTAAAGCGGTGCATGTGGAATGGCCAGGTCTGTAAGCATGTTGATTACAGTATTAAGTTTGTTACCTTCAAAGTATTTTTGTATTTGATTGAAAATTATTCTCTCCATTATCTTTGCTAATGCTGGTAATAAACTTATTGGACGGCTATTTGTACCAGAAAATGGTCCAGCTGGATTTTTTGCAAGTGGAATAATTTTTGCTATTTTCCATGCCTGTGGGCAAATACATTTATCAATACTCAAATTTATAATATGACAGATAGGCTCTGCAACAAAATTAGCTACATATCTAAGAAATGTACCAACTAAATGATCCATTCCTGGTGGTTTATCATTACATTTACCTAGCAGACATTCAACATCTGTAATTGTCACTTTTTTTATTTTAAATGTACACTTCTTATTTTTCATAATTAAATCCTTTATTAGAAATGTGGAGTTACTATTTATAGTTTGATTCATATTTCTCCTCAAATGTTTTACTTTATCAAGAAAATAATCATTCAGACGATTAGCAATTTGTACTGGTTTTGTCAAAAATGACCCATCCACCTCAAGATATGTTGAGGTGGATTTCGGCTTACGGCCCATCATGCCATTCACTAAACTCCACAGTTTTTTCTTGTCATCCTTTATCTCTTTAATTGTATTTCCATAATACAACTGTTTTTTCTTTTTATTTAATGCTGTAACATAATTCCTTAACCTTCTATACATTTGCCCATCTGACTCATAACTTGATGAGAGAGCTACATTTTTTGCATCATCTCTTTGTTTCATTAGATCCCTTAATTCCTCATCTAACCAGGGTGCTCTAAAGTTCCTTACAGTCTGTTTTCTAAGTGGAGCATGTTTATCAATCACCTGCATGAATAACTAATTAAAGACATCAAGAGCATCATCTGGATCGACTTTCTCAAAAACATGTTTCCAACATATCTTTTGAACATCCTGTATAAATGACTCTTCACTAAAATATTTCATAGATCTCCTCACAATTACTTTTGGTCCAGCTTTTGGCACCTTTGTCTTTCTCACGATAATTATTAAATTATGATCAGAATACCCTACTGGAATTGATATTGCCTGAGAACATACATGGCTAAAATTAGTAAATATATGATCAATACAAGTTGCACTTTTTGACCCATCTTTCTTTATGCATATCCTAGTAGGTTTAGTCACCATTTGTACCAAGTTACATGTATTAATTATTGTCTGCAGCTTGTTTTTAAGGGCACAGTGCAACATATTCCAGTCAATATTTAAATCTCTGATAAAATAAATCTCTCTGTCAAGATCACAAACTTTGTCTAACATTTCACATAATTTGTCTAAATAAATTAAGTTTGCATTTGGAGGTCTGTAACAACATCCTACCAACAAAGTTTTCAAGTGAGGTAAATTAATTTGCAACCAAAGTACTTCAATATCAGCAGACATCAAATCATATCTCACTTTAGCTGGTATTTGCTTTTGAATGTATACTGCCACCCCACCTCCATATGCATTCCTGTCCTTTCTAAATATTCTATATCCATCAATATCCACAGCAGCGTCATTACATGTGTCATCTAAGTGAGTTTCAGATATTGCTAACAAATGAATACCACATGATAATATTTCCTCTATCTCAGACACTTTATTTCTTAGACTACATATATTTATGTGAGCCAATTTAAACCCTTTACTTGGTAACTTATTCAACATTAAGATGGCAATTTAAACGTTATCTCTTTTTCACTTCCTATCAAAATGAGAGCTGAACTAAAACATACATGTAACACAATTTCAACCACACACACCATCACCCACATAACATTTATCTGCACATAGATTGCTATAAATGTGCATACTCACTCGCTCAATTAGACGAGCCTCCCGGTAGCTCCCAAACATTTTTAAATAATAGTATGAAATAGATTCATGGTAATGTCTCGCAACACTAGATCTAATCAATACATAACAATTATATTTTAGGAGGAATGAACAACAATAGAGACAAGTTGAAATTTGTCTCTATTCAAAATCTAATAAACATACATTCATACTCGCAGTCGCAGATGATGAAGTAAATAACTTCAAATAAATGAGTAGATAACTCATAGACCAGTGAATATTGGCCTACAAGAAAATAAAACAATTGTGGAGATCACCAAAACTGCAACAATTCCCATTTTCATAATACAATTAATTTCTTCTCTATGTATAATCATACCATCTATCAGGTCATGTCAATCAGTCATTTCCCACCTTCATTTCTGGTTTGAACTGAAACCGGGCTTATCACTGTTTATATAGAAATGCTCAGCTTCACTACAGTCCCGATAAAGTTTGGTTTGTCCATTGAAGGTTACGATGAGCGTTGCGGGGAACAATACTCCATGCCTCACCTCAGCCTTGCGCAGCTTCATCCTGACGTCATTGAATAGGGCTCTCTTCCTGGCAATATCCGGAGTAATATCAGGAAATATCTTCACTCGCATGTCACGGAAACGAATCTCTCCCTTGCTTCTTGCCAGCTTCAAGATAGCTTCCGTAGCTTGATATCTCTGCATAGTGACAATCATAGGTCTGGGTCTCAAATCAGTCCCCTGCCCAATCCTGTATGCAATCTCGACTGCCGGTTCACATGAGAGCTCACTTCCGAACACCTCCTTTAAAAAGTTTGTCACAAAGGCAATGGGATCGCTCTTCTCAATGTCCGTTTTCAGTCCAATCACACGCAGATTAAACTTTCTGCTTTGAATCTCCATCCTCTCTATTTTGTCTTTGAACTCTTTGTTTTCATTCATTAGATTTCCATTTGCGGTTTCGAGTAAAGCAACCCTACAATCCATGTCGGTTATCCCCTCCTCCATATCACCGAGCTTCTGACAACATGAGTCAAGTTCTCCCTTTAAAGCATCAAGCTGCGGCTGGAATTTCTCGAAAGCAGCCCCTATCTCCTCTCTTATTATGGAGCGTATTAGTACTGACAGCTCCGAGTGGTTCACCTGCGAGGCCCCGCTCTCCATGGCGTTCTCCTCTGCTGCTTGTGTGTCACTCACTCCCGAAAGACCGCTGCTCTCATTCAATGGCACTTTAGCCTTTTTGTTTGGTTTCTTCGGTGGCATTACATTCCCCACATCGTATTTCGCTATAAACTTTGAGTGATCAACTTGCTCATCTGATCATAACCTGATTTCTCAAAAAGTTTGCTACGGGAGCTACACGCTCTCAGACTTCACACACAACTTCCACGCACGCACATGCTCCTTTACTTAGTTACTATAGTTACTATATATGTGTAAAGGCGTCACTGTGTTGAAAAGTGACAGGCTTCTAAGGGATCAGAGAAAAGTCTAAAATTGTAACAGTTTTGTTGGCAATATGGAGGGCCGAAGTCGGAGAAGATACTTGAGGAAATATAATATAAATGTGATTACAAATGCATTATAAGGGCATAGCTTGACAAATCAAGAGTTGACTACACAAAAAAGCAAAACAAGAGGGAGGGCCGAGGTGGTGGAATTGCCGTAATACACTGACAGGATATTAAAACCAGCCTCATCTCCATCTCATCTGCTCCTTCATTTGAACACCTGGCTTTTAAACTCTCTGGTGAGCAAACACAATAGTGGTGGCTTAAAGCCCACCTCTGCTCCGCGCCGTCCTTTAGATGAGCCTGGTCAGATTTAATAAAAGAAGGAGTTCAAAACACCGGCATAAAAGTTATAACAATAATCAGATTTTAATACAGTAAAAAACACAATACGAAATACAGAGTGCCCTGAAACAGAGCACTCCGGGCTCCCCGCTCTACTGCCGTGCGATACAGATATCGGGACCAGCCAGTCAGAAACAGGGAGCATTTTGCATGAAGAAACAACAGTATATATAGACATATTTGGGGCGGAGAGTCACTTCTTATCTTCCACCGGACTCAACTCCTTTAATTTCTCAAGGAAGATTTCACACAAACTATTCTTTCCCAAACAATCAAACATTGTATACAGATATATTGGTATCAAACATTGTACACAGAAATATTGGTGCTTGGGATTATATTGGCCCCAGAAAGAACCTTGAAAAAGAACATGTGTGTGTGTTAGTGAGGGGAAGTGTATGTGTGTGTGTGTGCTGATAAGCGGAGGCGTATGTGTGTGTGTTGCTGATATCTGGGTCAAGGAGTTTATGTGTGTGTGCTGGAGACAGGAGGTGTATGTGTGTGTGTTGGTGATATCTGCCTTATGGAGTGTAGGTAAGAAGGTTTATATATATAGGATTACTTCAAAACAGTCCCAAATAATACATGTTCACTTCAATACAGTTCAAGATAATACCTGTTTACTTTAATACAGTTTAGAACAATATCTGTTTGCTTTACACAGTGAGTCCTCGCAGTTGTCTACCGCCCTCCCAAACCAAACCCATCATTCCTCTCTGGTTTCTCTGAATTTCTGACCCAGCTCTGTTCTTTCTCCACGTCAGTCCTCCTACTTGGTGATTTCAACATCCACATGGACTCCACTGACTCTACAATAACTACAGACTTCACGGACATGCTTAATTGCTTCAACCTCATTCAACATGTCAACTTTTCCGCTTGCCCCCCCTTATCCTGCCAAACCCTGTCCTAGTTCTCTCCTGTCTCCCCTACTGACCTCTCTGATCTCCTCACAGGAATGAAAACTGCCACCTGCACCCTGGACCCCATCCCCTCCAGCTTTGTCAAGGCTTTTCTACTCTCTCTTCTCTCATCACTGCAACAATCAACTCCTCCCTGTCTTCTGGCATTGTCCCACCATCCCTCAAAATAGCTGCTATCACCCCTATTCTGAAAAAACCCGGACTCAACCCGGACAATCCTAATAACTTCAGACCAATCTCGAACCTACCCTTTCTGTCCAAAGTTCTGGAACCCGCTGTAGCATCACAACTCAAGCATCACCTCTCTACCAATAACCTCTATGAAACTTTTCAATCCGGATTCTGCTCAAACCACAGTACCGAAACCACACTCCTCAAAATCACAAATGACCTTCTCCTCTCCTCCGAGGCCGGTAACCTCAACATCCTCATCCTCCTTGACCTCAGCGCTGCCTTCGACACCATCAATCACTCCATCCTCCTCACCCGTCTTGAAACCACCTTCAACATCACCGGCACTGGTTCACATCATAACTCTAGATCCACGCCTTCATCACCTCCCATCAGAACTCCGCCGCCCGTCTACTCACCCACACCCACACCGAATCCGTGAACACATCACCCCCGTCCTCATCAAGCTCCACTGGCTCCCCATCCCCCAGATAATTCAGTACAAAATCCTCATCATGACATACAAAGCCCTCCATAACCTGGCCCCATCCTACCTGACTGACCTCCTCCACAGACACACTCCCACCCGCTCCCTCCGCTCTGCTACTGCCAACCTCCTGTCCCCCCCATTCCTGGGGCGACAGAGCCTTCTCCGCTGCTGCTCCCACCCTCTGGAACTCACTACCCCAACCCATCAGAGACTCCTCCTCCCTCACCGAATTCCAAAAATCACTCAAAACCCACCTGTTCAACACTGCATTCAACCACTGACCACCCCCCCCCCCTCTTTTCTGTTTATCTGTTTTTGTATTTTTCTTTGTTTTTTTTGTTGTTTTTATTCTCTGTCTTTGAGTTTTTAGAAAAGCGCTATATAAGTTTCATGTATTATTATTATTATTATTATTATAACAGTATCTAATATATTCCCTACAAAATGACCAAATATCAAAACAACTAAAGACATTATTATATATATATATTATCTCATGATAAAAAAATAGCAACTTTACATTAAGCAGTTGTTTCAAAGCTATTTCTAAAAGTGAAACTGGGCTCAAAAGAGTTTGAGTTTAAAAAGATCTATTTGTGAAAACATCAATTGAACTGCAAATACAATTATTACAATACATTGAAAAACTAACTCTACAGAATTTCTTCATACATTTGCTGACATTTGACTCAAATACTGCTGAGTTCAATCCCCTCCATTGGGATAGAACAGGACAATCGATTGACTGGTGAATACATTGCACTGTGTTTGAAAACCTTGAGCCATTCTAGCCAGATTATTTAGATTTTAAAATAAAGGTGTCAACGTTTTGAAAGCAGTTGGACCAAAATGCAAAAGCAACAGGTTGGAAACAGGAAGTAAAGAAAACATTATGTATTTACCAGACTCAGATGAAGGTATAACATATCTGGCTGGCTCAAAACACCAAGAGCAGTATGGCAAGCCAATTTAGCTTTTTATTCATTTCTGGAGGATATCAAAAAATCAATTCTTACTAGTAAGAACGGAGAAAATCAACACCTGCAAACTCCGGGATACATTGATAGAACACAAACTAAGCAGGAACAAGGGTAAAACACACACAGAGAACTAATCACAAGAACCAGACACAGCAGTATGACGAAGCTGGTTCAACATAACCTGGGATATGTTTGAGTTACTGTATAGGCCTGTACTACGAAGCAGGACTTTCGCTTAGCCGGCTAACTTCAGGGAAAACTCGGGGTTTCCGGTCCTACGAAGCTGGTTCTCTTTTTACTAGGCTAGATCTCCATGGTAACTTATGCTGTGCGACTAACCTGGTCGGGACCAGAGGCCTGTACTACGAAGCAGGATTTTCGCTTAGCCGGCTAACTTCAGGGAAAACTCGGGGTTTCCGGTCCTACGACGCTGGTTCTCTTTTTAGCAGGCTAGATCTCCATGGTAACTTATGCTGAGTTGCTAACCTGCCCCGGAGCAGGTTAGGTTGCAGGCTAAGAGATCAACTCAGTGAAAGCACCGCCTGCTGACCAATCAGAGCTCAGTGTGTGGAGTTTAAAGCGATCAAGTCATATTACAGGAGAAAGGAAATATAGCAAAACTGCCGTTGCAGGAAAGACGGCCGGCAAAAATCACCGACTGTGTGAACGTGAACATTAATAGAATATCACCTCCCATCTTCAGAGCAATCTGACTATTATAACATTAGCGTTAAGAAAGCTTACTTAAATATCTGCCACAACATAAGTAACCGGATCAAAGTAACAGTACAGTCCGCGACATATCACATCATAATGTTACAGTTAAATTACTGGCTACTGTGTTGCATTACTTCTACAATAATAGTGTGAACATACAGGTAATTACTGTAATTTATGTACAGCAAGGTACCATAATACCACAGCTCTGTACTGCTATATCACAGTAATTCCATGGGCATGGCAACTGTAAAGTCACAGTATTTAGTTGTACTTTTATTCTAATTAACTGTAAAATATATACAATAAATTACTGTGAAATATTTACAGTCAATTACTGTGAAATCCATGCAACTAGTAGCCAGTAATTTACTGTAATTTTACAGCCAAACATTTTACAGTGTACGTGTGACGGAGCGGATCACAGAGTGACTGACTCTGCCACTGACAACACACACACACACACACACACACACACACACACACACACACACACACACACACACACTTCAGAGAAAAGACGGAGGCGCATCACTTCCGTGTTTTAAATACACTGAACAAAAATATAAACGCAACACTTTTGTTTTTGCTCCCATTTTTCATGAGATGAACTCAAAGATCTAAAACATTTTCTATATACACAAAATAACCATTTCTCTCAAATATTGTTCACAAATCTGAAAAAATCTGTGATAGTGAGCACTTCTCAGTATAGGCGGCCCTGTACTACGAAGCTGGTTCAACATAACCTGGATATGTTTGAGTTAGTGATAATAATGATAATGGGACACAGGGGCGGACTGGGGGGAAAAAGTGTCCCGGGGATTAATTGACAGACAGGCCCACTGAATGCGCGGCATGTATCGGCCGGCCGGCGGCGAAAGTATGTTACTTAACAAAAAACCCTATGCATTTTATATTATTTTGGACCATTATTCATATAGTAATCACATTACCTGAGCCCTTGAGTTGCCTAGAGCAAAAATAGTTACGGCATATATTTAGTGATTTTAATGCTAACAGATCATTGATGCAATAACATTTTGACCCAATTTGCCTGACTTGACACATGGAATAAAACATGGACGTAGGAAGTATCCTCCCCCTTTTTTTTTTAAATGTTGAAGTTAAATGCATCAATCTGGTGCACTTTGAGAGCAAAATTAGGGACTAAATATGATGGATATGATGGATACATCTCTCAACACCCATATGAACATATTTACTTTTTCTTTCAACATTTATTTGAACAGCAAGTGGAGGCAAAAGTGACTGCACCCAAAACAATAAACCTGCTAGCTAACTAGCCTAAACTCAGTAACAGAATGTGGGCAACACGTTCTTCTCCACAGCCGCCCGACCTCTGAGTCAGACGTCACTTTCCCCTTTTCTATCCTACGGGTACAGCCACTCCCCCTGAACCCCGTTTCCCCTGCCAACCCCCCCCCCCCCCCATGCAAGCCCCTCCCTCTGAACCACTCGCTACAATACTGTATACTGTACACAAACTCACAAACTATACAAAAACGCCTTTACGCTTTGGAGCTTGTTTATCCATCTGTAAGCATGGTAAGCGGCCCACGCACAGCACCAGCCCACCGGGAAAACTCCCGGTATTCCCAATGGCCAGTCCGCCCCTGATGGGACACATCGACGTCTGCACTCACAGTGCCGCGTACTGTACGTAATGTTACTTTGATCCAGTTACTTATGTTGTGGCAGATATTTAATTAAGCTTTCTTAACGCTAATGTTATAATAGTCAGATTGCTCTGAAGATGGGAGGTGATATTCTATTCATTTTCACGTTCACACAGTCAGGTGATTTTTGCCGGCCGTCTTTCCTGCAACAGCAGTTTAAACTGTATTTCCTTTCTCCTGTAATATGACTTGATCGCTTTAAACGCCCCACACTGAGCTCTGATTGGTCAGCAGGCAGTGCTTTCACTGAGTTGATCTCTTAGCCTGGAACCTATCCTGCTCCGGAGCAGGATAGCCATTCAGAATAAGTTATCTAGCCCGCTAAAAAGTGAACCAGCTTCGTAGGACCGGAAATCCCTGAAGTTAGCTTGCTAAACAAAAATCCTGATTCGTAGTAGGCCTATAGGCCTCAGGCCTCTGGTGAATATGTTAAACCGCAAGTTTTGCTTAAAGTAGCCAACCACCCCATTTACTGACCTCAGCCCACTTTAGTTTTGGTTTCTTTTCATACAAAGAGTTTTCATATTACATTTTAAGTACATATTTTAAACACATTTCGTAATTAAGATCATTTTTACTGAATATGTGTTTTCTAACCAACGATTTTTATCTTCCAGCATCCAGTTCCTGAGTTCCTTCTTTCTGATTGAATTTAATATAGATGTATTATTATTTTTGCAACACTTCCCTCAGTGAACGAACCTGTGTCTTGATTTCTTGTGAATTTAAGGGTTTTGGTAAAAGGTAAAGCATTTCCTTTTTTTAAATATCAAATTTTATATAAATAATAAAACACACTTCCCCGACACACATAGCATGTGTTTATATTGAAGGCCTACTCTATTTGGTCTCAGGTTTAATATTTTAATTTTGCACCAAAATCAGCAGCAGCCAGTTTCCTTTGCAGCTGCTGCTGGAGACCAGGAGAAAAGATCAGAGAGTTTAGAGGTGACATGTGCATACTACAAAAGTAAACACTTTGTACAATTCAGAACTTGCATCTTACACTTTAAAAGCAAAATACTCGTATTGTAAAGCGGCCTATTAGCCCCACCTAGTGTCAGCAGAAAGTATTACAAATAATGATTACAAAAAAATACAAACAAATAATGTTTATGTAATGAAAATGTCCAGAAAATGAGGCAGCAAACTGATGCATTGGCCGCCACCGCTCATGATGGAACAGACGAGCCAGGCCGACGAGTCAGCAGCACAGCGCCGGTGATGAAGGAGGCTTGTGACACAGTCATCTCACAGGTGGAGCAGAGGTTCTCACAGAGTGACCATTTGATCGCTGCAAAGCTCGTTGACAGCTCATTCTTCCCACAGCATGTCCTGTCATTTCCTACACCTGAGCTTGACTGCGCCGTGAAATTGTGGCCTGCTTTGGGAAACAAGGAGAAGTTGAAGTCTG
Organism: Gymnodraco acuticeps; assembly: GCF_902827175.1. Taxonomy (NCBI): domain Eukaryota; kingdom Metazoa; phylum Chordata; class Actinopteri; order Perciformes; family Bathydraconidae; genus Gymnodraco; species Gymnodraco acuticeps. The sequence continues at coordinate 177,184 of NW_022990106.1, read as the reverse complement.
AGCTGACCACGCTCTACCGCCACAGTGAGCTTCACACTGGAAACACTGCCTTTTCTATGTTGAAATCCATTCACAAGAACAACTTGGAGGATACGTTTGCTGAGACTGTTATTTTTGGTCAAAATAATAGTAACAACTCCGATGACGACATCATATTGGCCATGCTTTCAATTGAAAGTCAGTTGATCCAGCAACAACCTGATCTCACCAGAATGCGTGACTCCACCACGACTCCTTAACACCGCATTGCGTGGTGGAGTCACGCATTCTGCTACATTTACGTGTCGGCACCACGCAAAAAAACCCAATGTAAAGTGAATGAGGCTCTTTTGTCGTGGTGCACACACGCATTTCTACAACGTCCCGCAGTGAGCTTTTATTCTATAAAACGTTTTTAAAATCTACTATATAGCTTGTAGTAACTCACGGGAGGCTTCTTTTATTTTATTTGTATTCATAATAATTTTTATTTTTCGTCAGAATGTAAAAATTACATTAGTTACGAATTTTTGTTCTCAAAAAACAGTGCATTGTGTGTAATACAACTGTGATTTTTATTAAATTAGTTAGTTTTTAAGGAAGGCCAGAGCTTCAGCTGTGTCAAATAGATTGTTCCCTTTAGTTAAAGTTATTTAAAAGATAATGATCATGTCCCCTTTATTGTATTTCGAGCGTCCATTCCCATTGGATAACGGAGCATTTTACACCCGGAAGTAAGTATTCTCCTTGCTCTCGATTTTACAGTGATATCTGAACTACTCATCAACTCAAAAACACCAAATGTTCCTTGTTAATTACACAACATTGATTGGTTTAAATTGTGTACAATGCTTTTGTATTTTCCCCCTTCGATTCGGAGAAACGAATATTTTTTCGGAGTTTTTGGATGGCAGAAGACACTACTACCCAGAATCCTCAGCTATCGTTTGGGACTACACCATGTGCTTAGCTTGACAAGCCCCGTGTGCGCAAAGTTTACACCGAGCGTCAAAAAGCACCTTGAAATGGAATGAAACCCATCGACGGCACACTATTCAAAACAGGAATCGAACGTGTCCTATCCCCCCCCCCCCCCCCCCCCCCCCCCCCCCGTAGGTCACAGGCGCCTCCAACAGTGCAACACAATAAAACAGATACACAGAATAAATAGTGCAATAAGAGTCTATATACAAGTGATTGGAATCTTTTTTTATTTTTTTTAAACCTTTATTTAACCAGATAAAAGCATTGAGATACAATTTCATTTTCAATGCTGACCTGGCCAAGAAGGCAGCAACGTTACACATAACACATAACACACACATATAAAAGAGAACATAACTAAGAAAACAAAAGACAAAAAAGCAGTCACTACATTGTGAATATGATATATTAGATAAATAATTTCTAAGTAGCAGCCAGATGAATGTTATGGATGTTGTTTATAAGTTCAGGTGTTTAATAGTCTTATGGCCTATGGGATGAAGCTGTCTCTGAGTCTGGTGGTTTTAGTCCGGATGCTGCGGTACTGCCTGCCAGACGGCAGCAGACGGAACAGTTTGTGGCTGGGGTGATGGGGGTCTTTTATAATCCTGAGGGCTTTCTTTAAGGTTAACGTGGTGTTTTTACTCCACTACATTTATTTTAGTTACTTTACAGATTTGGATTAATGATGTGAAATATAAACAACCCTTAAATCAGACTTTAGTTACACCTGAGTAAAATTCAGGGAAGGTGATTGTCAAGTGCCAACAATCAGGAGAGATATTTGATATTGGTGCTTGAGAAGACTAAACATTTATCTGCATATCCGTATAAAGCATATTCATTACTCGTTATTCTCTAATCGTTCATTAAAGACTGTATATAATTGATATTTTGCACATTCCCTTTCAAGATTTCAAGATTTTCTAAGGTTTATTGACATAATCATAACTACGGTGTAGTTAGGGTCACAGGTTCCTCAACAGTGCATTACATGACATCTATCAATATGTGTATACCTCCACCATTAAACTGTCATATTTTGCACATGTATTATTCTATCTAACATCTTATAAGAGTATAATAAATATGTATAATATCGGTTAAAATAAGTGCTTCAACATAGTTAACATTGCAGGAAAGTTGATTTTCAAGTTCCAAAACAAACCATGCAATATATTAGACGTTAAGTACTTTGTCAGGCTTAACATGTATCTGTAGATAGATACCCCCAAAGCTTTTTTCTTATTTAAAAGAAGACCTTAGCCTAAAGTATTCTTTAATGTTTAAATAAAGCCTTATTAGTTTGTCTGTTTTGCACATCCTCCTATCAGGCACTAAACTGTTTTATTGTAGATATTATTTACAGTATCTTCTTGATATTTTCTATTCTATATTTATATCATTGACCTTCTACTTTCCCACTATTTTGTATGTACTCTTAATATTTAAATGTTTTCATCAACAGTGGTTTACAAAAATGAAAGACATTAAGAAAAAGGCATTTTAAACAGTCATTACAAAGCAACATAATCTACCTGCATTGCAATTACTCCAAACGTGTAATAACGTGCTTTAACCAGTAGGAGGTGCGGGTTAAAAAGCTGTCAAGTTTACAGTGTTAACAAAATAAAATATACTGCTGTTTCTGGTTTAGTTTACGACGGAAAAGCGATGGAAAAACCCCACAGCAACACAGAAACTATGGTCTTAACATGACCCAGCAGTCTAGTAGTTAATAAAAAACAATAATATCAAAACAGATTATTACTACTAACTTTATTGTGAAATTAAAACAGAACCGTAAAAGAATAGTTTCCGGTCTATTCTGATGCCCGATCTCTGTAGATAAATAAAGAACTACGATAGATGTGTAATATTTAATGCGGCCAAACCATTTATTACAATGCATTCATGTGATGACTTTCAAAGAGTAAAGCAAGCACTGCTGAATAAAGTATGATTTTATCTTTTACGAAACGTTTTTTTTCATATGGAATGCAGTTGGAGAGGGTTAGGGTTACCAATCACAGAGCTTGAGGACTGATCACGGGGCTTGTCATGGCTAAGCACATGGTGTAGTCCCAAACGATAGCTGAGGATTCTGGGTAGTGTAGTGTCTTCTGCCAGCCAAAAACTCCGAAAAAATATTCGTTTCTCCAAATCGAAGGGGAAAAATACAAAAACATTGTACACAATTTAAACCAATCAATGTTGTGTAATTAACAAGGATAATTTGGTGTTTTTGAGTTGATGAGTAGTGCAGATATTACTGTAAAATCGAGAGTAAGGAGAATACTTACTTCCGGGTGTAAAATTCTCCGTTATCCAATGGGAATGGACGCTCGTAATACAATAAAGGGGACATGATCATTATTTTTTAAGTAACGTTAACTAAAGGGAACAATCTATTTGACACAGCTGAAGCTCTGGCCTTCCTTAAAAACTAACTAATTTAATAAAAATCACAGTTGTATTACACACAATGCACTGTTTTTTGAGAACAAAAATTCGTAACTAATGTAATTTTTACATTCTGACGAAAAATTAAAATTATTATGAATACAAATAAAATAAAAGAAGCCTCCCGTGAGTTACTACAAGCTATATAGTAGATTTTAAAAACGTTTTATAGAATAAAAGCTCACTGCGGGACGTTGTAGAAATGCGTGTGTGCACCACGACAAAAGAGCCTCATTCACTTTACATTGGGGTTTTTTGCGTGGTGCCGACACGTAAATGTAGCAGAATGCGTGACTCCACCACGCAATGCGGTGTTAAGGAGTCGTGGTGGAGTCACGCATTCTGGTGAGATCAGGTTGTCCAGCAACTACAGGACTTCATCCCCAAAGTGATAAAAACATTCTGTCAGAGGAAGGACCGCTGTGCCGCTTTTCTTTTCAAGTGAGCCTTCAGCTTTGGTAAGTTCATTTATGTCATATATTTAGTTGATCTTCTGTGTTTTGCCTCTGCTGGAACGATTGATATTGTGACCTCAGTGATGAGTGTCTGTGTTTTCCTTATATTTACAGTCTATGGTGTTTTAATGCTAAAGCATTACGGTTGTTGTTATTGTTAAGAATTGCTTTGTGATGGTGCCCTTTACTCCATGTATTAAGGTGCATGACATCCCCATGCTGTGTACATAAATGTATGCGCTCACAGTGTTGCTCCGTGTGGTCTTCAGTATGTAATTTGACACTCCCCCCCTCTCTCCTCCCCCTCTCTCTCTCTCCCCCCCCTCTCTCTCCCCGCTCTCTCTCTCTCTCTCCCCCCTCTCTCTCTACTCCCCCCTCTCTCTCTCTCTCCCCCCTCTCTCTCTCTACTCTCCCCCCCCCTCTGTCTCTCCCCCTCTCTCTCTCTCTACTCCCCCCCTCTCTCTCTCCCCCCCACCTCTCTCTGCCCCCCCAGTTTTGTACACATAGAAACGCCACTGTAAAGCGTCCTTGGGTTTCTTGAAAGGCGCTATATAAATCCAAGTTATTATTAAATGTATGTTTTACAATTGCATTTATATCAATAGGCTCTGCAGCTGGCGGCAGCAGTTGGTGCTAGGACTGATGTCATGGAGGAAGAGCCAAATCAGAACAATGAGCCAAAGGAATCAGAGCAGAATCAGAATCAGAGCAGAGAAGAGAAACGAGGGAAATCTGTGGCAGAGCAAAATGACTGAACCACATCAGCCTAATCCCAAGTCCACTAAATTGTGCAAATTGGCCCACAGTAGGGGTGTAACGGTATCCGTATTCGTCCCGTACCGTCACGGTTCGGACGTCACGGTTCGGCACATGCAGTCACACGGCGAATACGCCTTTTTTTACGAGTGGGAAAAAAGTCTGTCACTCAGGGCAGTATTACACTATATATAATCCAGGGGGCGGTATTGCGCCTAAAAGCCAGCCGCCCGTAAATAACAAATGAAGAACAAGAACAAAACACAACAAAACCAGTCTATGGCCCTTTCTCATTTCATCAAATCCCCCTCCTTGACTCCTCGGTCCTCCGGTAGTGACCCGGAAATGAATTTCAGCGCGCCATGTTGAAGGACATCTCATTTCTCTAAATGCACTTCGAGGATTGAGCGTCGAGGAGGCTCTCTGGAGGAGCTCTAACCGAGGATACACTGATGGGTCCTCCACGGCTCCTTCGTGGATGCATTTCCGGGAACAGAGATGTTTCTCTTCTCTTATTTTTAATTTCCTCGCTCCTCGGTCTCGGTCTCACCGGAAGTTGATTTGTGTGCGCCATCTTGAGTAGCGTCCCAATGGCCTTATTTGTGCCGGAGGACCGAGGAGCGAGGAGCGATAATGGAGGAGCTATAATCGAGGAACCACCAGACCATCCTTCGATGAAATCCTCAGACACTCGCCCCGCCCCCATACTGTGTATCGCTCACTGATTGGACGATGCAGTGCATGCACTGATCTGATGCTTCTTGACATGAGAGCAGTTTCCCAGCGGAGTGAAGAAAACACATGAACCTCACGGGAGTCACTCCTCAGTTTATACCGTGTTTTGTTTCAATTCATCTTTCATTTAGTTACAAATATGTGATATATCTGAACAACAAAGTGGTCAAAAATAATTTTATTATTTATTTATTTATTATAATTTATTGGAAACATTTTCATGATCACTTTTTTCGTTTTTCATTTTCATTGTCATTTCCATTCAGTCAGTCATTAAGTGCTATTTAAAATGTTAATGTGCTACATATCCACACAAACAAACAAAGTGTGCAATCCAATGAATGTTAATCTAACTGGGTTAGATAGATAACATATATCTTTTTCTTCTCTCAATTATTTTATTTCTATTGCACTCTAATCAATATTAATCTAACTAATGTTCGTTTATACATTTTAAGAATGGCGTTTATCTTTTTTGAGAATGAGTTCTTATTTAATTTTATTTATTTGGGTCTACAACAGATGATACAAATGTTTGTGTCAGTAAATGTGTACTAACAGAGGCGGGGGTGTGTGTGGAAACAACAGGGACAGAGCTGGGCTGCAGTCGAATAGTCCATTTAGCTTAGGAACCTTCCTAACCGAGTGAAATGACCCGGAAGTCCCTCAGTGGCAGCCATGATAAGTGCCGTTCGAATTCTCTAGAATGATAGGAAAGGAGGTTTCAAACTTCCTTTATAACCTCCTTTAGCTTAGGAACCACTGGACCTCCCTTGACGAAAGGAGAGGAGGAAATGCTGCCCCACAATGCCTTGCAGCCGCAGCATTTGACGTCACACAACAGTCGGCCGTTCACGGACACAAACGATTATGACGGAGAAATTATATCATGAAAGTTACGGTGCTTATTAAGCATTTTAAAATATATGTGGTAAGTTGCCAAAGTGCTTTGTGTTGAACGTTCATCAGTATTATAATCAAAAAGAGAAATATGAACGTTAGTTTTTACTGAAATTATCAAATAAAGTCAACATTTCACTGAGCTGTGTGGGGTTTGTTCAACTTTTAAAAGATGTTTGAATGGGATACACAGTGTTGGAGATTTGGAGGGATAACTGGTCCGCTTTTCCAATCTCCGCGCGTTCCTATGAAGCTGGTTATAATACAGGAAGGAATCCATATCTACAAAGTAACCGTTAACAATAATCTACTTTAATGGCAATATGACAATGCAATACAATCATTACAATACAACATGATATATTACAGTTATATTGTAATGCTTAAGGAGTAATGCCGGCTTACTCCTGCCCTGGTTCGCGTGCTGCGGAGATCCTTTCGCTCGAGGCAGCATGTGAAGAGAGACCGAACGCCAGGGATCCACCGGAGATATACCAGAGCAAGAAGGAGGGGTTAGGGTTTAGGTCAGCTGGTCATCTTTTCAGGTCATCTCATTGGGAGACGCAACGCTGGCCAGCAGGAAACCAAACAGGCTCACTTTACAACAAAAGGTCTCAAGGCCTGCATACCTACACCTCCCCCACAGAGCAATAAAACCCTGTTTACTCCAACCAGCCCAGAATGTTTATAGCCATTTGTAGTCCTTACATTTATGAAAGGATAAAACAGAGAAATCAATATAAAACACAAACACAGGTATTGTTTGAACAGTATTCATTTAACTGCTACTATTGATAACCACCAGAGAAACCCAAGGGACCTCTCTTAATATCACAACCACTGTAGCTCGTTCTAAGTTGAATGCAAATCAGGACATGCTCTCACCTTCTCCCATCTTCCTTTGTCCTCAAAAACACATGTCAACAGGCCCCATATCCAGCTCACAGTTTTACCCAAATTATTCCCATTTTAAGCTTATCCATAGTTTGCTAACATGAATAAATACAAATATAACTCTACAAATCCCCCTTTTTATCTCCTTCTCCAGAGATAAACTTAGACAAGGCATTTTGAAATATACCCACTGTCATTCTTTTCTACTGTGTCCGTAAATCCATCCGAAGCTGGTATTTAGAGTACTTGAAACCTTCATGGAGACAGAACACCACTTTCCATGGCAGTGAAGGAACCATGAGAGGGTAGCTGAGTGCTAGAATCATCAGCCCCCCCCCCCCCCCCCCTCGGAGGAATAGCCCACAAGGACAGCTAAGAGGGAGGGAGAGATGCAGCTTTCCCTTCACGGGTAGAACTGATCAGAGCGAAGTAGACTCCTCTGCTGCCTCGACAAGTCCCCTGTGCCGTCCTGGCTTGCCGTGTCTTTGTCCCCCCAATCCGCTGACAGCAGCTTCTGGGCTGCCTGCTAGAGAGATGTCTTCCTCCTCCTCGTCCTCCGGCCCGCTGATGGCGGCTTACGGGTCGATGCTGTAGAGATGTCTCCAGGGTCCTGCTCCTCCAGTCTGCTGCTTCCGAGTAGTCCACGTCTGCCAGGGCCACGTCCGTCCTGATGTCGTCCCCTGGTCCTAGTAGGTGGTTTCCCCGCCGCACACTGGCTCCCGTGGTACGAGCTGTCCCCCTTTTCTCCCAGGCAGACGGCATAAGAGGTCCGCTGGGTCACTCGGTCGGGGTCGGAGAGCCTGGGGTTGAGCCACTTTGTCCTGATGACTTTCAGCCAGACGAACTCTGCTGTCGGCCTCGTGCTTCTCGGGTCCCCCTTTTGGCGCCAGCGACCTGTGTGGAGAAATCTGATACAACTCCCTCAAGCCTACGCTCAGCTGTTTTGACCCACTTGGAGCCTGTTGGTGGGGTGTCTTGAAACAACAGCCGTCTGTAAACAGGTTTTCTAAATTAATTGTAGACCTCCTATCTGCCAGTGCAGCTTCAGAATCTTAATACTTGGATTGTGCCAACTAAATAAGAACCCCAACATCTTTAGGTAAACTAAATAACATATTTCAATAGCTCTGAATTTCTGACAAGCATTCGTGTTTATTTTTAAATGAAATCCTATTTAAAATCTAAATATAATATGAACTGCTAATGTTTCTGGCAAAGAAACACACTAATGTTATGGATTCAAAAACAACCAAAATCACGATACTAACAAAGTGAATGATTTCCTGGTGATACTGCTTCTACCTGTCAGTGCTTAGATATTATCAAGCTGAAAAAATGAATACAGAATTCCAACAAACTGTCATCAAATGTCTTTCTATTCTAAATTTAGATGAAATGTATATCCCTATAATGACCTAAATAATAAAGTATATGGCTTTTACTTCTTTACCAGGCTAGTTACATGATGTTGTCTAAATTAAATTCTGTCTCAATACACTACTATGTTTTAGCTTTAACTGTAATATGTTCTTTCTACATTTCAAACCTCAGTTACTCTAATGTCTGTTAAAATATTACAAAATTGTTTCATTATCACAGGTCAACTTCTTCGGTTTCACAGTAGCCCCTTGGCCACTGCTTCTTTGTTACCTGCTATAATTCAAATCAATATTTAGAAACATCTCAACATTCATCAAACAGTATCTTATCCCCAGATATGGAGCAGGTTAATTACATTCAATGCTCAGTTTGAACATCTGGGTTGGGGCGGAAGGTTTCTGTCAATCCTTAAAAGAAAAATTTAACTTGTGAATTTTACAGCCATGTTAACCTTTATACATTATACTCACTCCCCCCTTTTACACATGAAATCATGTGTAACAAAACCCTGTAATGGGAGGGGAACAAAAACTATCAGGTAATTGGTTAGGGACATAACGAACATTATTTTAAATTTGACATCATTATCATTATTTCCACAGTGAACACTTCAGTGAAAAGAAGTGTTCCTCTCCGTCCTTCCGGCCTAAAAGAAACAGAATCTTCAGATTTTAGTTTTACATTTGCAAACCACCAACTCATGTGAGAGTAAAATATCACATGTGCGGTTTCCCCTTTTTGTGGAATTTTTAGGAAACCTCTCGTTTCCCTTGGAGCTCCAAAATAATATGTTAGTCCAAAAACATGCTTGGTTAGTTATTGTTTTAGAATCATGCAGTTACACTGATCACATGCCGGCATTCATTCACACTCACACTGTCTAGTTGTCATGTCAAGTTTGGTCAGGTTCACCCCAGAGTCAGTCATCCACAGTGCCTTGTCAAGTTACACTGTCGGTCAGGGTCAAAGGTCAGTTGGTCTCCGTCTTTTTTGGCCATGTGTCGTGCTCTGCAGAGACTTTGACATTTCAGCCTAGGCCAGTATCCTTTGTCTACAAAAATATGTCACGATTTCAACTATGATTTTCAAGATGATTCTCACTTGTCATTGGGACTTCTGCCTCCCACTTTACCTGAAACTTGGTACAAAACTCACTTCCTTCGAGTACTACTACTACTACTGAAACTTGTGTACAATAACTATTATCTTGAGTCAAAACATCACTAGGATCTGTGTCGCTCTGCATTTCACACTCATTTATCTTTAATTCTGGTCTACTTAAAAAACGATGTTAAACTCTTTAGCAGTGTGTGGAACCTTGGGTGTCCGAACATGCAACAATTACTCCCTCCTTTATCAAGGATTTAAAACCGAAGTCTGGTAATAACTATGCCACAATGGTGAAATCAACACTTTAGATTGGAATTTAATATGTGGCTTGGCACTAGCCATTAATACAAACAAAGATTTGTCCTATAGAGTGGTTCCTAAAACTATCCTTATAATGGTGATCAATATTGTAACCAATGAGATCGCTACTTCATTCACACGTGAATAAAAATCTCTTAAAGAATGATTTGTTAACCTGATGAAAATATTGAAGAATAAAGTTCTACTCTGTCAGTGTGTTTTAGGATGATTCTCATTTCACCTTAATATTTTCCTCTTTACTGCTATTTTCAATTGACCAATTGATTAACAAATCCTTCTGTCTTTACGTATTTATGAAGTTAATTCAAGTTATTTAAATGTGCGTTTTGTGAATAAGTGTGTTTATGTGTAACTCACTCATTCCCGTTCTCCTTTTCTCCTCCCCTGATTTTCTCAAGCCGTGACCCCGGCCTCCGAACTTCTAATCGACCATGCCAACTCCTCTGATTCTGTCTTCTCTTCAGTCCATCAGCTGTTGAATCCATCCGCTGTAACTTTTGTAGGCCGCCATTGGCCCAGTCACATCTGCAGCCCCATCATGCCACTGTTGTTGCACTCCTCCTTTACAGTCTCTCTGCTGTTTTTATGGAGGGCGGATTCTGCTCTCATGTCTATTGTGCCAAATCTCGCGGCGCAGTTTGGAACTTCATGTCCTGTTTGAGGGACCGATGAGAGTTTGCCTCTTTGTCAGCATGCTGGTTTGGTTCTGGATGCCTCAGGTCGTTGTTGGTTCAGCTCTGGTTCTCTGTCTGTACGATGGAGAAGGAGGAGTCTCCTGTTGGGTTAGGTCTCGTTGTCTGCTTGGAGGGTCGGGATCAAAGCCTTTCTAACTCAGAGGGGGAGTCCAGGTCCCGGTACACATTACCTATAAGAAGTCTAGCCCACTGATGTTAAATAAATCCACCCCTTTCCACTCTGTCTCTTTCTAATCATACTATCTGTCTTAGTTGTTAAATGCCATCTAAACAACATAATTAATGTCTACTAATGATATTACAAAAACTCACTCCAAAAATGGTTTCATCCATTGTTACATATTTACCCAACACAACTCCGAAATACTTACATGTTTCCAGCATCACATATTCCACACACTATGAAAGAACATCTCCATATCTTCTCTCATTTTAAATCCCACTGTTACTTCGAACAATAGTAAACCTGCAGAGCACACCAATCGGATCACAGTAATGAAATTTGAATCAAGTGTAGGCCTATGTCTTCTTTCTGAACATTTATTTATATTGTCTACATTTGCAAACAGTTCGAGTGTAAAATGTGTTTTGCACAATGTATTTACACTCTACAGATTCTTGAGTTTACTCATCTCCTGGTGCTGTCGTTGTCCAGCAATATAATGACTAAACTCTAAGCTCGCAGAAGTTTCAAGGGTGTGATACCCCCTTTCAGCTACTAGATGGCAGCAGCAGAAGTTTCAAGGGTGTGATACCCCCTTTCAGCCACTAGATGGCAGCAGCAGAAGTTTACAGACAAAGGGAAACGCTCTCCCTCGATTTAATATATAACAGAGCTCTGGCTTTAAGCTTTCAGCATTGGTCTGTTATTTAAACCCCAGTTTTTAAACGGCAACCCGATCTAATATATCGAGTTTCCAGGTTTTTGTCGTGCAGGAATCAAACCTCGCAACCCACAAAACTGCACCGTCTCCACGCCACTCAGGAATAAACTACCTGCAAATCCGCGTCAAACTGCTCTATTTTACGTCACGCAGGACTTTCGTCTACCTGTCGATCAACGTTTACGTTTTGTATATAACTTTCCTAACATAGTAAAATATGCATTGTATATTCCATTTAAACTATAAAAACACTGTGAAACGCCTACAGACAATCCTAAAGTTTTAGCGTATCCAATTACAGACAGGCGATTTTCATCGTCTGCTTACCTTATTTGCAGAGTTGCAGAGTCCTGCTGATTGTCTGAGATGTTTGAAAGCGTCTGAATTCTTCCCCAGCTTCGTTATATCTAGACGTCAGGGTCACCATTTTGTTGGAGAATTTGGAGGGATAACTGGTCCGCTTTTCCAATCTCCGCGCGTTCCTATGAAGCTGGTTATAATACAGGAAGGAATCCATATCTACAAAGTAACCGTTAACAATAATCTACTTTAATGGCAATATGACAATGCAATACAATCATTACAATACAACATGATATATTACAGTTATATTGTAATGCTTAAGGAGTAATGCCGGCTTACTCCTGCCCTGGTTCGCGTGCTGCGGAGATCCTTTCGCTCGAGGCAGCATGTGAAGAGAGACCGAACGCCAGGGATCCACCGGATATATACCAGAGTAAGAAGGAGGGGTTTGGTGTTAGGTCAGCTGGTCATCTTTTCAGGTCATCTCATTGGGAGACGCAACGCTGGCCAGCAGGAAACCAAACAGGCTCACCTTACAACCAAAAGTCTCAAGGCCTGCATACCTACACCTCCCCCACATCTTCCTTTGTCCTCAAAAACACATGTCAAAAGGCCCCAAATGCAGCTCACAGTTTTACCCAAATTATTCCCATTTTAAGCTTGTCCATAGTTTGCTAACATGAATAAATACAAATATAACTCTACAACAGTGATAGATGTTAAAGACTAACGTTTAATAAATAGGCCTACATTTGTATTGATTTTAAGATATTTTCATAGTTCATACAATCATAAGTATTGGGATCATTTGTATTAATGTGGACCGGAGGAAGAGGGTTATGAGCATAAGTTTCACATTTTTATTTCAATTCCAACTTTGGTCATGAAGAATATGTTCCTCTGTTGTTCATAAAGCATAAAGCAACAGCATTAGAGCACGGTGCAGTCTCTAGATGAGTCCGTCGTTCTTATTATACATCCATGTTGTAGTCCGCTGTATAGAAAACTGTAATTTCCATAGTTTCCCCACAGCAGCAGACGCACACAATGACGTCCGCTGGCGCATCATAAACACGTCGGATAGTGAAAGTGCATTCGGATTCTCTAAAGTAGGCTCCCGCAGTCTCTTCTCCTAAGTCCTTTTGAATTCTCCTATCCACTATCCCTTAACCCCGTGACGTTTCACTCAGAGGTCAAGGAATAGGAGATAGGGCTAGAACTTAGGAGCTGATTTTTAAACTATCGGAACGCAACCCTGCTGTCAGACGATCAGCTGTGCAGCGTCATCACAAACGGACGTTGCTTCACGTGACACTCCGGAGGAAAGGACGTCCCATTGCTCTTAAAACTCATTTCCCTGCTTCTCGTGGTTTCCTTAGAGGCTTCTCAATACTCAAATTTCCCCTCCTCGACTCCTCGGTCCTCGGTCCTCCGGTAGTGACCCGGAAATGAATTTCAGCGCGCCATTTTGAAGGACATCTAATTTCTCTAAATGCACACCGAGGATCGAGCGTCGAGGAGGCTCTCTGGAGGACCTCTAACCGAGGATACACTGATGGTTCCTCCACGGCTCCTCCACGGATGCATTTCCGGGAACCGTGGAGGCGTGACGCACGGCCGGACATATCTCAGCCAATGACAGCTATGCATGCATCCCCTGGATATTATTTTAGAAACTGCTTTCATCGCGTCGCGATGTTTCCAGAGAGAACAGCTGTAAGGTCCATGCAGAAAGCAGAGCAGTGTGTATAATATATATCACTCAGTATAACAGGCCTACTCTCTTTATTTGCTTTACTTTAGTAGATATCTACAAACAAAGAGTCGATATTTTTCTAAGACCATTGCTTCACATAATAAAATACACAACGGCTTATGCTTTAGGAGCTGTGTGTGTGGTACAGTGTGTAGGTGTGTGTTGTACAGTGCGTAAATGCGGCGGACAGACGGGTCTCAGTTGGTTTGGTGTCCTCTGCTTACTTTTAATAGGCCTACTTGTAAATACAACTTTTGGCCCGTAATTTCAATTCCCCATTTCAGCGACCAGAGAGAGGGGGGGATATATCCAGTCTCTGATTGTGTTACGTTATTATGAGAGTGCTCTCATACTTTAAATTGTATATATTTATATAAATATATTTGTGTGTGTGTCCGCATCTGTAGCCTGTTATTGTCTCATTATACCGCACTCTCAATTAATTCAAAGTAAATATGTGGGGGAACAATGTTCAGCTGATCTAACAGAGATACAGCGCTATGACAAAACACTCGACAGCTGATGCAGCTGTTGCCACGTAATAATGAACGGACGTCTCTTTAAAATGACCGCTCAGAGGAGAGGAGTTCTCATTTCTTTAAACGTCTGCTGCTTCCCCTCCTCTCTCCTCGGTTCCCCTCCTCGGTCCTCTGCTCGCATCTCCTGTGGGCGGGTCTAAGTCTCGAGGAGGGGAACCGAGGAGGGGAGTCGAGGAGGGGACATTTGAGTATTGAGAAGCCTCTCTTGCATCTCTCCATGCTTCCCTGGTGGGAGGGACTAGTCACAGAGAAACAACGCAAGTGAGGGACGCAAGGAATACATTTAACCGAAGTGAGAAGGGCCCAGAGAGTCGTGACGCACGGCCGGACTTATCTCAGCCAATGACAGCTCTGCATGCATCCCCTGGATATTGTTTTATTAACTGCTCTCATCGCAACACGATGTTTACAGAGAGGACAGCTGTGAGGTCCGTGCAGAAAGCAGAGCAGTGTGTAAAATACATATCACTCAGTATAACAGACCTACATTACTCTCTGTATTTGCTGTAGTTTAATAGATATCTACAAACAAAGAGTCGATATTTTTCTAAAACCATTTAGTGCTTCACATAATAAAATACACAACGGCTGTAGCCTGATTATATGCTTTAGGAGCTGTAGGTGCGTGTGGTACAGTGTGTAGGTGTGTGTGTTGTACAGTGTGTAGGTGTGTGTGTTGTACAGTGCGTAGGTGTGTGTGTTGTACAGTGTGTAGGTGTGTGTGTTGTACAGTGCGTAGATGCAGCGGACAGACAGGTCTCAGTTGGTTTGGTGTCCTCTGCTTACTTTTAATACTTGTAAATACAACTTTTGGCCCGTAATTTATTTCCCTCATTGTAGCGACCAGAGAGGGGGGGGGGATATATATCCAGTCTCTGATAGTGTTACGTTATTATGAGAGTGCTCTGTTTGATTCTGAAATGGTATATATTTATATAAATATATAGGCCTATGTGTGTGTGTGTGTGTGTGTGTGTGTGTGTGTGTGTGTGTGTGTCCGCATCTGTAGCCTGTTATTGTCTCATTATACCGCACTGTGAATGAATCAAAGTAAATATATAAGTCGTCATGAACACATCTGTCCATCAGACAGAGTGCTGCTGCCTCCTGTCATCATTAATGGACGTCTCTTTAAAATGACCGCTCAGAGGAGAGGAGTTCTCATTTCTCTAACCGCCTGCTGCTTCCCCTCCTCTCTCCTCGGCTCCCCTCATCAACTCCTCCGTTCGCATCTCCTGTGCGCGGGACTAAGTCTCGAGGATAGGAGTCGAGGAGGGGAGTCGAGGAGGGGAGTTAGAGAAATGAGAAAGGGCCTCTGAACAAAACCAACAAAACGAACACAATACATGAAGAAGAAAAGTTAGTAGCTATGACAAGTTCACACAACACACAGGAGCTAGAAGACCCACCTGCTTCTTTTAAATGAGGTGTGCGGGAACATTTCGGGTTCCCTGTGGACTACAACAATGATGGGGTGCGAGTTGTGGATCGCACTAGAACGGTGTGTCGGCGTTGTTCGACAGCGGTGCGGTATGCTAGTGGTAACACGTCAAACAATCACATCCGAGTCAGTCTCAGTCCCCAGCGAGAGGGTTTTCTCGACGGCAGGTGACAAAAGAGGTTTCTCAATACTCACATTTCCCCTCCTCGACTCCTA
The DNA here is from genome assembly GCF_902827175.1 of Gymnodraco acuticeps. NCBI lineage: Eukaryota > Metazoa > Chordata > Actinopteri > Perciformes > Bathydraconidae > Gymnodraco > Gymnodraco acuticeps. Next base: position 161,373 of record NW_022990106.1, on the reverse strand, counting down.
TCCTCGACTCCCCTCCTCGAGACTTGGTGCCGCCCACAGGAGATGCGAGCGGAGGACTGAGGAGGGGAACCGGAGAGAGGAGTGCAGCAGCAGGCGGTTAGAGAAATGAGAACTCCTCTCCTCTGAGCGGTCATTTTAAAGAGACGTCCATTAATGATGACAGGAGGCACAGCAGCCCTCTGTCTGATGGACAGATGTGTTCATGATGACTTATATATTTACTTTTAATTCATTCACAGTGCGGTATATTGAGACAATAACAGGCTACAGATGCGGACATATACACACACATATATTTATATAAATATATACAATTTCAGAATCAAATAAGTATGAGAGTACTCTCATAATAACGTAACACAATCAGAGACTGGATATATCCCCCCCCCCCCCCCCCCCCCCCACCCATCTCGCTGAAATGAGGAATTGAAATTACGGGCTAAAAGTTGTACAAGTATTAAAAGTAAGCATAGGACACCAAACCAACTGAGACCCGTCTGTCCGCCGCATCTACGCACTTTACAACACACACCTAGGCCTACACACTGTACCACACACACACCTACACACTGTACCACACACACTGCTCCTAAAGCATAATCAGGCTACAGCCGTTGTGTATTTTATTATGTGATTGTAAGTCGCTTTGGATAAAAGCGTCAGCTAAATGCAATGTAATGTAATGTAATGTAATGTGAAGCACTAAATGGTCTTAGAAAAATATCGACTCTTTGTTTGTAGATATCTATTAAACTACAGCATACAAACACAGAAAGTAATGTAGGCCTGTTATACTGAGTGATATATATTTTACACATGGCTCTGCTTTCTGCACGGACCTCACAGCTGTTCTCTCTGGAAACATCGCGTTGCGATGAAAGCAGTTACTAATATAATATCCAAGGGATGCATGCAGAGCTGTCATTGGCTAAGATAAGTCCGGCCGTGCGTCACGCCTCCACCGTTCCCGGAAATGCATCCGTGGAGGAGCCGTGGAGGATGCATCAGTGTCTCCTCGGTTAGAGCTCCTCCAGAGAGCCTCCTCGATGCTCGATGCTCGGTCCTCGAAATGCATTTAGAGAAATGAGATGTCCTTCAACATGGCGCGCTGAAATTTCCGGGTCACTACCGGAGGACCGAGGAGTCGAGGAGGGGAACATTGAGTATTGAGAAACCTCTATAGTTACCGCCAACAGACCTGCCCTCACTACTGACAGCGTAGACAAACTCATCTTTTTGAAGAAAAACTTGAAAATAGAGTAAAGCTTGAGTACCTTTATTTAGGCATAATGGCCTCACACACTCACAAGTTAATTACACATGTTAGACATTGCTCCTAAAGGTACAGATTTTATTTTGTTTTATATTTATCATTGTATTTATTTTATATTTTGACATCAGGAGATGTTATACAGTTCTGTATTGCCTTTTATTGATTGTGATTGAAATACTTTCTTATTATTTATTTTAATATTTTCAAGACATTCTTTTTAGTTGTACAGCTTATTTAACCTTTTTGTTTGACATCAGCCATTATAAATAATATGGCCATCTGAGTGTGTGTGTTACTGTTTGTGGTTTGTTTTTAACTACAGTTAATGATTCCAAATGTTAGAGTTCCTTATTTTCATACCAAAACTTGCACTACTGTTAAAAATAAATAACAGCAACAAAATTATGCATTTGGGACTTTTTTTTGCTTTTCCTTGTTGTACCGAACCCGTACCGAACCGTGACCCCCAAACCGAGGGGGGGGGGTATTATTATTTATTTACTGGGGCCGATGTACATTAATCAACATTGACGTGATTAGACATACATGTAAATTTGCAGGGGTTACCTCCACAGCAGTTTGCATTCCCTGTCCCAAAAGGGAAAAAAAACAACATTGTTCCCAACAAATTTGGTTGTTTACAAGTATTTTGCAACAGCAAAAAACATTTTTGAAATAATGGTAGCGGAGTTACCTTTTTCCTGTAGCATAATGAGAAAATGTATCGGTAAAGTCATTACTGACATGACAATGTGTCATGTCTTTCTTAGAGATTTGGCTGCCTTTCCACACTCTGGATTCAGGATGTGAAAGTCTTACTTGAGGTTCTTCGAGCAGGTTACTGCCCAGTATCCTCTATTGCTCTCTACTCTATCAGACATTCACTCTTTATGTCACAAAGACTGGTGGCTGCTATATTAGTATGTTTAAATACTCAACTCTTCTATAACCATTACTGAAACTAATTTGTTTTCTAAAAAGTAGGACTTGAAGCTCTGAGGTATGCAAGTCTGCTTTTTACTTTTTGTTAAAGACATTTTGTGAATCAGGATACCCTATATGGCTCATTTGGCAAGGATTTTGCTAATAATAGACGGATGCCCTCTATCAGGCTAAAACAAGCAATTCACATCAGGTCTAATCCAGTTAAGGGAGTTTGAGAAGGCTAAACTTCACAAGAATGAATAGATCAATTAAGATTAGAATAGAATACCAAGGCCTCTGGTTCCTTAATTGCTAAATTACTACCATCTGCAGTAGAGTGCAGCAGAACATCTGCTTTCATTGTGTCTTTGATTAACGGAAACACATTGTTCTACTCCCACATTGCATCAAACTCACAATTAAGTCAGAGAGAATTACAGAGGCAGGCAAGGCGATGCCCGCAGCTCCTCAAAGATTAGCAACATATCACCAACATCTTTGTCTTCGCTATACCCTAAATTGAAAATGGGTTTCTTTATTTGTTAAGCTTCATCAATGATTTGATTAATGCCTTAGAGCTTGTGAATGTGTTTGTACCAACTAGTCATCAGTGCTCAGAGTCCAACACAAAAGATGATCAATATTCACATTCTCAGCCTTTTTCAGTGACATTTATTTTTGATTCTTCAGACATCTGCCTTTGAGTAGAAACAGTTCAGTTCTGTTCACAGGTGAAGTGTGGGAGGGATGTCTTTTCATATAAATCTCTGACAACTGAGGAAGACTTGAGAGCCTTTGATGTGAAAATGCATTTTTCCATCAAACATGTTCAGTGATGTACAGCAATGTGCCATACGTTTACACTTTTGGAATGTAATCTCCAACATTTGAAGTCCTTCAATCTCTTCACTGAATGAAAGTGAAAGCTTCTGCTTCAAAGTAGAAACATTTTCCAATTAAAACTTTCAGATTTCCAAGTACATAATTTCACACTGTAGCTCACAACCAGAGAAAAGACTACCATGTAATTGTTTTTTGAATGAGTGAAAATGTAATGTTAAAGTTTTGGATCATTTCAGAAAAACAACATCACTAAGAAAGCAATTTGAGCAAAGAAGGCAGTCTCTTTTCTTTCATATGCAATCGTTTTCACTGCAGAGAGACAAGGGGAATTTACCATGAAACAATCCTTTTATAGACATTACGCACAGTCAAAATCTGACACTGGTCAAATGTAAACTTCACATGGCTGTTCACCTCTGACAACTATGTAACTTTTGTCCGTCCTTTGGTTTTTAAATTCACTCCTATCTATTTCCTCTGAATTTAAATATTTAAATATGTTTCATCATGTCTTACCTTTTTACCTATTTGGAAAACACTTTGAACTGCTGTTGTTGTAGCACTGCACAGAGGCACTTTCTAACCTGTTGTGCTTCACACAGAGAGGCAGGGTGTAACATGAGATGACCTGTAAATCCTAGCTATTTGCTATCCTCATGTGGACAAGAGTGTAAACTGCAACGCTGGGAATAATATGGCCTTCCAGTATGACTCAGTCATGAAAAATACGCTTAACAGGACAACTTTACCAACATTTTTAATAAATTGAATATCTATACTATCATGGCAATGTTTGTCCATTGAATTACTGTCCTCGATGTGATAATATACAATGGCAATACCTTTAATAAGACAAGCCCCAGTCTGTAATTCAGCCAGTCAATAGCTTATTGTTTTTTCGTTTTTGCAGTGTTTAATTACCTCATTTATGAAGCGAGTCCAGTAAAAAATATGTATTGGTGATAAATATGCCATTGTTGCCAATGAGAAAAGAGCTTAGTGTTTTACAGAAATTATGGGTTTATTTTTTCTTCTCTTCTTTTGTCTCTTCAACCTTTTCTTTTTCATCTTTTCCCTTCTCCTTTTTTTTCCTTGACCTTCTTGTTTGTATTTCTTTATTTTATCACCTTTTTCCTATTCTTCCTTTTTCTCCCCTCACCCTTGTCCCTCTTCCTTTTTCACCAATACTTCCTCCTCATCCTCCTCTTCCATTTCCTCTCCTGTGAGGCGCTCTAGATCTGCAATGCGATCTCCCAAAGCCTTATCAGTATTATTGTTTTTTCCGAGAATCTTCTTCAGCTTGAATTGCATCAGCTCCATTGTGTTGTACAATTTATTGACCTTCTCGTCCAGCTCCTTGGCCTCAGGCATGATGTTAGCTGGGTCCAAATCTATCAGACCATCTTTCATCAGGATCTCTCGCCCTTTGTCCTCGAGCATGCCTTTGGCATCAGGATACTCTAGCAGTGACTCCATCAGGTCATCCTTTGACAGGCAGAAGAGGTCTGAGTATCCAATGCTGCGAATGTTGGCTGTTCGTCTGTTGCCTGCTTTGCTGCCTTTAATATTGAGAATACTTATCTCACCAAAGTAGCTTCCACTTCCCAACACAACAAACTGTTTGACACCATCATCAGCTACAACTGCAAGTTTCCCTTCTTTGATTATGTACATCTCGCGACCAATATCACCCTTTTTGCAGATATAGTCTCCGGGACTGAACACCTGAGGCTGGAGCTTGAGTACCAGCTCGATCAGCAGGCCTGCCTCACAGTCTGCAAAAATACGAACTTTCTTGAGGGTATCCATGTGGACTTGGATGGCAATCTCAGCCTTCAGTTTGTCTGGAAGATACCTCAGCACCTCTCTTTCGTCCTGTGCCTTACCGTTGTTCCAAAGATAGTCAAACCACTTGATGACTCGCAACTCAAGTTCAGTGTCGACCTTTCGGGCCTGTGAATGAAAGAAACACACAAATATTAAATATATATTTCAAATTAAAATAATAAATTATCTTATACTAAAAAGGTCCATCTACCTGCATGTAGTGCTTGATGTTGTCAATCCGTGACTGAAACTGAGCTTGGGCATCATTCATATTGGAGATCATGGTGGCGATATTTCCTACAATGGTGGCAAAGACCAAGACCCCTACTAAAAAGTCAATCACATGGAATACAAATTCAGAGTCCAGGGCTGGGGGTGGAGTTTCTCCAATGGTTGTCAGAGTCAGTGTGGACCAGTAGAGACTGAATGAATACTTCCTTCCAAACTCCCCAAATGCAGGATTTTCAGGATCATCCACAGCCGGGTAGACCCAGTCGTCGGCACCAAAACCAATGTATTTTGAGAAAGAGAAGAAGAAGCAAGCGTTCCAGTGGATGATAATGAGGATGTAAATGATCAAGTTTCCGATGCGGAAGATGTTGGGGTAGTTGGTTTTTGTCTCTGCCCTTGTGAAGAACTCCAGCATGCGGCTGATTCGCAGCAGCTTGTTGATGCGGATCTCTGGGTAGTCAAGGCCGAAGTACAAATAGAGGAAGTCAGTGGGCAACATGGAGAGGAAGTCAAGACGAAACTGGAAGCTGGTGGTATAGCGATCAAGCAGCAGCTTCTTATCTTTTACCATAAGTCCTTGCTCAAGGTAACCTGCATTCAAAGAGATGAATAGTTAATAATTTGTTGATTACATACTCATCAATGATTGCCATTCATATTCACATTATCATCCAACTTTTAGAAAAACATGTGACAGCAGTAATTATTATAAAGGCATTTCATAGTAAAGGGATGTCAATCCTTATAGTCTTGTGTTTTTTTATTTGTTTATAATTTAGATCACATAATAAGTCAAGTTAAAGACAGTCTTTTATTTTGCGAAATAAATATTCTAAAAAAATGTCCTTGTATAGCCTTAGTGGTAGGACAATAACACAAATCTGAAAAAACAACCCATTGATTTGTCTAACTTACACTCCCGCTTACACAAGCCTACTACTGTGTTCAGATGATTCTTTGAAAAAGTATTGTTGAGTTAAACAAGAACTGTGGATTTTTCTGTCCATCACTTAAGTAAAATAGAGAGTTAACTTCATGTGCATGTGGCAATTTGAGTGTGAGCTTTTCACCTGTTCTTGTCCTGAGGAACATGTCAGCCAGGTAGATCAGATCTGAGGTGTAGTCCAGAATAACCCAGTAAATGATGTAGTCATGCTGCAGCTCCTCAAAGGAAGCCCTGTTTGCAGGACAAGAAGAAGTGTTTTGTAAGTGAACAATGTTGAGCAGCTTCACCAATAGGTTTTGTTATGCTACTGCGAAATGACTTGGTCACTTACAAAGCAAATATTTCTCTAATTAAATGTGCAATAAAATAAACTAAAATCAAATTGCATCATTTCAACAGCCAGTTTCGTTTGAATGTCATCACACAATTCCCGACAAATCGCCCAGGTCAAGTTCTAAAGCATAAGGTGGGGAACAAGATTACATTTTGATGTTTTGAATGTTGTTAAATACTATCGAATGAGACAATCAAGCCATTGCAGCTCCATAGACACATACACACAAAGCTCCAGGGATGTGTTGGATATATTTATATTCGTCATTGGAGCTGAGTGTGCCATAACACACATTTACAGCCAAGTTTATTATTCGGCTTTTTTTATCATGTTATTTTTTACCCTTACTTACTATTTTTGGGAAGGTGGTCCTCTGCCATTTTTTTACAACCAGATGTGGTCCTTTTATAAAAATGATTTAGCATACATTACTGCAGTTAATTAAAATTAAATGAAATAGCTACAAGCTTTTTAAAGAAGATTAATGATCTGCAAAAGGTTAGCCCCTGCTGAACTCTCATTGATTTGTGATATCTACATATGGAAAAGGATATGAAAAGCACTTAATGCAGCTGAATGGAATCATTGGACCTTTTGAACTGCAGAGCAATAGGCGCGTTCACACCAAGTACTTTTCCCACAAAGGTTCCTGAGAACTTAGTTCATGAGAACTCTTTTAGTTCTCATGAACTAAAGCAGATCGCGTTCACACCGAAATTAGTTCGTGGGGGAGGATTAGGCAAATGAAGCCGCTGACGTCACTTCTTCTGCTTTGGGTTTACTGGCAGGCCGCTGTCACTACCCGATCCGTCCCGCTGCCCGATCGGTACTGCGCATGTGCGAGATGGTCCGCCATATTGGACAAGTCCGGACGGCAACCCAAGATGGACACTTGACACAGTGGCTTTTAGCAAAGAAATGGATTTAACTTCTGTTAGACAGCTATCATACTGAATACATATTTACTGTGAATGTATGCAAAAAGCATACATTCACAGTAAATATGTATTCAGTATGATAGCTGTCTAACAGAAGTTAAATCCATTTCTCACTTATTCTGACAATGTACTTAACCCCAAATAAAAGAACCCAATAAAAAGAGTTGTTAAATAATAGTGAAATCACGTTGTAATAACAATAACTCATCTCTCTCTCGTTTTCCTTTTGAGCTTTGCCAAAAGCCACTGTGTCAATGTTGTCCTACTTGGGTTGCCGTCCGGAGTTGTCCAATATGGCGGACTATCTCGCACATGCGCACTGCAGATCGGGCAGAGCTGCAGATCGGGTAGTGACAGCCGCAAACAACTTCACGGCGTATACTGCCCATGGATGTATAATAAGAACTGGATACAGCGTGGGAGGCGGGGCCTCATTTATTCCTATGAGAGTTGCTCAATGGCGCATGATGACAAAATGGCCCAACTTTTGAGAGAGCGAAACGTCACAGATTACCCGGCATGCCTGAGAAGTACCCGTATGTGCACTCATAGAGCATGCGCAACTTTAACCACGCCGCCCAAAAGGCTCGTTCACATTAAGCACGTGAATTTGCGTACACGTAACAGCACCGCACGTTCATGACAGCATGGTAGGCCTACTGGATTTATATTAACGAGGCGGCAGTTAGCAGCTAGCGGCTAGCTATTAAATTATGCTAAGTTACACATCAATCGTTATGTACTTTTATATTACGCTGACATCAGGATCTAGTGATATCCAAGCAACAGAGCTTCATTTAGCATGATACTTGTGTGGGTTGTACATGAAACCACTTGGTAATATATAAAAATGTATATGTTGAAGCCTGTTATGATCAATTGTGAGTTAAAACTTTATCTAAAAAGTAAAGCTGATGATGGATTACTGTGGTGGAGTTAAAATAACAATAGCCTATTTATTTTTGAAATGTGATGGAGTAAAAGGATAGTAGCCTAACTGTGATTATTCATGTTAAGTAGCCCACAAGTAACTAAAACAATAGCAAGTGCAATAAGAAGCTACAGGAACGTTAATCTACGTCGGTAATATTAGCTTTATTTAATACAACATTTACGGTACAAGATTTACATCATACAGCCCATGTAGTATAATATTTTACAAATGATGAATTACAGCAAACATGTGCAATATATCCATTATTACAGCTCCGTGGGATGGCAGTAACGGCCCGTCCACACTACAGCTTAAAAAAAAGCTTGGAGCTGGGCGTGTCTGAAGCTTGGGGATTTTATTCGAGCAACGCGACCAACAACCAATCACATGAATCTCCCGCCCCCGACATACAAAGCAAAAAACCCCGGGGATTTTATGCGAGCAATATATATATATATATATAAACTCCCCAAAACAGGCGAAAACCTACCAGTTTCACCCACTGTCTCTGCCACCTCCCTCCATGACTGGTTCTTCCGGTTTGTATCCCGGTAGGTGAAGAGGGTCTGGTCATACAAAACCGGGTGATTTGCTACGGCGATAATTAGTTTCTCCTCCATCTCTTTTTGAAATATAGAAATTAACGGCGGGATATCTCTCCCAGCTTAGACGCGGTTTGATTGGCTAGGGCTTGAGCTGTCAGATTTTCAGAAACGGGATTTGATTGGCTGGCGCTGGCTACTCCGGCGTCTCCAGCGTCAGAAGTTGAACATTCAACTTCTGACGCCGGAGCCGCCGGAGACGGACCGCTATGCTACCCACAATTCAGTTCGGCGAAAAGCGAGGCAACGTGACGTCACCCCATTCAAAGTGAATGGGCAGAGGCGTTGGAAACCGTTTTTGAAGCTGTCGAAGCTGTAGTGTGGACGGGCCGTAAGGCGATATGGTCCGTTGTTATTGTGCATCCATGGGTAAAGAGAAACTCATGTAGTACTGAACACGTAACATGAACGTGCCGGGCGGCGCGGTCCCGTGGGTTAGATGCGCGTTCATAATGCCGAGAGAAATAACTCTCAGAATAACGTTATTAGCACATTTTTACAACTTGAGGAACGAATGTTTTTAATAAGGGCTATACAAGTGTTCATACTGGGTAGTTTATTTAGTTTTTAAAAAATTATCCAACGAGTTACAGACCACTCTTTCCCAATGTAAGTCAATGGGAAAAAGTGTTTCCGGGCCTGGCAACCTAAAGGAAGTGTAGTACCGCCGTTTTACCAGCACGAATATTCTCATCAGACTCCGGCGCACTTCCTGGGGGCTTGATACTGCCACCCGAAGTCCCCGGCCGGAAGTACCCGGAGCTGGGACTCCCAGCAGCTTCTACTGAAGCCTTCCGAGTAAATCGCCAGAACGCCGACACCTCCTCATCTCCACCGCTCCCATGTTTTATTTTGTGTTGCCATAAGTTAGTCTCTCTGCGTTTGTGTGCTGGGTTAATGCTAATGCTAATGATGCTAATGCGAGGATAATAAAATGGCGGCTTCACAAAACATTTTTGGAGTTTTACTTTTACGGGGCGTGGTTTGCATTCCGCCCAGCCAATCAGACATAGGAACCTTTTTCTCCCACGAAAGTCCCTGCTCTCTAGCAGGAACTGAAAAGGGGGTAAAAAAGGTTCTCATGAACTAATTTAGTTCCTGGGGCTTTTTGGTGTGAACGCAACTAAATCGTAGTTCTCAGGAACCTTTGTGGGAAAAGTACTTGGTGTGAACGCGCCTAATGAAGGTTAAATAAAATGAAGGTTAAACAAAATGAAGTCACCTGGCTATGATCATGGTCCAGTTGTACATGACTGGTAGTGTGATTACGAGCAGCCAGTTGTAATACAGATTTCCAGCAGGATTAAGGATAAATATTTCTTTCGGCCTATAAAAAGAAAGAAAGGAAGTGTTAATTAACTATGTGAAAAATGTGCTTTAAGGAAGTTGCTCTGAATTTTGCACTTACTTATCTTTGTCCTTTTCCTTTTGTCTTTCCTTCTCCTTTTCCCTCTCTTCCTTTTCCTTTGCCTCCTTTTCTTCCCTCTCCTTTGCCTCCTTTTCTTCCCTCTCCTTTGCCTCCTTTTCTTCCCTCTCCTTCTTCTCCATACTGCAACACACATTATTACATTGGAGAAAAATGTCAAATATTCAGTTAAAACAAAAGACTTTGCAACATAACCAAATTACTCTTTTTTTCTTCCTTTCCTTTTTTCAATTCTCCCTGGAAAAGGATTAATTAACACATGTAATAGGCCTGAAATTAATTTTTAGATACATCAAAGAGAAACTGTATTTTACAAGGGCTCCACTTTATCTGTTCGTGACACTATAATCATACTTACTCTTCATTGTTATTGCTGTTATTCATATTGAGCAGATAAGATTCAGCTGAACTCCTGGAAGAAACACAGCATGTCACACATAAAGTTAATTAAACTGTCTTTCCTTCTCATTTATGTATTGTAAGCTCTTTGTTTGAAGAATTCAAACGTGTCCTCTGCTTACAGGTCATCATCGCTGGACCCTTCACTGTCTGTGGAGAGTTGTATTGCAGCGAGTGTGGGCACAGTGATGTGGGGAAGGCTGGTGGAAGAGGCCATGGCAGCAGATCTGCAGTTTACAGTGGAACAAATACATCTTATTGGTCCATCCCAGCGTAATGATAAGCATAAAATACCTTAAAATGATGAACAATTGGAACTATTAGTCCATTATTAGAATGTTCTATTAACTGAAAAAGATTCAGAAAACATTTAGATGATTTTAATCAAAGTTTTAAAGCAAGGATTGTCAATTAAAAACAATCCATGCTACCAACATCTGAAATGCAAATATTTTGTGGTTTTGTTGTTCACCTATATTAAAGTGACAACATTGGGCAAAACAAGACATTTGAGGAAATCACCTTGATTTATAGACCCAATGATATGGAAACAATCTGCAGAAGAAATGTCCAGATTTGATTCACTGTTAGATTTAGAAGTTTGGAAATGTGACATTAGCTGTAACAATGTGTTTTCAGTTGCAGCAGAAATAAGAATTCAATCAAACTACTAAAAACACTCTTCCGTCTTTCAATGGTAATACAGAAAATAATCAAATCAAATCAACATTTGATGCAGTGTGTTGTAATCCCTTGGTATGAAATACTGCTAAATGTGAGCAGTGTTAAAAGAACCACACATCATTAAAGGTGAAGTGAATGTCCCTGTTTGCATTTGCAGTCCCAAACCACAGTCTGCCTAAACACTTTAAGATGTCACCTAATATCTCTATAATTTTAATCAACTTACCTTTTTGTTAATGTAATGAAACATCCATTTCCTTTATATCCTTTTGCAGTTTTTGAAAGACCTGGAAACTGGCCACTTACAGCAGCAGCGCTTTTATTTTATTTATCATCAGATGCTGATTAAAATAGTATCAATATGTAGCTGGACCAGTGACACCTATAAGCACTAAGTTTAACTAACTGTGTCATAGAGTCTCAGTGTCCCTGATAAGGATTTGTGGATTAGAGTAGGCTGAGAAGAGAGAGGCGAAGTCACTCTTCCTTACACTTCCCTCCAGTGGGAGATGAGATTAAATGAAGTGTGGACAACCCTCAGTTAACCTGTTGGTAATAAACACTGATAACCATGTTATCTAAAGACTCCTTTAAAAGACAATCTGAGACAGGCTATCATTTTCCTGACCATTTGTGGAAAGGATTTAATCTGCTTGCGCATGCAAACACACACACACACACACACACACACACACACACACACACACACACACACACAATACAGCGTCTCCTGCTCAGTCAGCACCCTTAGCTTTGATCCTTAGATTAGATTGTGCCGGGTATTACTGACTTCAGATCAGGTCGATCAGGTTCCTTTTACATTGATAACAATCACGAGAGTGATATTAAATGTTGTTCAGTGCTGCAGCATCATAACAACAGATCCTCCTCCCCTGCTGCAGACTATAGACATCCTGCGGTTCATTGGCACTCCCTGTAGGCTGATGTGGATTATGGATCGCAGCTACTTTATTAAATTAAAAAGCATTTCTGGAAGTTTAATTTTAATTAATAATTATCCGACTATAGGTTATGATTACATAATGTTCTTGATGTGTGTGTTTGTGGCAATGGGGGGGGAGAAAGAACAAATTAATGGACCACATTGAGATACTGTATTTTTTATGGAAATGTTGGCTTTTTATTAGAAACATAGTTGGTTTTATAGCAAACTTTTAACAGATGTCACTGTCAGCAGAAGTGTAAAAAAATAACATTCTAGATTGCTGCGTTCTATTCAGCTCCTTCAGCTTCAGATTCCTGGTGAAGTCTATGCTGAACTACTGCCGTAGCTTACTTTTAAATAGGACAAAACCAACATTAATGTCATTACTAACACATGTTCCTATACTGTGAACAGTCAAAGCACTTTGAACTGCAATCCCCTGTATGAAAGGTGCTATACAAATAAAGTTATTATTATTATAAAATGTCTGTTGTGAAAAGTCATAAACGTACATCACAGAGTTTATCAAAGACATGTATTTGTATCGTATACAAACACTCGTGACTCATCAGTAAAAAACTGAGAACAGAATTACAAAAAATATTTTGATTCAAGACAAAAAGAAGAGGATAACAATTCTGAACAAAAAGCACTCTCTCCTCTTCTCTATTCAATATGCCACAGCTTGTCATCCTTTAGCGCTGCTTTAACTTCTCATTTCCGCTTCTAGCTATTGCTTTAACTGCTAACAGAAGAGCACTTAGGCTGGTTATAAGAAATATGACTACACTAAAGCAGGATCTGCTGCCACTCCAGTTGTTTCAGTCTCAGCTGCTAGGGGGGCATCAGCAGCAGGGACATCAGCAGCAGCGGGGACATCAGCGGGGACATCAGCAGCAGTGGGGACATCAGCGGAGACATCAGCAGCAGTGGGGACATCAGCAGCAGCGGGGACAGGCGCATCCACAGCAACCTCTGGGGCTGAAGGGGCAACTTCAGCGGGAACCACATCAACAGGAACCACATCAACAGGAACCACATCAACGACAACAGCAGCATCCACCGTGGCAGCATCTACAGGGACGTCCACCACAGCTGGCTCCACAGCTGCTTCAGGATCTGCTGCAGGCTCTTCTGGTGCCACTTCAACAGCTGGCTCAGCCTCGGCTGCTTCCACCTCCTCGGCCTCCTCGGCCTCCTCTTCTTCATCAGAGTTCAGGGGGGCACCACCGGCTGCTGCAGCTTTGGGTGCAGCACCTTCATCCTGTACCGAAGATAAAGACAGAAATTAGTGTTGTTAAAGTGTTCACTGAGAGCAATATGATTCTCCAAAGAAAGGGGACACTGCAGTGGTGCAAATGATAGAGATTCACCTATTGGTCGCTTTTGCTGAATTATCTGGGAATATCTGACAGCTTTACGTTCGATTCAACCTCAGTTCGAGAGTTTGGGAATTATGCATGCTGGTAGTTAGTTACACTCTTGTTAATCTAATTATGTTAAATTGAAGATATCTGCTGTGAATATATGAGTGGCAAATAGTGGGTCTTTGTTCAGGCAGAACTCCAAACTGAAATTCAGTCTCTGCTTTTGTATTACTCTGATAATGCTCTCTTTGGCTGTTTTGACCATTTCCACATGTGGCACCCATCCTCTTTTTTTCTCACCTCAGTGTAAATCCTATGTGGGTGTTTCTTTTTTTCATGCAAGGCTAATCCTTGTTTACTTTTCTGAGCTTGTTTAGTTTGGCCCCTTCAGCAGGAGGACATGTTGTGTTATTCATGCCAGCACAGATGTCTACATTTGTAGTGCATTTCTAATAATAATAATTCACAATATTTCAGTTTATTGTGGTATAAAGACGTCTGCTCACCTCGTTCTCCTCCTCCGATGCGTCTGCAGCAGTAACAGGAGCAGGAGGTGCGACTTCAGCGGGTGTGGCATCCACCTATAAATACAAACACTATTAACTCAAAAAAGAGTACTATGAAGTGTTTCAGATCAGATGCTGCCATTATTTATGAAGCTGAGGATCAGCCTAAACAAAGGAATAATTAATTAATAGGTCGCAATCAGTAACAATGCCAGAGTCGCATTTATTTTTTAAGTTTTTATTTAAATCTAAAACTAAAGTCATGTAAGAGTCTTACAAGATATACACTTACAGGAGCATCAGCAGCAGGCAGGAAGGGGTTTCCAACTACTCCCTGAAAAAAATATAAAGATTTATGATTATAGATAATGATTTATGTCAAACTATCTTAATTGATGAGGATTTATATTACTTTTTTATTTGTATTTGTTAATACTATATTGAACCCCAACTACCTGCTGCTGGTACATCCTGTACATCTCCATCCACCTCAGGGCCTCATTAGCATGTGCTGCTACCTGCTGAGAAAATACCAGACATCTCCAGACATGCTCTGCTATTAAGTAAATTATCCTCTCTCGTCAGACACTTATCCTACTCTACATTTGATGACATGACTAAAACATGGTAGGACATGCCATGCCATGGCAGACAGACATCCTCACAGAAAAGCAACACTACTTACTTTTTCTTCATTGCTTTCACTCTCTGCCACCTGCAAATCAAAGAAGAGAAAAGAGGAAGTGACTATGATAATTTACTCTAAAGCAAAGCAGTGTTTAACATTTTAAAAAGGTATCCATTGTCAGACTTAATTACACATTTAGGCTATGTTTAGGAAAGACTTACAGGAGCAGCCAAGGTAGTGGCCAGCAGGCACATCATGAACACCACTAGCTTCATCATGGTTGTTTCTGAAAAATAAATCAGACCCATCGTGATACATAGAACAATAATTGTATTTTGCTTAATGAGAAACAAATAGTTCTGAATTAAAATGAACATAAAGGTAATTGGCTTCAAGTCCTGTAAGATTACTGGAACTATGTTTCTAACACTGTATCAAATTGTTGTAATGAAAAGTCTATCTCACCTTTTTCCTTGGTTCAGAGAGAAATTATAGATGTGTCTCCTCAGGTAAGGAAAGTAATATACTTCATCGCTAACTTGGATCCCATTTATAGACTGGAACGTCCCGTGAGAGCCAATCATATCCAGTAAAACACACTGAGCTATATCTTTGAAGAAATCTCCTAACACTTTTTTTAAAAAAAGAGGCATGTAGGGTTAAGGCCCCACTTTTAGTTAATTACATGCTGTGCAAGTATGCTTAACACATATGCCCCCTCTCTTTATTGCCTAAAACCAAACAAAAAAAGACAGCTGACATAAGCATTAAATGATAATGACTGAGAGACACCACTTGGTTTGAGTTGGAAATATTTCAACATAGTTAAAAAAAGAAGTAGGGGAATTACTCATCTAAATTTACCTCACAATTATAGTAACACATGTTACATTGAAAAAATATAATAAGATTAGCAAAACGTTTTTGCCACGTGGTGTAGTTGTATACCTTGTCAGGTTTCAGAAGTCTATGATTTTTCCCCCAGTAAACTTTCACAAAAAAAGACAAGATTGAAGGATTGGCTATACAATGAATACAGATGTGTTTATTACAACTTGTATTGGTCTTCTTTCATATCCAATGAATCATCTCACAACCTCCCAAATGCCTATTTTGACCCTTTGAATGTGAAAACCCCTGTAGCTTTTAGGTACAAAGACTCAAACAGCTACAAAAGTAAAATATTGTGTACACTTAATTGCATCACGATAAACGTATTTGCTTTTCACAATTTTGAAACAGGAATTTAGCTTGTGGTGTGAGTGTGTGTGTCTGCCCTGCCTGTCTGTCTGCCTGCCTGTCTGTCTGGCTGTCTGGCTGTCTGGCTGGCAGGCAGGCTGGCTGTGTGTGTGTGTGTGTGTGTGTGTGTGTGTGTGTGTGTGTGTGTGTGTGTGTGTGTGTGTGTGTGTGTGTGTGTGTGTGTGTGTGTGTGTGTGTGTGTGTGTGTGTGTGTGTGTGTGTGTGTGTGTGTGTGTGTGTGTGTGTGTGTGTGTGTGGAAAGTGCTTTTGTGGTGTTTCACTTTCCACTGATCCTTGTGTTTGTTTTAGCTGATGTGGTTGTATATCACAGTAATTTGACAGTGCAGATTTCTTATGTTTATTCTTTGTGGTTCCAAATCAGATAATGAAAGACATACACCTATATCCTAGACATTCTTGCATCCAAACTGCTGAGCTGACGAACGAAAAAACCTCCTCATTAGTTATTTAACTGTTGTTATCTTGGCACAGGGAGATTGTTCCTATACTTGTTACCTTGAAACACTGGGCTGTTAGAAGATACATTAAGTTAATATAATGAATATTAATTACTAACACAAATGCCTAGATTTAGCAAATTTAGATAAATGTGTTGCAGTTTCAGAAAAGAGTTTCATATCATATTGATCATATGAGTTTAAACAATAAGAAATGTACACTTAAAAAAAGTTTTCTCCAATAGTGTAAAAAAAGAAAGATAAAACTGTGTCAATAAAAAAGGAAATAAGTTTACAACTTTGACAAATGTTGTGGGGAGACGCCAGTTTAATTTAAAGGTCAAAGAACAAGGCTCCTCTTGCCCAAAGAGAAACTTTGGTCTTTAACCAAGCCTACTGAAAGGGTTTATGTAATGTTTTTCCTTCTTTGTGGGTCTAAACCCAATTGGTGGCTTGTTCAGTATAATTGTTGTCTCTGTAGGCTGATAACGGCAACACATATCGCTGACTTTTTGAAACTGGCAACATTGATAGGGGAGTAGGGATGACTGTCTGTCAGTCACGCATTTGTTTTATTTCTAAGTTATAAGTAATTATTTGCATGCTCAGACAATAAACTAAAATGGTAAACAATTACATTTGAGCATGTAGAAAGACTGATAATAGTATTTATTTCAAAGCCCAGCAGAGTATTAACGTATTAACACAGCCCAACAAAGTTTATAATATGGCTGTATACAGCTAGCCTGTTTACCAAATCCATATTAGAAACTAATTCAAATCAGGTTTTGTGATGGTTTTAAAAACATTTTGTAATGTTTGGTGAAAAGTAGAAATAACAAAACTAAAATAATACAAAGCCTCCTCTCTGCATGCTTTAACAACATTGTTGTTGGTAATAGTAGTACTGTACTTCATCATTAAGTTGCACAGTTGGACAAAGAAGAATACTCTCTATGAAATTAAATGTTATCAACCATGGTGTGACGATGAGAGAGGCTGCAGAGGGTTCAGCCTAATCTAAGCCGATTTACTGTTGCCTCTGTAATCCGGACACTTAGACTTGAAAACAGGTTAGTTTCCAGTTTTCAGCTCTGCATAATTCATGATATATCAGTACTTATATCTGTTGTGTGAAACGTATTTACTTCATTACTGTAATTGAATTGTTGGCATGTTGTATACTATAAGTGTACAAAAATCCTGCACAATGTACTGTGGTAAACTTACTTTTATGCAACACAGACACTGACCAACCACTATATCTTTGTTGTTTATCTGAAGGACTGAGAAACAAAGAGGTGCAGATGGAAGGCTAAGGATTTTTAATGAGTCACAGGAAGCAGCAGTTACAAACTGGGTTTTGGCAAACAATGCCATCATACTTACAGTAGAGAGATCCGAAGCATATAACTATGTGCTGAGATGCAGGATGTTGCACAGTGTTATTTTTGAATACAATGTGATTTTTTTCAACAACTCATTTGTATTTCTTCTTTTACTGTATTTCTGTAAACTCAAGCAATCTTTCTCTGCAGAAACCTCTATGTACAGAGCATAGCCCATAACAGATGGAAGTGCTTTAGATTATGCTCAGCAGTGTGTAGCTGGGTGGTCAAACAATCTAGTATTATGAATGAAGTGTGTTATGTTTGGTGCAAAAGTTGTTTATGTAGTTTTGAGTGCAGTTTTTCACTTAGCAGGAGAAATTAGGTGTTTTGCACTTTGGGTGTGTGGTTTTGTGAATTGTGTTAAATGTTCTGAGAAACTGAGCAATTAAAAAAAAAAAGTGTGTGCAATCGGGGAAAACTGTAAGTCAGCGTTACAAGTGAATTATCCCCCCCAAAAAATATCAGTTGCTGAAAGTTCAATCTGAATATAACTCAAACAAATGAACAAATCTGCTGATCTGAGCTGTGTTTTAAGCTGACTCAGCAGGAGATACTGTGTGTGTGTGTGTGTGTGTGTGTGTGTGTGTGTGTGTGTGGTGTGTGTGTGTGTGTGTGTGTGTGTGTGTGTGTGTGTGTGTGTGTGTGTGTGTGTGTGTGTGTGTGTGTGTGTGTGTGTGTGTGTGTGTGTGTGTGTGTGTGTGTGTGTGTGTGTGTGTGTGTGTGTGTGTTTCATATATATTTGTGGACAAATGATTGCAAGACTGTTCAGAAATAAAGCCATACCTGTTCTGATTCCATGTTGCCTGTCATTGCTGCTTTATCTTCCCAGAACTGCATCATTTATGATCTTTTATTACATCCTCACTGTGTGTCTTGAATGTTTGCATTTTACTTACTTTACTTTAACTTAACGTAAATACTGTGTAGTACAAGGGCCATCATGCTGAAGTTGACAAGTCAAATTAAAGCTTTTAAACCTGCTTTCAACATCTCCTCTGCTGTGGTTGATGGAAGTTATGAATTTATGTGGTGAATGCTCCAGGAAACAAAACTTGTGAAGAAGAGACAGTCATAGCGTGAGAGGATGGCGCCTGTATATGTTAAACGCTTTGAAGAGATACATGTTGAGTCATGTTGTGACAGGATTTTGTCCCAAGGGGAGTGAGGATTAGGAAACTATTTCCATGTATGATGTTTATTTTTCTGAGACAGTTACATTTCACTGTGGGGAATTGTCTAACCACTATGTCAAATTGTATGAAAAGTAATTATGATGTACTGTAGCCTATGCAATGAACGAGATACATACTATATTTATTTTGTAAATGTTGTGTTCAATGATATTTGTATTTTTATATGACACAATAGATGTGTTTATACATGTGACACTCATGCTGTATATCAGTTATCCCTTGTCCTTTGTCATGTGGTGTTCAACAGGGCTCAATCATTGGGCCTCCACTGTCTTCAATTTCGATTGTTTGTTATCCTATAGGTCCAAAAGATACACAGGAAATGTTTCAGTAGAAGTTCAATTTCTAACCCCAATTATCTTTTCTGGATGCCCATATTTGCCTGCTGATCAAAATCTTGGCCACATTTTTAAGAAAACACATATCTAGAATGCCATGGTGTATCATGTATCAATGCCATGATCAATGCCCATACCCCACCTGAAAAAGTTACTTTACTTTAAAATAGTTTTGAAAAGTGTTTACTAGTTCATTGACAGGATTAACTGTTAAGCATGAATTATATCCAGCAAATTGAATTTTTCATCAAGTAATGAAATAAATTGAAACCAATAGCTTTCTGGATGGGCTGGAATTGTCCTTTGGAAAAAAAGATCGATGGATTGTTTTCGTTGGACCACAGCTTTGTAAACCAGCCGCAATTGTTCTTTAAGGAATTAGCTGACCAATATAAAATAATTCCGCAAAAGCAAACTATTTGATAATTTTAGGTAAATTGTTGCTGCTTTTATCTGTTGTACATCATTGAACACTGATTTGGTTTTTGGACTGTCAGGACAAAAGCAAAGTTTTCTGTTCTACCGTCATTTATATGATTATTTATCAAATATCAGCAGGTTGACCACATAAACACATAAAATAATGATACCAGTCAAAAATGCTTTGAATGAAAACAAACAGAAAAGGATATTGCTTGAAAACTTAGAATTTATTCTTAAGGAAAATGACATTTGAGAAATATCAAATGAGTTAATAAACATTTGCAGTACATGTGTCACACACTGTCGAAATACAAGGTACAAGGTTACACAGTACTTCATAACACTATAAAAGTTTAAATAAATGAAGACTATTTGACTATCCTAAAACGTTGCTATTTGATTATGATCATGTTGCAGCACCAAATTCAATCATTTAAAGTAGTTGTGTCTGAATGTAAACAAAGAAGAAATGGTCTTGCAATCCTTCCGATCTTCTCATCGACTTCAAACATTAGTTGGCATCTGCAAAGAAAAATGTAACAATTAAAACCAAATTGTAATCATTTCATAAATTCTCACTATATGACAACAATCTTCATAATTTTTTCAATACTTCTGTTTATCAGCAGTACAAAAACGTTAATGCATTTAAAGTAACATATAGATTGATGAGTATACCTTGTTTGTCTGCGTGGGCTGGTCTTGCTGGAGAGTCTGCAGGGGATCCTGGGATGGGAGAGCATTGAATCCAGTATCGAAGGTAGGAATCTGAGAAAAGAAATGCAAAACCTCAGGAGTGAAGAAATGCTCAGTTGTAGCGTATTTATACTTTAGATTTTTTAACCCTCACATTTGGGATTTGTTGGGGAATATTTTGAAGGGGGAAGTCAAATGGCAGCCCCTTTGAGAAAAAAACAAAACAAAGTGGTTGGTCATATTTATATGATAAATATAAAAGTCATAATTTAATAAACAATCCTCACATGTGGCATCTGAGGGGTGTTTGTCATAGGAGGGATGTTTGTCATTATCTGAAATAAAAGCAAATATCTTCATTTAGTTTAGTTTTATTTTATATTCTAAATCATATTAAAGTTAAATTGTTTACCCTTTGCTGGGAGAAGTCGTATGGGTAGTACTGCAAATGAAAAAAAACACAAAAAGCAGAAAAATATCATTAAGAATTGCGCCAACAAGTAGTTTATTATTATCATAACTAAAGTATTTTAAGTGTCAAAAGTGACTTTAATTTTGAATGGGGAAACACAACAACACTTACTACTTCCACGCTCTGTCTGCCAGGTGGCTGAGGAATGGATATTTTCATGAAACCATGGGAAGCAAAGGGCTGCAAAAAGAGAGAAAGAAAATTGGTTAGCAATTGTGTAAATGTTTATCCAATTTTTATGAGAAGATGCTTCTGTAAAGTGGGCATACCTGTGCAGGGTTGGACCCACCGGCACCACCAGCAAAGCTATGAGGATAAATCTTAGGAAAAAAACACAAGTGCAACATTATAATTTGTACATGAGTACAGACTGCCAAAAATAAATCTCTCAATAGAAAGCCTGCATATACAATAAGTTCTCACCAATTCCACGCTGTAGTCACCAGCTGCCCCGGGTTGTGGCAGAGATGGAATTGCAAAGGGATTTCTCACCTGAATGTGAAATTTAGATGGAACAATTTCAGTTTACAGTGAACTCTACATAGCAATATTTCTGCTGTGTCTCATATCTGAGCCTTTATTCAGTAGTATGTTTACATTTTTACAAACAAACAACTTTTGAAAGACTTAAACACCCCACAATAATTACCTGTGAGGGTGCTACCTGTGGCCTGGAACCCGCATAATGAGGCAGGTAATGAAAGATGGACTGAAAAGCAAGAGAAAAACAGAAATAGTTATATTAAAAAAACTTCATAAACCTGCCAGGATTGAGAAAAAACAACCTTTGTTTATTAAAACTTACAGGAGCAGCTGAGGCGCTGGCCAGACAGAGGCACAGGATGATCAATTTCATTTTGCAGATTGTTGAAGTCCTGCAGATACAAATCATCACATTATTAAAAATCTATTTCGACCTGAATGGTTGGAGGTCATTATAAAAGTATGCATTAACTTGTGTAGAAATTCTTCATAACTCACCTTCTGGAATAGAAGACTGTAGGAGATGATGACTGTCGATGTTGGAGATGATTCCAGTTGATCGTATCTTCTGCAGAGTTACTTCGTCTTTTATAGGGTGCCAGCTCACCTGAGAGCCAATCAGAGTCTAGTGATGTGAGCCAATGAGTAGGTGCAGTGCAGGTGTCTAGTCCTCAGCTTTACTAAATGAGCGGTGGTCAAATCCACCTTCTGTGTAATAGCTGACTCTGCTTGATTACACTGTCTAGAGAAGTGTACACCTTCATCCTGCCTGCTCATCATTCTGCCACCACAACCTTACTGGTTCTGTATAACTGCATCGTTGTGGCATATCTGATACTGCAACATTATGTATATTATGTATGTGAATCTAAAACTAAATGTAATAGTAATGGTTTTCTAGTTGCTTGCATGTTAATTGTGTTTCAAAAAATGAGCAGAGCAAAAAAGTATATTCAAGCAACTGCAGCGGAAAAAATGAACGTTTGCTCATATATATATTCTTCTGTGAATATTTACAGTAAACAATATGATAAATATAGGTTCGCTATGTTTTAGCAGTCTTCATATGTCAGTGTGTGCCCTTGAGTAACATTACCTAAATGAACACGGTAATAATCTCATTACAAACACTAAATGTGATTCAAAATGTACTTATTTTTTGCTATTATATTCAATGTCTGTGGATTGTGCACTTAAGTTTGTTTTATTAGTGAAATGTAATGTAAAAAGTAGTATAAAGCAAAGAACTCCAGGAATGGATGAGTTGTTTTTTATTTGATAGAAGTTACAAACATGCAGGACTCAAAACTGGGATAAAAAACACACTCATCTTCATTTAGCAACATTCATATTACGATTCACAGCCCCCTTTTTCTGCTTTTAATTCACAGACAAGCATTGCACCATGTGCAGGGAGACATTTAGTACCTAAGAATTAGGAACACTATTTTCTTCTCAAAAACCTTTCATGTTTCATATTTTGAAAAACAACAGTGGCTGGTCATCTTCACTGTGGTGGTCTTGTTTTATTCATCTCCTAAAGTGGGAAGGAGAGCAAAAACACTGTAACTGTTCTTGTTTACACAAAACATTTTCACTTAAAGAAAGAAAATATATGTAATGTTTTGTTTCAAACTTTAAAACCTAAAAGTCTGGATTATGCATGTGCCTTCTATACATGTCAATTATTTTTGTGTGTGTATGTGCAACCCTGTCTCCTAAAAATTACGTTCCCACAGAACTAAACTGCATTCTCAATTACGTTTAGCTAGAAACGTATTTTTCCCACGTTACGTTCGTTATGACCGTATCTTAAATACGTTTATTTTCTACATATCTTCTAGAAACATATTTTCCGCCACGTTACGTTTCTTATGAACATATCTTAAATACGTTTTTTTTCTACATATCTTTGCCATTTATTTTCTTGCTTATAATAATGATAATAGTCATTTATAAATATCATTTTAGAGTACACATTTGAAATCAGTAGGCGAGGCTGTAATTTCGCCAGCTGTTACTCTCATGAGCGAGGCAGAACATAATAGTTTTAACATGCCAAAAAGCTGCTGTGTTGTTTATTGCACCTCAAACATTAAAAACAAATCCAGAGTTACGTGTTTCTGTACTTCCTCTAAGAAGAAAGGACAGTAACAGAAGATCTCTATGGCTTCAGGCTTGATCGCCGTTCAAATGACAGGGTTGGTTTCCCCAAAAGTGGGCGGGGCTGTAAAGTGACATAGATTTGATTCTCATCTATTATTCAAAACCATTCTATTTATTCTAACGTAAATTACATGCCAGTGTTTTATCTTTTTATTTTAAATCGTATAATGTCGGACTTTATTTCCTGTCCGTGAGGAAAATAAATGGGGCTTAGAGCCTCAAAATACTCAAATCTGTATTTTTGAAAATCTTTTTTTCCTTCTAATTTGTTATTCTTTTCTAAATAACACACTGTTATTTACTCAACAATAACACACAATTATCCTTGTTTTTATTTATTTGTTTAATTCTATAATATTGGGCTTTTTAGCATGCTTTTTAGTCATAAATAAAGTCACCGGAAACAGACGTAGGCCTATAAGGGACATTTCGAGCGATACACACTGAACAGATTACCCAAGATCCTCAGTTTGAAGCTCGTTGATTGGATGTTTTAGCCGCAATGCATGTTGGGATATGATGTTAATGCGATATGATATCCGAAAACATTTTACAAAAACACATCTGCCGTAGTTCATTATTTATAGAGCCCTGATGAGAAGACTTCTAGACAAACAGGAGAACTGCCGCCAAAACTGAATATGTGACGTGGATCATAAATATGTCAGCAATTAAACAACATCTTGCATTTCTTTTCACAAAATACGTCTCCTTGCAGTATCAATAGTAATTCGGCTGACTTTTATATTTGATCCAATTGGTAGATAGTAGGGGTGTAACGGTTCACAAACATTTCGGTTCGGTACGTACCTCGGTTTTCAGGTCACGGTTCGGTTCGGTACGTTTTCGGTACAGCAGAAATTTTTTTTTTTTTTTTTAATTATTATTCAACTGTGAATAATGTATTCACTCAAATAAATACAAAATATAAAAAATAAACATTAAGGTGCAGCATTTCGATGAACTGAAATAATCTGTATTTGAACTGTACTGTACTAGTACCTAAGCAGCCAGTTTGACATTTTGTTTTTTTTAAGAAGAATTAACTTGTCCACATTGCTTGCCGATAGGGCAGATCTGCTGACACTAACAATGTCTCCTGCTGTGGAGAACACCCTCTCTAGGGACAGAGGTAGCAGATACAGCCAGGTAGCGCTTTGCTAACATGGCAACATAAGAATATTTGGCGTTTGTAATAGCTTTGGTTCGGTCTGAACTTTTTGCTAGTGGTGGAGGCTTAAATGCTAGTGGGAGTTGGGTTTGCACTTCAGTCTTTTTTCTTTTGGTACTGGTGATATTCACGTTCGGGTGATGCCTTTTCAAATGAGTGTGCAAGTTTGATGTATTGC
Source organism: Gymnodraco acuticeps (assembly GCF_902827175.1). Classification (NCBI taxonomy): domain Eukaryota; kingdom Metazoa; phylum Chordata; class Actinopteri; order Perciformes; family Bathydraconidae; genus Gymnodraco; species Gymnodraco acuticeps. The sequence goes on along the minus strand of NW_022990106.1, from coordinate 136,357 downwards.
CAGCCGCGTAACCAATTTTAGTTGAACAATGACCAACAAAGAGCTTTGGTTCGGTCCACCTGTCTTTGTCCGTCATCCTTGTACGTAACTGCGAAACCAAAATGTTCCCAAACCGGAGACTTCAATGATGCTGGAGGATTTTCGAGCTCAACTTTATCTGCGTTCGTCATTTCGACAGTTCCTCAAATTACGGACTAAATTTGAACGCATCCCTGTGACCAGCTCTCATAGTATGCCTCTCGTCCAATGAAATGACTTGCTCGCTCTATGACGCGTTGAACCCAATGTGAGCAAATTACTCTGAATGCTGCGACGCAGCACCTGAGATTACTTCCAAAAAGTTGTTCACGTTCTCAATTTTTTATGTTTAACGTTATATTCGTTCGGTACACTTCGGTACACATGTGTACCGAACCGAAGGGCCCGTACCGAATAATTTCGGTACGGGTACGTGTACCGTTACACCCCAAGTAGATAGGTTATATTTACACCATAACGGTGCACAGCTGATAGAAAATGACTTGTAGTTTTTATTAAATATTACTGATTTTCTTTGAATATAAGAATGTAAATACTGAGTTGAGAGAATAGTCAGGGGTTTTGGGTGATGGGAGACACATAGATGGAATCACAATTTCAATAGCTGACCATTAAATGACGGGTATGCCTTTCTGTCTGTGATATTTTACAAATCAGATATTAATGTGTAGAAGTAAAACATGATACACAGTATAGCAATATCCTGTAAAATTATTTAAAAACATGAATAAAACTACACATCTTCAGATGTTATACATACATAAGTGTCCTACACTAATAATACAAAGTTATTATTAGTATGCTGTGTGTACCTTGTGTGCACCGCCTAGTGGTTAAAGCACGTTATTGAATTATTTTTGTTGAATAATGTTATTTGATGAAAAAAATATTAAGAGTACATACTTTCATAGGGGGAATGTAGAAGGTCAATGATAGAAATATAGAATATAAAAAATCAAGAAGATACTGTAAGTGATCTCTACAATAAAACAGTTTAGTGCAGGATGTACAAAGATATTAATATGAGGATGTGCAAAACAGACAAACTAATTTACCTTTATTAACACATTAAAGAATACTTTAGGTTAAGGTCTTCTTTCAAATAAGAAAAAAGCTTTCGGGGTATCTATCTACAGATAAATATTAAGCCTGACAAATAACTTAACGTTTAATGTATTGCTTTCCTGCAATGTTAACTATGTTGAATAACTTATTTTAACTGATATTATACACATTAATTATACTCTTATGTATGTAGATAGTATAAGAAATGTGCAGAATATGACAGTTTAATGGTGGAGGTATACACACATATTGATAGATGTCTTGTAATGCACTGTTGAGGAACCTGTGACCTGTGGTGTGTGTGTGGGTGAAGTGTGTGGGAAGTTCCCTCTTTGCATGAGATGCATGTTACTTGCACAATAAATATTAGGAAACTTAGGAAACATTTGACTCCAACTGGAGCAGATTTATTTTATTTATTTAAACCCTGAATGTTACAGTATTACTCCAGTAAGTCATGCCATGCCCTGTAACAGTTATTTTTGGTAGTGAAGCACAGAGGGACCTGACACTTCCTGCAGTACACAGGTGTCTTCACCTTTCTGTTGCCAGCATCAGAGCACCTCCTGCAGTACCTCCTGACCTTGGTGGCATCTTCCCCATAATACTCGGGCATCCAGACGCCATATCCTCATCGCCTTCCTCACTGTGAAAACAAATGTGGAAAAAACAAATAGATTAATTCTCTGGCTTGTACTTTCAAAAATGTAACTCAAATCAGAAATAATTTCTCTACAACAACAGCAGAACATCAATTTTGAGTGTGTGAAATAATATTATATCACTCAAAATGTATACCGTGTAAATGATGTGAGACGGGGTTCATATAATCTTTTCAATATTTAATAATATTCCGTCTGTCATATATTTATATATGTATATTGTATATATACATATTATGTATGCATGTGTGTGTATATATATATATATATATATATATATATATAATATAAGTAATAATTGTAATAATTGTAAGTCGCTTTGGATAAAAGCGTCAGCTAAATGAAATGTAATACCGTGTTAAATTCAACATGTATATGTCTTGTTTATTTCAACAACAAGAACAAGAAACGGCATCCATCTTCTTTGTTTGTTGTTGAGTGTGTGAAAGAACATTATATCACAAGATGGATGCCGTCGTGTTATTGTCACGTGTGTGAAATTACTATAGATGAATACACCCTTACACCAAATAAATAACAAAAAGATAAAAACAGATGAATACTCTTACACCAAATAAATAAGTAATAGATACAAACAGAGAGATTACATACCTTTCCGGTGACGGAGGTTCATAATCAGTCATTACTGTCCCCTGTAGGCCTATGTGTGACGAGATCACTATCTTCCGACGGAGAGTCCTGAAATACGATGTCCAATGCCTCCTCGACGGACAAAAAAGTCTTCTTTCTGGCTGCCATTGTTACAATAAAGACAAAGAAAACAGATCCTGCTGTTTCGCTGATCGATCTGCCGTTCTCTGCTCTCCTGTCGCCGCGGGACATGCTATGCTATGCTATGCTATGTAAAAAGAGGCTGTGCGAAACCAGCTATAGGCCCTACTGCCTGTATTTATACTTACGCAAGATCCTATCTCTGGAACCCATTGGTCGATTTGGGTGATTGACACCTTTTTTGAATTGTTAGAGCCAATCGAATCGAGTGGCAGTTTCAAAATACGTAAATACGTTACGCCTGCGTGCGGAGGGGGAACTATGCGTAAACTGCATCTCCCGCAGCTGAAGCCACGGACTGTTAATCGTTGGACCTACTCTTCTACCGTGAATGAAAGGATTGATTATCAGTAATCATTTTAAAGTGACAAGAGACATTGGATTAACCTTGAGCAGCGTTTTTATTCCTTTGAACACAACTTTTGATCACAAAACAGCCAAGGTAAGACCTAATTATTGTCATGGATTTGAAAACTGATATTGTTTACTTGCTATGTTCTGGCTGCTAGCTCGGTGTTGTGCCTGTAGTGATGGGGTGTATAGCTACCCATGGAATCTGTGGAATCTCAGCTTTCAGAAAATGTGTTGTTTGTGCAGAAAGTATGAATTATAAATGATCGTTTTTGTGAGTTATGAGCAGAAATAGCAATTGCCCGTTTTTGCCATGGGCTCATTTAGAGGCTTCTTGTGAGACTTATTTTTCGGAAAACATTTTTTTTTTCATATCGTCAGTTAGCCAAGTTTCCTCCGGTCAGATGGGTATGGAATATTAATAGTTTCATGAATGACACTTCAGACATAGCACTGTTGCTACATATATCGCATTTTCGGAACCGAGCTCGGGTCCGTGGGGCTTAAGAGGTTAAGGGTTGTTTATATTTTAAATCATTAATCAGAAGTAACTAAAATAAATGTAGTGGAGTAAAAATACCAGGTTAACCTCTGAATTGTAGTGGAGTAGAATTACAAAGTAACAATGAGCTGTCATGTGGGTATATTAATGCTGCCCATTATGGATACAAGCGATTTTCACCCATTTAGTAATTAGATGTTTTAAATGTGTACACACCAATGTGTTTCCTATCGCCTAAACCTCCAGGGCTGTACACAGTTTAATACTGTCAACTTCTACTTTTGGGAAAAACGAAAACGCCTTTTAAAACTACAATTCCCAGTAGAGACGTGCCATAGGGAACATGTTGCGGGCGTTCGAGTCCAGTTTTGAATAGTCTGCCGTGGTTTCGTTCCATTTCAAAGAGCTTGACGCTCGGCGTAACCTTGGCGCACTGCCACTCCAACATCCAATCCCAGAGGTTGAAGATTAATCACGGGGTTTGTCAACGGGCCTGTAGTCCCAAACGATAGCTGGGGATTATGGGTAGTGTAGTGTCTTCGGCCATCCTAAACAGAATTTTTTCTCGGATAAAATATTGCATTAACAACACCACATCTGGCGTTACAGAGATCTTCTGTTACTGTCCTGTCTTCTTAGAAGAAGTACAGAAACACGTAACTCTGGATTTGTTTTAATGTTTGAGGTGCAATAAACGACACAGCAGCTTTTTGGCATGTTAAAACTATTATTTTCTGCCTCGCTCATGAGAGTAACAGCTGGCGAAATTACAGCCTCGCTTACTGATTTCAAATGTGTGCTCCAAAATGATATTTATAAATGACTATTATCATTATTATAAGCAAGACAATAAATGGCAAAGATATGTAGAAATAAACGTATTTAAGATACGTTCATAAGAAACGTAACGTGGGAGAAAATATGTTTCTAGAAGATATGTAGAAAATAAACGTATTTGAGATACGTTCATAACGAACGTAACGTGGGAGAAAATATGTTTCTAGCTAAACGTAATTGAGAATGCAGTTTAGTTCTGTGGGAACGTAATTTTTAGGAGACAGGGTTGGTATGTGTACACATCCGGCTCCTACCTACTCGGTTTAGTCATCGTCCTCATCATCATCATCGCTGCTGGGTTCGGCAGCCTGAAATGACAGATTATCAGTTATCCCTTGTCCTTTGTCATGTGGTGTTCAACAGGGCTCAATCATTGGGCCTCCACTGTTTTCAATTTTGATTGTTTGTTATCCTATAGGTCCAAAAGATACACAGGAAATGTTTCAGTAGAAGTTCAATTTCTAACCCCAATTATCTTTTCTGGATGCCCATATTTGCCTGCTGATCAAAATCTTGGCCACATTTTTAAGAAAACACATATCTAGAATGCCATGGTGTATCATGTATCAATGCCATGATCAATGCCCATACCCCACCTGAAAAAGTTACTTTAAAATAGTTTTGAAAAGTGTTTACTAGTTCATTGACAGGATTAACTGTTAAGCATGAATTATATCCAGCAAATTGAATTTTTCATCAAGTAATGAAATAAATTGAAACCAATAGCTTTCTGGATGGGTTGGAATTGTCCTTTGGAAAAAAAGATCGATGGATTGTTTTCGTTGGACCACAGCTTTGTAAACCAGCCGCAATTGTTCTTTAAGGAATTAGCTGACCAATATAAAATAATTCTGCAAAAGCAAACTATTACCTATAATTTTAGGTAAATTGTTGCTGCTTTTATCTGTTGTACATCATTGAACACTGATTTGGTTTTTGGACTGTCAGGACAAAAGCAAAGTTTTTTGTTCTACAGTCATTTATGGGGCGAAGCCTGCGAGCTAGTTCAGGCAGTCAACTCGAGCACTTATGCTGCATTCATACATAATGCCCCCTTGCCACTCTACAACCAACCAAACAGAGTCTCCTTAATATGCCGCTCTATTTAACCTGCCAGATCTCTCTCCATGCATTGCTTGCTGCTGCTATTGCTGCAGCTACCTCTACGTCGCTGCTGCTTGCCTGCCCCACCACCCCAGCTTCCACCCCAGCTTCCACCTGTAGGTTCGGGGGTTAGTTATTTAATCATCACTCATCGTGCTATGTATATCTATGGAGTGATGATGCCCGAGCCTAGTCGCCAAACTCATCTATACTGTATGCTGCTTCTAATAAACATGTTAAAGGAACACGTGAGTTGTCTGACTGAAATATACTTATTTATCAAATATCAGCAAGTTGACCACATAAACACATAAAATAATGATACCAGTCAAAAATGCTTTGAATGAAAACAAACAGAAAAGGATATTGCTTGAAAACTTAGAATTTATTCTTAAGGAAAATGACATTTGAGAAATATCAAATGAGTTAATAAACATTTGCAGTACGTGTCACACACTGTCGAAATACAAGGTACAAGGTTACACAGTACTTCATAACACTATAAAAGTTTAAATAAATGAAGACTATTTGACTATCCTAAAACGTGGCTATTTGATTATGATCATGTTGCAGCACCAAATTCAATCATTTAAAGTAGTTGTGTCTGAATGTAAACGAAGAAGAAATGGTCTTGCAATCCTTCCGATCTTCTCATCGACTTCAAACATTAGTTGGCATCTGCAAAGAAAAATGTAACAATTAAAACCAAATTGTAATAATTTCATAAATTCTCACTATATGACAACAATCTTCATAATTTTTTCAATACTTCTGTTTATCAGCAGTACAAAAACGTTAATGCATTTAAAGTAACATATAGATTGATGAGTATACCTTGTTTGTCTGCGTGGGCTGGTCTTGCTGGAGAGTCTGCAGGGGATCCTGGGATGGGAGAGCATTGAATCCAGTATCGAAGGTAGGAATCTGAGAAAAGAAATGCAAAACCTCAGGAGTGAAGAAATGCTCAGTTGTAGCGTATTTATACTTTAGATTTTTTAACCCTCACATTTGGGATTTGTTGGGGAATATTTTGAAGGGGGAAGTCAAATGGCAGCCCCTTTGAGAAAAAAACAAAACAAAGTGGTTGGTCATATTTATATGATAAATATAAAAGTCATAATTTAATAAACAATCCTCACATGTGGCATCTGAGGGGCGTTTGTCATAGGAGGGATGTTTGTCATTATCTGAAATAAAAGCAAATATCTTCATTTAGTTTAGTTTTATTTTATATTCTAAATCATATTAAAGTTAAATTGTTTACCCTTTGCTGGGAGAAGTCGTATGGGTAGTACTGCAAATGAAAAAAAACACAAAAAGCAGAAAAATATCATTAAGAATTGCGCCAACAAGTAGTTTATTATTATCATAACTAAAGTATTTTAAGTGTCAAAAGTGACTTTAATTTTGAATGGGGAAACACAACAACACTTACTACTTCCACGCTCTGTTTGCCAGGTGGCTGAGGAATGGATATTTTCATGAAACCATGGGAAGCAAAGGGCTGCAAAAAGAGAGAAAGAAAATTGGTTAGCAATTGTGTAAATGTTTATCCAATTTTTATGAGAAGATGCTTCTGTAAAGTGGGCATACCTGTGCAGGGTTGGACCCACCGGCACCACCAGCAAAGCTATGAGGATAAATCTTAGGAAAAAAACACAAGTGCAACATTATAATTTGTACATGAGTACAGACTGCCAAAAATACATCTCTCAATAGAAAGAAAGCCTGCATATAAAATAAGTTCTCACCAATTCCACGCTGTAGGCACCAGCTGCCCCGGGTTGTGGCAGAGATGGAATTGCGAAGGGATTTCTCACCTGAATGTGAAATTTAGATGGAACAATTTCAGTTTACAGTGAACTCTACATAGCAATATTTCTGCTGTGTCTCATATCTGAGCCTTTATTCAGTAGTATGTTTACATTTTTACAAACAAACAACTTTTGAAAGACTTAAACACCCCACAATAATTACCTGTGAGGGTGCTACCTGTGGCCTGGAACCCGCATAATGAGGCAGGTAATGAAAGATGGACTGAAAAGCAAGAGAAAAACAGAAATAGTTATATTAAAAAAACTTCATAAACCTGCCAGGATTGAGAAAAAACAACCTTTGTTTATTAAAACTTACAGGAGCAGCTGAGGCGCTGGCCAGACAGAGGCACAGGATGATCAATTTCATTTTGCAGATTGTTGAAGTCCTGCAGATACAAATCATCACATTATTAAAAATCTATTTCGACCTGAATGGTTGGAGGTCATTATAAAAGTATGCATTAACTTGTGTAGAAATTCTTCATAACTAACCTTCTGGAATAGAAGACTGTAGGAGATGATGACTGTCGATGTTGGAGATGATTCCAGTTGATCGTATCTTCTGCAGAGTTACTTCATCTTTTATAGGGTGCCAGCTCACCTGAGAGCCAATCAGAGTCTAGTGATGTGAGCCAATGAGTAGGTGCAGTGCAGGTGTCTAGTCCTCAGCTTTACTAAATGAGCGGTGGTCAAATCCACCTTCTGTGTAATAGCTGACTCTGCTTGATTACACTGTCTAGAGAAGTGTACACCTTCATCCTGCCTGCTCATCATTCTGCCACCACAACCTTACTGGTTCTGTATAACTGCAGCTTTGTGGCATATCTGATACTGCAACATTATGTATATTATATATGTGAATCTAAAACTAAATGTAATAGTAATGGTTTTCTAGTTGCTTGCATGTTAATTGTGTTTCAAAAAATGAGCAGAGCAAAAAAGTATATTCAAGCAACTGCAGCGGAAAAAATGAACGTTTGCTCATATATATATTCTTCTGTGAATATTTACAGTAAACAATATGATAAATATAGGTTCGCTATGTTTTAGCAGTCTTCATATGTCAGTGTGTGCCCTTGAGTAACATTACCTAAATGAACACTGTAATAATCTCATTACAAACACTAAATGTGATTCAAAATGTACTTATTTTTGGCCATTATATTCAATGTCTGTGGATTGTGCACTTAAGTTTGTTTTATTAGTGAAATGTAATGTAAAAAGTAGTATAAAGCAAAGAACTCCAGGAATGGATGAGTTGTTTTTTATTTGATAGAAGTTACAAACATGCAGGACTCAAAACTGGGATAAAAAACACACTCATCTTCATTTAGCAACATTCATATTACGATTCACAGCCCCCTTTTTCTGCTTTTAATTCACAGACAAGCATTGCACCATGTGCAGGGAGACATTTAGTACCTAAGAAATAGAAACACTATTTTCTTCTCAAAAACCTTTCATGTTTCATATTTTGAAAAACAGCAGTGGCTAGTCATCTTCACTGTGGTGGTCTTGTTTTATTCATCTCCTAAAGTGGGAAGGAGAGCAAAAACACTGTAACTGTTCTTGTTTACACAAAACATTTTCACTTAAAGAAAGAAAATATATGTAATATTTTGTTTCAAACTTTAAAACCTAAAAGTCTGGATTATGCATGTGCCTTCTATACATGTCAATTATTTTTGTGTGTGTATATGTACACATCCGGCTCCTACCTACTCGGTTTAGTCATCGTCCTCATCATCATCATCGCTGCTGGGTTCGGCAGCCTGAAATGACAGAGACTTGTGAGGAGCCAGTCAGGAGTGAGGATCTTTTGCTGATGGGTTGATATTTTTCTACACCTCAGCCAAAATAGTTGTAAGTGTGTCACTCTGACGCAATACTAATTTACTAGAATGAACCTGTTGCATTACCACTGCAATTCAATTCAGTTTCCTGCAAGCACTTAATGAACATTGCAATCAATCAATCCAATAAACCAAAATCGGCCAAAATAAAAATATAACTTACTGGTTTACTAGCAGCAACGATGCGTTGAACAGGGGCAGCTGGAACTGCAGGAGCTGCAGGAACAACAGGGGCCACAGGGGCCACAGGTACAACAGGGGCAGCAGGAACAACAGGAGCAGGTTTTGGTGGGTCAAAACCGAAAGGGTAGTACTGGACGACATTAGAAAGAGAAGATATCATCAGTTCAATAAAATGTTATAAATCTTCAATCAGAGGAATGCAAATCTGCAGGCACTTACCACTTCTCTAGTGCCTTTAACGTTCGGCCAGGAGACGTCTTGCTTAATGAAGCCACGGCCCTTTCAATGACACACATTCAGGCACACATTAATATTGTTGGACTACATGTTTTTAGGCTTTGATTGTTTTTGGTTTAAGCATCTATTAAGTACTTTATCCATAGAGACAATTCAGGATTTACTATTGGACTCACAAGTCCTGCAATAGGCCTTCCTTTGGTATCAACCGGGAGCAGCTGGAAAATAAACAACCCAGATTATTATCATAGAATAAGTGTTATTTTTTTAAATAATAATTAAAGATATTCTAAAGAATAAATACTTACAACGTCCAGTGAATCAGCTGGGGCTCCAGCAGGAATAAGATGCTCTGCCTGAAAAGGAAAATAATATAATTTGTAACCTTAAGTTCGAGAGAAATAGCAGAAAACTACAAGTAAAAGAGACACCAGCAGGCTCGACTATAGAGAGACTCAGTGGTAAACATATAATAGCAGACCTGTGTTATTCAGTTTCAAAATGTGACTTTTACTGTGGTTTGTGTGTCACAGCTGTGTCTCAGTGTACCTGAGCCGGAGCGTGAACGATGTCAAACTCCATGTACATCTGCTGCTGTAAAGAAGAGAAGATAACACTGCAGTGTCAAGGCAATGCAGGTGAGTGTAAACTCAATAATTCAGACAAATATGAATTGCTAAATGTTGTATTTTCACTGTTAGTATTTTTACATTGTCTATGACCATCAGGCATAAGAAGTTGCACAGAAATCCAAGCCAAAATCAATCTGCTGATTATGTTTATTATCTGCTTTTATAATGTACTGAATATGGAGCTCCAAAACAGCTACTTAGACTAGACAGAACAAAAACATTCATAAAAGAGAGAAATAATATTTTAGGAAGTGAAGGTTTTTTCCTTACAGGGGCGCAGACTGCCATCCCAAGGATGCAGGCAGCAAGCAAGAACAATTTCATTTTGTAATCCAGCTGCCAAAAAGATGTTTGAGTTATAAGATCTGAAAATATTCATTCATTTGAAAGAGCATCTAAACAAATTATCAAATACATGTTATATGCTATCAGTTGTATTCATTACCTTTCCTCTCTGGCAATACACGGGTACTGAAGAATTGTTGAGGAGGGATGTGTTCTCTGCAGAGAGATTTACTCCTATTTATTAGCTGTGGACACACAAACCCATGACAGGTTTTGGTAACAAGCCAAGGAATTTTATTTTCATCTGACAAAATTGGCCGTTATATCTGTGTGAGAAATGTCTTGACAGATTTTTGGCATGAAACGCACATCCATCACATTTTATCCTTCATTGATGCCATCAGACGAACCCTTCCAACATCCTTTACACCCAAAGCCCAAAGGGGATCAAGGCTATATAGATGATACATTGATGCTTTTGAACAATATGCTGTAGCTGTAGTACCTATATATTATGTATTTTAAGTGGTTATTCTAAAACAGCACATCTTATTGTACACTTCTACCTCTTATACTAGATAACATAGCTGATTATGATTTGAAGATTAATATTATATTGCAGTTGTACCTTTTTTTATTCCTTCATGACAATCACAACATGTTTGCAGCCTATTAAAACTTTCTAATGTTGACTCAAACTCGCTCAACTTTTGTTAAATGCAGACTGGTAAATATTTGTGGTTTCAGTTATTTGCCTGTGGGTAGAAGCTGTCACATGGCAACCATAGACTGTGAAGGCAACCTTACATCATGGTGTTACTGGGCAGAATAAAACACTGTGCTGTATACTTAAATAGGAGAAGTTACGACACTACTGAATTTGTAGGAACGACTCCAACTTTATTGAACACAATTAAAATGTAAAGACCAAACAGGGGCAGTGTGCTTTGCTGGAGGGCATTTTTCAACATTATGATACAAACAAGATTGGGGTGTTGCAAGATTGGGGTGTACTGTAGCTGAGAAAATCAGTCTGAGCCAAGAAAGTCAAATTGCATTGTGCATGTGCATGGTGTCACAATATATATTGTTTTTTCAGTGATTGTAAGTGACCAAAAAAAATCAGGTTAAAATGACTGTTATTTGACAAAAATCATCAAAACACGCAGACCCAGGTTTAAACAATTCAGATTGAAACTTTATTATTGTAATAATGGGGCTGCAGTGTCAGACAAGGTTTCCCTGAGTGGGTTGGAGTTTGGCTTGAACAGATGTTTGGACAGTGGCTGATTGCTGCGCTGTTCTCTCCAAACCCACAGGTATCAAGTTAGTGTTTGGCTGAGGCCCAGACCTGGCCAGCCCCCCTGTCTGTGGGACTCCAGCCGAGGTCCTGGCTGTTGGCACCATGCCTTGCTTCTCTGGGTTTGCGAGCCCAGCGGCCTGGCTCACAGGCAGAATGGCTCCAGCAGGCAAGTTTTTAAGCACATTGGTCAGGTACATGGCCAGCTGGCCCATTTCAGCTGCCATCTGAAATACGGAAGAAAAGAGATATACTGTAAGGGGCCAGGGAGAGGGAACAATGTGATCATCAAGGGCATCACTGGGTTCACTGAGCAGATTGTTTGAACAGGCTGACAGACAGATACAATCTTGGATGTGTTACCTGGAGTTCCTCTGAGCTCAAACTGCCAAGGGTAGGACTCTAGTAAAGAATGACAAACAATGTAAAATAAACATAATCATAAATAAGAAATATAAACCTGACTGTGATAATGACTCTATCTGAGTTTACATTTTGCATTATATATTTACCTTGGATTGCTGGAGCATGTATACAATTTGGGGATTCTGTAGAAGAAAATCAGAAAGTCTGAGCATAATGCAGGATTTATTGTCCCTTAAATGTTGCCATATTAATGTTGAATATGATCTATTTTTAATGATATAATCACTGCTGTCAGACTTAAATTTAGGAAAGGTAAACACACCTGTTGTTGCTGCAGCACGGGTTGAACTGCACCTGAAGGAGCAGGACCAGTAAGAGTTTCTGCAGGAAACACAGGACTGTTCGGAGGTGAATTTGCTGGATTTTGTGGAAGGGTTGGTTCAACAATCATCGGGTATCCATATGGGGAGAACTTGAAGACAGAAAAATTACATTTATATGTCAATACTTGTCAACTGTTTCTGTACAGAGACAGGAGATCACTTAATTGTCTCATAATCGAAACATCAGACAATTAGATACAAAGTATTACAATTACATCACTTGTGCACAAAAAAATCAAAACAGCATCCAACTTTCCATCATACAATCTTATATAAAGTGACAGATTTTCGCAAAGTACAGATGTCTATATTTCCATACCACTTTATGTTAGTACAGGTTCAGGTTTCCCATACAATAGATGTTGACAGCTTAAAACTTGTGCTGTTAAAAATGTTGAAGACCCCCCAGGTGATATCTCTCAAGCTGGGTGGTTGGAAAATATTATTGCATCTGCAGTGTACAGTTCTTTGTAGTTCAGTAGAGAGCAGTACATGCTGTTCTTTTTGCAATACATAGACAGATTGATAAGACAAGATAGCACATGTTTAATATCTCACCATTTGGTTCCTATAGGCAGATGAGAGAAGAGGGAAGTAACTATATGGAGGATAAACCTGTAAAAAACACTCAAAATGAGTTTCATTCTTGTATGAATGGTATTTATTTTTGCTATAGCGTACAATAAATACATTGTTTGTTTGTTGTAAATGTTCCACCCAAAATATTTGTTCTCTTTATGTCCTACCAGAGGCTGCTGTCTGTGTGTCGGCTGGTTAGCAGGCTGAGATCCGTAGACGTTAGGCTGCAGAGGGATAATCATTGGACTGCCCCCTAGTGGAGGCCAGGTGTAGTGTTGTGCTGGAAGCATGAACTGGGGGAAAACCTGGGGACCCGACTGCCAGGGGACCCCCTGCTGCTGGATGACCCCCTGCTGCTGGGTGACCCCCGCCTGCTCCGGTTGCTCCGTATTAGGGGAAAGTGGTGAAAGTGTCTGAGCGTCAAGTAGCTGGTTTGAGAGTTCAGCAACTCTTTGAGCTTGAGTGGGTTTTCCTTGTAAAAGCAAGGGAGGATGGACAGTTGGACGAACCTGAAAATATAGTACAATTTAAAATCCTCCTAGAATTATAATTTTCACAGTAAATTTCACATAATGAGAGTCAAATGTTCAAACTCAGAAACAATAAATAAATGTAGGAGCCAATAAATGAGCCTACTTACCGGTACTGCAGACACCATGTGGGTAACACATGAAAAAACTATTAAGATAATCATTTCCAAATAGAAATAGTTCCCACAAGACCAATGAAAGTTGTGAGGGATGTCCACTTAGAGCTTGTAGAGTAAATTCCATGTAACCTTATGGTAAGGGGCCTTGACTTATGCACTACTCACAGAGAGAAACAACCAATCACAAGACAGCAAAAACAGACATATTCAACCTAATCTTCTGGTGTGGATGAAGCAATGGGGTGAAGTCAAAGAAAATCCATTGAATGCCAGTTTTACTTCAATTATGATGCTGTAATGTCTACAAAAATGAACAAACAAACCATTAAGAACCTAGGGCTTGTGGTTTTCCTGTGGGTGCAAGTGATGTGTCAGTGTCTCACTGATGTAATTATGGTCAAACAAAAAAATGTGCGACGAAAGAGAAAAAAAAAAGAAATATACAATTCGTAGAAAAGTAGGTATAACGTTTCAGGCGTGGACCTTTGTCTGACATCAAATTCATAAAATAAACCATCATTCAATTCCAGACCACAAGTTGAGACAAGCAATCAAAAGGGAAGCCAGGACCTACAAAGATGATGGTCAATCACTGAAACCTTTCTCTACTGACTGTGCAGAAATTCAAAATGTTTAATTTACACCTGTGTGTGATTGAGACAAAATGTAGTCAGACACAATGAAGATTGGGCAAAGCTATGCAGTTTTCACTAAGTGGTGTGTATAAAAATGTACTGTATGTCTTTTTAGCTTGGCACTGTCAGACATTGCAAGTATACAAAAGTGCACAAGGGGGCAGAGTAAAGCTGGAGTTATTTTTCTAATTCAAGAATCTAAATTTAATCCAGGAATAGCTGTGCATAATGTAACAGATAATGGTTTCATTGTGGACAAGGTACCTTGTCATGTACATAGTATGTATGAAGTTACGTGTTCCCACCCTAGCATGCACAGTGAAGCAAGGTGACACCCTGGACAAGTAACCAGTATTTACATGGTCAACAGTAATAAGCAGATGCACACTCACTGTTGTTCAGAGCTTTTAGTATAAAACCCACAATATGTCTTTGCCAATTGGCAGCAATCTGATAACCTGCATCTGATTGTAAAGTAAAGACTTAGAAAAACATGAGGATAAGAATAAAAGTAAAAAAGCAACCTCTGTATTTTAAAATGACATTTTATTTTTAAAAACCCCCAACAAATACAAATAATAGAATGTGCAAAAATCATTATTCAGTGCTTGATTTTGTATTGATGTACACAAACCTTGACCTGTTGTTTGGCTGGTTTATATAATTTAATAAACACATTCATAAAGAGCAGCTCTGAAAAACCCACCATTTTGGCACAAACCATGAAAAGACATTATAGAATGTGCTTTAATACAATAAGAAAATGTATATTTGTGAGAATGATAATGCAGGGGTACAGTAAAGTCTCTGTGATTAAATGCAGTACAGTGTGATGATGAATGAGTCGAGTCATGATAAAAGTAGGCTACAGAGTGACAGACTTCCCAGATGAAGTCAGGTATTAAAGGCTCAACGCTCATCCCTTTCTTAAGCTGTGTTGATCCAGAGATGGTGATGTGTGTGCCCACTGAGACTGTTTCACACCAGTGTGACATCAGCATCCACCCTGAGGTGTCTCCATCGCCGTTCAAGACCAACCTCCAACAAAACGAATAATTAAACCCCAACAAAGTAAATGTTTCACTTTTTACACATTTTAAATCACAATATATCAGTACATTCTTAAAGTTGTCCTATGGAGTGTGGCATAAGAAAATGCTATTTCAAATTATATGAACATTGACAGAGGAGTGAAAAGAAAATACACATAAAAAGGTTGCTGAACCAATACTGAAACTTGCCAACGAAAAATAAGTTCAGAAAATCTGGGTTCACACATTAAACACAATCTGTTATTCCTGCCCAGATCAGTACAGTTCAATCGTTGTCTCCTCGTTGGCCCTTGGTGGTCAGATCAGCTGTGATCGTGGTGGGCCGGGTGGTCGTGGTAGGATTTTGTGTTGTGGTTGGGTTGGGTGTCGGTGCTGGAGGAGGGGGGGGTGCAGGAGCTGGTGGAAGCGGCCACAGACCAGGAAATGGCCAGAATGGAAATGAAGGCCAGGGACGATTGTAATTCTGCAGCAAGATCAAACAAACACAGTGATATCTTTTTTGAAATGAATAAATGTTTCGCTAAAGTTTCACTATAGTTAAAAAGAGATGGGGTTGATTGGATTCTTACCTCATCGCTGTCAGACTCACTGCTGTAGTGATGAGAATTCGAGCTACTGTCGTCTGAATCACTGCTATGATAATGACAATCCTGCAAAAGACATTCAATTATGAACTGCTTTGTTTTTCTGTTAACCAAAGAAATTACAACCTCCTGGGAGAATAATTGTTTCGTACTTACAGCAACAGGGAAATTGATGAAGAATAAAATCATCAGAAGAAAAAACATCATGTTGCACTTCATGCTGTAATTGTAATCCCTTGAGAGTTAGAGCTGCCTGTGTGCCAGAGTGTGAGTGTGAGCAGCTAAATAATGATTAAAATATGATGCCTGTGTTCCCTGCGTCTACACTGGTCCCTGAAGGGAGCTCCATTAGCTTTTAAACAGTTTTGGTGTGTCCCCAATGCTCTCGTACTTTTAAGGTGTGTTACTTCATGTCAGATGTGGTCGCTGTCATGGCAGCCTCCGTACACAAAACCACAATAGGCGTGAACACAATTTCATTACCAGACTTTGTTTGTGTAACATTAAAGGGCCACATCCTGCTGATAATCTTTACAGAAATTGGGTTTGGTGCGCTCAATTAACCACCAAACCCAACTTGTACAGCGGATCTCAAACACACAGACACACACACATACTGTACACACACAAACACACGAGCTTTATTTCCACCTGCAAAACAATACTTGCTCAATCCTTTTCCAAATACTATAATCATCTTGTTTACTCATGGTGGACCTCTTTCATTTCCTCTTGAGTAATTACATTTTACAACCTGTTGCAAGTGTACAACAGAGATAAAGATTTTCCCAAGGATTGGCAAAAGTGTAACAACCAACATTGATATTTAGACTATATGCTTCACAGACCATTGGTTCCATAATAAGGCTCAGTGTTGTTGTTTTTTGTTTTTCTAAATAATTAACATATATTTTATATTCTCTTTGTCTTTTCTGATTAGGCAACCAGGGAAAAATATTGTCCTAAAGAAGTACAGGCTACAAACTGAACACTGTTAGATTCTAAGGACTCAAACAATGCTTCCTGTGCAAAAATTGTTATTGTGTGACAATGTAAATATTGAATAAGAAGATATTAAAGAAGATATAAACTTGATGAAGACATTTATTATTTTATATAATGTTATTTATTTTTCCAAAGAAAAATTGCAATTACAAAAACGTCCGTCTCCGGCATCTACTTAGAGAGACTTCATAATGACATCATAATAAAAGCACACAAAAAAGTACACTTCTGATCAACACATCATTGACAAGCAGCTCATAAAAATATCCTCTTGGCAACAGGTTTAATGATGAACGTTTCATGACATACTACATGTTTAGTTTTTCAGGACACACAATGTCTGGCATATGGTGATAAATCTGCAGATTTTATTTCCTTTACAGTCATCATGCAAAGCCAAACTTTGAACAATTATTTAGCTTATGTTATCATGGAAATCCCAAAGATTAAAAATATATGCATAGGACATCTTACTATTTTTCCTTTGTTGTGATTAAACTGCAGTGGGTGTTCAAATTCATATCAGTAAAATCTGGGTGATGATATTCTATTCTTTGTTAGAAGCTTTTAAATTGCTTTTTTTTTAATTGTGTTTTTGTGTTTTCTAGCGATGACAAACCAATCAAATCATGTTCACGTTGTCTTATTTTCCCTCTCTTTCTTGTAACAATTTGACACTCTCTAATTTTCACTTTTATACGACACAATCCAGGTCATTTTCTATTTAATCAACAGTTCCCTGGTTGTGATATCGTTTTTATATATGCTGCTATACTGGGATTAGACCAACATACACACAGCTTTCGAAAACATTATATTAAAAACAAATGGACTATTAGAGACATACAGTATTAGGAAAATATCCATAATTCAAACTACTTGCTTTGATTTTTATAAAATAAGCAAGTCATTGATTGAGAATAATGATCACATTATTGTCTAGTGGCAGTAGCTCGACTTGCTAGTCAAGTCCTTGAGGAATTTCAGGAAATACTATGGAAGCAAACAAGAGACAGAAGTATTTGAATTTGATCAGACACCGAATTTATAGCGTTGAAAATAAGAACTTTGAAAATCATGTATCTCAATTTTTTTTGCTCCGAATTTACCTATGTGAAATAAAAATGTAAAAATTCAAGTTAAAAAATTCGAATGTTCAAATTCAGATCCCAAAAAATCAAGTGAAAAAAATTCGACGTCAAAAAATTCGGTGTATCAAATTCGACGTCAAAAATGGCGATGCAGCCTCATCCGGGCTACTCAGACAGGATAAGCAATTGTATGGAAGCAAACAAGAGACAGAAGTATTTGAATTTTCTTAGACACCGAATTTATAGCATTGAAAATAATTACTTTGAAAATCATGTATCTGAATGTTTTTGCTCCGAATTTACCTATGTGAAATAAAAATGTAAAAATTCAAGTGAAAACAATTTGAATGTTCAAATTCAGATCCCAAAAACTCAAGTGAAAACAATTTGACGTCAAAAAATTCGGTGTATAAAATTCGATGTCCAAAATTGCGATGCAGCATCATCCGGGCTACTCAGACAGGATAAGCAATCGAGTCCTAATGCAATCAAACCGACTTCTGGCCTGTCAGAGCACGGCTTTGTCAGTCATGTGATCACAACAACCCGGGAGAAAAATGACGGAGAACAGCGGGGCTCGGGTAAGTAGTTTGTGCTCTTTATTTTACAAGCAGTGAGGGCTTGACAGCATTTGTATCTTACATTAGCTAGCTAAATGAGTGAAGTAGCCTTGCTGTTAGCAAGCTCTGTAGTTATCATTAATTGAAGTGTATCACAACGTTACTGTGTGTGTGTGTGTGTGTGTGTGTGTGTGTGTGTGTGTGTGTGTGTGTGTGTGTGTGTGTGTGTGTGTCTGCATCTGTAGCCTGTTATTGTCTCATTATACCGCACTGTGAATGAATCAAAGTACATATATAAGTTGTCATGAACACATCTGTCCATCAGACAGAGGGCTGCTGTGCCTCCTGTCATCATTAATGGACGTCTCTTTAAAATGACCGCTCAGAGGAGAGGAGTTCTCATTTCTCTAACCGCCTGTTGCTTCCCCTCCTCTCTCCTCGGTTCCCCTCCTCGACTCCTCCGCTCGCATCTCCTGTGGGCGGGACTAAGTCTCGAGGAGGGGAATTAGTGAAATGAGAAAGGGCCTAACGGAGCGTCCACACAGCAGCGTGCGTTGGCGCTTGGAGCTGGGCGTATCTGAAGCTTGGGGATTTTTTGCGAGCAACGCGACCAACAACCAATCACATGAATCTCCCGCCCCCGACATACAAAGCAATAGCAATGTTAAAACGAAGTAAACTGGATATAAAATCCCCAAACAGGCGAAAACCTACCAGTTTCACCCACTGTCTCTGCCACCTCCCTCCATGCCTCGCTCCTCCGGTTTGTATCCCGGTAGATGAACAGAGACTGATCAAACAGCACCGGGTGATTCACTACCGCTATAATCAATTGTCCCTCCATTTTTTTGAATATGAAGAAATGACCTGCGTAGTCTCTCCCAGCATACACGCGGTTTGATTGGCTAGCTTGTACTGGCAGATTTGCATAAACGGGATTTCATTGGCTGACGCCTCCATCGAGGCGTCAAAAGTTGAACATTGCTCAACTTTTGACGCCAGCTACGCCAGCAACGCTCCACGTCGCTTCCCAAAATGCAGTTCGGCTAAAAGTGACGTCACCCCATTCAAAGTGAATGTGCAGAAGCTTTGGAAGCTTCAACGCACGCCGCTGTGTGGACGGGCCGTAAGTGTCTCTTAGTGTCCTGTACTGCTCTTAAATCTCATCACATCAGCTTTTCCTTTCCCTCTTGGATGTTCTTCTGGACCCTCAGAGAAAGAGAAAATGGTGAAGCAGTCCTGTCTCTCAGGCATGTCCTTTCCTAACAGAAATATCAAAACACATATTATTGCAGAGCAAGTGTGTTATTTAAGAAAGAGGTGTGTTGTTTCTTCAGGGGCTATAAATATAATGATTTTCTCATTTGAATTTGTTTTTTAAATCCAACCGTGTACTAAAATAATCAGATTATGAATAAACTGTTCTAAATTCATCAACATTGAGGGGGGGGGGGGGGGGGGGGGGGGTTTGACGGTTTGCAAAGTAACGTTACGATCACTTCGGTTAGATCAGTCAAGTAGACCATGCTACACTATACGAAATACTCTCTTGCAAATGCCCTGCATTTAAACATGTTAATGTTACTTTAGTAAAAGTATGCTAGTATAATTATTAAAGTGTTGTTAAAGTATTTAAAGTAGACACAAGTTATACTATTATATTATATCATTTGTTTTATTGTTATTACCGATGCAAGAGTTGACTTAACTGTTGTAGTTGGAGCTCATTTTGAACAATGAGCTAACTAATGATTACTTTCATAATGGTTTAATGTTCTGATTATTTTCTACATTAATAGATGTGTGAGGGATTAATTTTGTCTTTACTTAGGATATTTGACCTTTCGGCCTGTTGATGTTTACGACAAAGCCAAAGTCTGTTATCTGTCTTAAAGAATGGGAAGTTTCACCTATTGCTGACATTATGAGTTGTATGACCGGTCAACTCTCGGTCACAAGAGCCATAAAGTCAAATAAGTAATTCAGTACCTCCAGGTGGTCAAGTATTGGTCCCCCCAATATGTGAGTTGACTCTGAGTGAAGCTAATTAAAGGTCTGCCAAGATGAGAAGGGATTCAGAATTGACATGGCAACCCACCGGTGCAGTCAGAACTTTCTGATGCTGTGACTTCTGATGTGAATTCTCCGGCCGATGCTTGTAATAAACTGCCAGTGTTTGACATCAGAACTCCTGCTCGTCCTGTGTCTCTCTGAGTCCTGACTCTCCATTGCTACAGAAGTTTCCCTTACAAATTGGCGTTGTCGGCAGGATACCAATACATCTTCAGAGACTGGTAAGTGTAGTTTCAAATCCACATTTGGACATTGCCTTAGCAGAATCTGTGATTGACGGTATCCTAAAATTACCTGTGAAACTGAGCGGTTGTGTTTCATTTTTGGTTAATGAACATTTGGCTGATTGCCTCTGTGCATGCTGCTTGGGACGAAATTACCATACAAGCATGCACAGCTTATGTTCAGAGTAACCTTAAAGAAATACATCAGTAAAGTGGAACTTCTGTTTAAAATCAATGTACAGATTTGTATTGAACAAATCGCCGAATTCTGGGGGTTTCAGCGGCCAAACACAGCAGTTAAAAATAAGCAGCCAGAGATATTTCCCTCCATTGCCTCTGTGAGCACGGCTCCAGCAGCAGCAGCAGCCGGGGGTGTGTGTGTAAATACCTCCCCATGTTTGGGTGACTGCAGCCGTGCAGCTGAGAGGAAGAAAGTCACAGCCTTTTTGTCTATAGCTTTTAACTCACACCACCGCCGTCTCTATTAAAAAAACTGAGATGGTTTAAAAGCACTCGTTGTCTGTGCCATCTTCCGCATTGCTGGTAAGACCGGGGCAGCACGAGGTGCGTGCATCGCCCGATGCGCTACAGCTCTCTACTCTGCTGGAGGAACATTTCCTACGTTGCTTGGAAGCGTTCCCTACTCCGCTGGACCAGCTGGTGGCGGTCCGGGGTGCATACATACAATTATAGGCTAATTGATCACAGGTGGGCAGTGGCAAGCAAGCGTAGAAACAAAACTGTGTTTCATCGTTGGGGTGAACTCAATGGCGGGTGTATAGGCTGGTCGTGTAGGACTACAGTTAACTGTGCTGTTTTTGGAGAGAAAGGGTAGGAAAAAAAAAGTCTATGTTCTCCTGGTCGGGGGATCATAGCGCCACTAACTAGTGGTGTCGCAAGAGGATAAGCTAGTTATCGCTTTTTGACGGTCTTCAGGCACGATCTTAGCACTTGTACAAGGGTGGATGCGCGAGTCAAGGTGCTCCATTTCAATAATTCCCTACCCCCTCTGAAAACTTCTTAATTCGGACTAAATTGAGCTGAATGAACTTTGCTGTCACGCTGGTGTTTATTGCGAGTTCATGTTTGTTTGTCTAATTGTTTCTATATTGGTTTGCCTACCCGCCGTCTTGTGTATGCTTTGTAACAACTAATAATGAATCAGTCCATAGCCAGGGTAAAATGAACTAAACTTTAGTTATCTCACCAAAAGTAAATGACTTGAGAAAAATAAATAATGTAAAGATGTAAAGCAAAATTATATATTATAGTATAAATCTGCTGCAAAATGAAAATAAATATCAAAATACTTTTTTTATGTCCTGCATCTGTCTTACACCCGAGACCCTCAGAGGCATCACTGCTGGTCGTAAATACCGGCCTGAGGAAATCAGGGTTGCAAAAAAATCTGTCTGCTCAAATAGGTCAATGTTGTATTATTTGTTTCATTTATTCTTAATCTATGTATTGTATGGTAATAATTAATAATAAAAAAAACGTAATGTATTGAACACATTCCGAAACAAAGCAGATGCAAAACTTTGTTGATTGTCTATTCCAACTGGCCACTGGAATTGGATAATTGATATAAGTTGAAGTTCAATTACAGTTTTAAATATAGTTTAACATTCTTTATTAAACTGTTTCAAATGATTTCTAGTACAATTGGTCTACAGACAATTCTAATAGTTGTTAAACTACTGAGTTTATGAACAATAGAGTAAAGGTCGCTGGTTAAGCCAAGATCAATATATTTGTTGAGGTTTTTATTGTGTACATAATAAATGTGTTTAAATAAATTCAGCAATTTTTAAAGGAATATAATGTTGCAATCTCTTTAAGATAAGTAATTGCAGTTCCAAGATATATGTTGTTTTCCCTGGGCCTCTCCTTCACAGGCCCACACAATAAATCATGAGACTTCCAAATCCGAACAGACAGAGATCAGTATCACAAATACCATAAAGAGAGTATTCACCCAGCTGTTTTGATTTCTTAAAAAAATTCCAGTCTAGTTTCCTTCGAGTTCAGTCTAAGCTACGAATTGTTTCTTATAAACATTCGCACTGCTGGTTTTAAACCTTGAGCAGACAAGCCACACACACACACACACACACACACACACACACACACACACACACACACACACACACACACACACACACACACACACCACACACACACACACACACACACACACACACACACACACACACACACACACACACACACACACACACACACACACACACCACACACACACACACACACACACACACACACACACACACACACACACACACACACACACACACACACACACACACACACACACACACACACACACACACACACACACACACACACACACACACACACACACTTTGGATGAGTATTTGCCTTATCCACTTTTTGCCTTCTTTAGAGTTATTAGTAATTCAAGATTAATTATTGAATTAAATGTGCTACATAAGATAAAATACTGAAGCTTTGACTTGATCATTTCGTTCACAACATTAGACCTTGTCCTCTCATCTCTACTAAAATAAGATACGTGTGCATGTTTGGGTGTTTTAACACTCCTGTAATGTACCTAGTCTTGTTATCTTTTCATCACAGAGCTGGGAAAATGGTGTATTGATTAGATTCTGATCCGTGCATGTCCAATTTTAACTGACTTTAGTTCTAATGTTAATGTTAATTTGATTTCAACCCATAAGTAATTATTTAAATTAACTCTACATTTCACATGATGGATTAGTGTTCCACATTTTTCCCACTAATTTGTTTTATGATTAGGCCAATGGTAAAGAGAGACATTGATGACCCTGTGTCCTTTTTGTTAGTACGTGGTTCCATTTTGTCTATGGCCTTGGACGGCTTCACTAAGAGTCACCCAGTTCTGCCCTGCTACAGTCCGGCTGAGTGCAGTCACAGAGATGCTATGGCTGCTCTACATGAAATGACATTAATGGTCTGGTCTGAGAATGGACACCATTCCCTGCTCCCAGAGAGAATGACGCTCCTCAAAACTTAACATTACAGCCATTGATACTGTCTCACGTGGGTCTGCTCCCCCCCCATCGAGCCATGAACTAAAAGCTTGACATCTGCTTTGAACACTTGGAAGCCTCATTGTCACACCAGCACCAACCCTTGGGTCAGTCAGATGAGACTAACGGCTTCACTTAGGGCATTTGGGTCAGACACATGACTCTCGTTACCGCAGAGTGGGTTGTTTTTTTTAAGGCTATTCATACTGCTATGCAGAGGATGCCTGTAAGTTGGCAAGCTGTTAAAAGCCCCTACTATGTTTAGTATAGGCCTGATGTCAGGGGCCTCTTACTGTCTACTTCTGCATGTATTCACATTATATGGACCATGTTTCCACCTGGTGAAACTAGAGGCTGCACGGAACTCAGGCTACAATACAACCATTTTGTTCTGCTCTAACGATTCAATTTATAGATTCTACATCAAAACAGTTTGTTTTTATTGTTTCCAATGATAACGTCACCTTAAGTGGAGGAATTCAAACCTGTTTTCAAATTTAAGGTTTTGAATTTGTTTGACATTTCTCAGTAATGACACCCTCAGACGCCCACTATCATTCATGCTATGCCTTCAGTGGTAACTCAGATGTTAAGGGGGTTGAAGCTTTTCCTCCCAAATCGGCTATGCTTTGTTTTTTCAACAACGGTGTGCATTTCCTGCATAATATATGTTTCTCACAATTGTTTTTTGTTAGCTGCGCACAGGTGATACTGAGTCTTCTCGAATGGATTATGACCTCTACCATGCTTACATGGACTCGTATGTTTTATTTCATATCTAACAGAAGTAAGAGAGAAAGAGATGGGTAAGTGAGAGAAGAAAGACATGGGAAAGTAAGAGAGAAAGAGATGGGAAAGTAAGAGAGAAAGAGATGGGTAAGTGAAAATAGAAAGAGATGGGGAAGTGAGGAAAGAGGGAGATGAGGATGAGAGAGAGATGAGGAAGAGAGAGGGATGAGAAAGAGAGAATAGAGAGAGATGTGAAAGAGATGGGAGATGAGGATGAGAGAGATGAGGAAGAGAGAGGGATGAGAAAGAGAGAATAGAGAGAGATGTGGAAGAGAGAATAGAGAGAGATATGGAAGAGAGAAGAGGGAAGAGAGGGATAGGAAAGAGAGAAGAGATATTTGCGAGTTGCATACTGATACTGAGTCTTCTCGATTAATAGCTTATAGACATTAACATGTTTAAATAGACTCCTACGTTATTATTTCATATGTGACATATGTAAGAAAAGGGTGGGGAGAGTCAATTATATTGAGTAATTGATTTCATATTGGAACATTCATTTCTCAAACCTATGTTTTATGGAAGAGGAAATGTACTTCTGATAAACTAATCTTTTATCAAACGGTAAATGGTGAATTAATATAACATTTAGAATCATTGAGAAAGGGTTATATCCACAGGGACATTTAACTTAAAATAACATTTATCTGCTTTGGACTGATGAGTATATGATTATTGCATGTTAAATGACGAACACAAACCTTACATTTATGCATGTGCATGTGTCAGGAAGGCTCCCAAATAATTCTGAGGGGCCTATCCTATTTTTGTAATTGAATGATAATGTGCTAATCCATTACTTTGAGTTGTCTGCACTCAGGAAAACATCCCTATCAAGTGTTAACCCAATAACTAGGACAGCTCTGAAGGCCAAGGGTCAGAGAGAGAGGGTCACACTCTCCGGCTGCAGAGAGCACCCCCAGCCACGTGCAAGGAGGCACGAGGTCGTTCGAGATGAGAGGATTCTAATCTTCAACTTTCTGATGAGATGGGATGCTTCTTCATCTTTCTGCTCGGGGGCGCTCAAACAGACAACTCTGCAGGACGAGCGATGGCTTCAGAGGCTTCATACAAGGTTCCATGTTTCTTGGAGGGGCAGATGTCTTCCTAACCTCTCCCATCACGGGGGGGGCATCTGGATGTGCCACTTGGAATAGGCTCTGCTCTCAAGCAAATAGCAGAAGGAATACAGGCAGATGAGCCTCCATTTCACTGGGGGATCATAAAGTGCTCACTGAATGAGCCACAAAAGCAGAGCAATTGGGGGGGTGAAATATGGCGCTCTGATGAAGAAGAGTTTTGAGCCAGTCAGCACCTCAGTGCTAATCTACAGTATCAGGATGCCTTTACACACCAGACACTCTGTGTCATAAAGAGAGGAGGAGAACGAGTCAGGAGGACAGGTTCTTCTAGCTCTTGTACAAAGATAACATTTGAATTGAATGACCAGATGTTTACAGATGTACAATTAATGATTGTTCTTATATTTCCGATGAACAGACATGTGTTAAATAGTGGTGATAAATACATTTTGTCAGATCAGATTACACTTTCACACTAAACAAATTAATTAATTGATATTTCAGATTATAAAGGTATTGAACAATAAGATATTTCTAATATTATAACAGATAATGTTAATATCCTTAATTGTCCAGCAATCAGGTTTAACAACACTACTCTTCAATGTATTATCCATGCACAGAAAGACCTACAATGATGTTTCAAGTTTTACATATTTAAACCTTCCTTTCCAGGTTTTACAAAAGTCTTTGAATATTTGCCTAACTTTTCCTTTTCAGATTGTTAAACATTTTGAGAATTGTTTAGTTTTCCCTTCAGATTTTGAAATGACATAATGATTGATAGTTGAAATAATGTAATTATGTTATCATGCCATAGTCTTTTGATTTAATATGTAATGAAGTAAACGTAAAGTAATCCTGAATTGAGGACATTGTAACTTTGCAGATTACGAATTGATCAAACCACTGTGAATTGTATACCTTAACTGTGATTTTATACTTCACCTGGATCTCTTATGATCCTATGTTTTAAATGCATTTGACTAGTGATTGCCTTAAACTAAATCTTTAAACTGCAAGCTGGTTTTGATTTTATAGTTTGATAAGTGATATCAGCTAATGGTTACATGTTAAAACATATTATTTTAAAGAAGATGTTTTGCTATTATGCGTATGTGTTTAGTGTGCGTTCATTATTGTGTTTTTGACAACAGATGATCCAAACATTGATGAGAGATGATTTTCTATTGTGATTGTCTGTGTCAATCATTGTGGTTGAATGTTTCAGTCTTATTCTACTCTGTGATGTAAATTGATGTACGGTGAATCAACTCTGAAGATCAACTCTGAAGATGCCTATTGATTTAAGTATTGACCAAATTATTATTAGACTAATGTTTTAAGGTTATCAAAGATGATAAAAAGAGAGGAACTGTGAGGGATTAATTTTGTCTTTACTTAGGATATTTGACCTTTCGGCCTGTTGACGTTTACGACGAAGCCAAAGTCTGTTATCTGTCTTAAGGAATGGGAAGTTTCACCTATTGCTGACATTATGAGTTTTATGACCGGTCAACTCTCGGTCACAAGAGCCATAAAGTCAAATAAGTAATTCAGTACCTCCAGGTGGTCACGTATTGGTCCCCCCAATATGTGAGTTGACTCTGAGTGAAGCTAATTAAAGGTCTGCCAAGATGAGAAGGGATTCAGAATTGACATGACAACCCACCGGTGCAGTCAGAACTTTCTGATGCTGTGACTTGTGATGTGAATTCTCCGGCCGATGCTTGTAATAAACTGCCAGTGTTTGACATCAGAACTCCTGCTCGTCCCGTGTCTCTCTGAGTCCTGACTCTCCATTGCTACAGAAGTTTCCCTTACAAGATGAAGGTCTGGTTTGTTCAAACTCTCAAGATAGTAGGACATGCTGTCATAATTACCCAGAGTCCGAAGTGACACCTTTACAATGTTAAAGCTGTTAGATAAATGTAGTTTCAAATCTCTTATCTCTTGTTTCTCTTGACTGTTAGTAAGGATTCAAGAAATAGTAGATAAATACACACACATCAATCTGTGTGCATTTGTTGTGGATGGAACACAACACCTGGGGCCTATACTACGAAGCTGGCTCAACCTAACCTGGATATGTTTGAGTTAGCCGGTTGGCCTAATCCAAAACATACGCGCTCTCGCTAAACTGTACTACGACGCGGGTTATCAATTGGATCGCTCAAGCCAGCCGTGTCCTATCTAGTTAGGTGCGCATTCACATGAAAGGGGTGGTATTTGGAGCATTCGACCAATCACAAACATGGAGAAGCGTACTGACAGCGCAGCGTCATACTTCCTGAATGAAAAGTCAACTATATAATTAGACAAATATGAAGACGTTAAACTTTAAACATCCATGACTTAAACACTTTATCCAGGATAAAAAGATAAAAAGAGAACCAGCGTCGCAGGACCGGAAACCCCGAGTTTTCCCTGAAGTTAGCCGGCTAAGCGAAAATGCTGCTTCGTAGTACACCCCCCTGGACTGAAGGAGGAGGACCTGCACCAGCTGCACCTACAGAACTTAGCCCATGCTGGGCATAGCTGTTACCACCTGCACAGGTCTAGCCTGTCACTTTATTTGACAAAATGTGTTTACTTAATCAATTAACAGATTAACATTTAGTTTAACTTATGTATATTATTTCTTTTTTATTTAAAAAAAATTGTGATGGTTCATGCTTGATAACTTTTAGTTCACATTTCAATAAATTGTATTTGCACTCCTTTTGTCCGTTATTCTTACTGAAAATGTTAAGTTACACATTCACATCTGACTGAAGATTGGCACCATTTATTTGGGTATATCCAGTCTCTGATAGTGTTACGTTATTATGTGAGTGCTCTGTTTGATTCTGAAATTGTATATATTTATATAAATATATACATAGGCTATGTGTGTGTGTGTGTGTGTGTGTGTGTGTGTGTGTGTGTGTCTGCATCTGTAGCCTGTTATTGTCTCATTATACCGCACTGTGAATTATTCAAAGTAAATATATAAGTTGTCATGAACACATCTGTCCATCAGGCTGCTGTGCCTCCTGTCATCATTAATGGACGTCTCTTTAAAATGACTGCTCAGAGGAGAGGAGTTCTCATTTCTCTAACCGCCTGTTGCTTCCTCTCCTCTCTCCTCGGTTCCCCTCCTCGACTCCTCTGCTCGCATCTCCTGTGGGCAGGGACTAAGTCTCAAGGAGGGGAATTAGTGAAATGAGAAAGGGCCTAAGTGTCTCTTAGTGTCCTGTACTGCTCTTGAATCTCATCACATCAGCTTTTCCTTTCCCTCTTGGATGTTCTTCTGGACCCTCAGAGAAAGAGAAAATGGTGAAGCAGTCCTGTCTCTCAGGCATGTCCTTTCCTAACAGAAATATCAAAACACATATTATTGCAGAGCAAGTGTGTTATTTAAGAAAGAGGTGTGTTGTTTCTTCAGGGGCTATAAATATAATAATTTTCTTATTTGAATGTGTTTTTTAAATCCAACCGTGTACTAAAAATAATCAGATTATGAATAAACTGTTCTAAATTCATCAACATTGAAATAAATGTATTATTAAAATAATATTTAACTGTTATCAAAACTTAGTGCAACTGTAGAAGCTTGCTCTGTTCGGTTGTCTCACTGAAAGACAAAGGGTCGCAGTTCTCACTATGTTCAATAATATTTGCCTTAAATACATTGAAATGTGAAAGTTGAACAAAAAAGTTATGTTGCTTGGTAAAATGTAAATGTAACCTTTTGCTAAGAAAGTACACTCAACATCACTGATGTGTAGGTGATCTAGTATTTAGTCATGTTTAATGGCATGTATATCAGTGTATTAGAGTAATTACTTTATGCATTCTTTGTAAAGTATGAAAAAGGTGTACCTTGGAATCCGTGCTGAAGTTCTCTGCTGTTAGGAGTCCAAATCTGTCTCTCCTCCTCTGGTCCAGCCTGTCTGGATCACCTTGAGGACACTTTGAACAAACAGATGTAAAGTTACATGCATGGGTTACAGACTTCTTTACATGCAAACAACTTTGTATCTTCTTTTAAAAACAGGTCATAATCTTATTGTTATACTTAAGAAATTGCTGGATATCACTGTCCTTATACTGTATCAGTTTGAGTAAGTCCTTTTTATTTTGGATGAGTTTTTCATGAGTCAGTCAAATTAATTAGTTTTCATATCCCATATTCATATGTATCACACACGTAAGGGTAAGACACAAACCTATTGAACAAATGCAATGCAATGGATAAGCTTAATTTTCACTGAAGTCACAGATAACGTCATATCTAATATTTAAACAAATAATTTCCCTGTCACTAAAGCATTGACTACGCTATTCATCGTCCTTAAATGCAGGAATTAAGTTACATGTTCCGTTCTACAGCCACGATAAGGCTGTTTCTCAAGTGTGATGATAATACAATTAAAAGAGGCATTGGTAATAATATTAAAAACAACAATGTTTGGGTCGTTCGTCGGATAGGCGGTTAGCTGCAATAAATAACTCCAGTTCAACAAACCATATTACAATATCTAAGGGAGCGTTATTTCTGGACCATCTTGAAATGTGACGTTCATATTTTAAAGATACACACATTTCATTGTGAGGTTGATTTAATATACACTCAGCCTCTCTTCAACAATACGTTGACGTTAGCTAGTCTATTTTATGCTAGTAGAGCATCGCGAATTTAAACGAACCTTAACAATGCATACAGTAACCTAACTAGCAAACTAACTATCTAACGTACAAGGATGACCTTATTTTAGGAACCTCGCACAGAAGCCTTTTGGTATACAGTAGCATCCCACTTAATGTTATACACTCTTGGATGCTACGCATAGCATCGTTATCACAGATGGAGCTACGATTGCTCAAATGCTAACCCAACTCTAAACATTCATTAACGTTAGCTTAATAAAAACACCAGTAACATAACATAAAGTATGCAGGGTTGACTTACCGAAGAAACTGCATTCATGGACGGTCTGTTTTAACTGCAGACAGGGGCGGACTGGGACTACAATTCAGCCCTGGAAACTGACCCAGTCCGGCCACATGAAATGTCAAATGTTAGAAATCCGCTGTTTATTATTTAAAGTTTTACGTCCGATTCGCTCCTTTGTTCCTCTCTGTACACAGCTCCAGTTTGGGCATTGGCCTGTCATCAGATTTCATTTTTAGTTGCTGCTGTAGCGGAAGTTTAGTACAATTATTTTTGATGAAATACTCCAAATCTCCACCCTCCACAATTGCACTTGCTTCAGTTGCTTGCTACTTTTTAAGGGCGGTGATACAGTACGAACTGAAGTTGATGCGATTTGATTGGATTGTGAGGCATGACGTGAGCCTCATCTGATTGGTCAATCCCTCAATTTTTTTCACCAAGGGAAGCCCATTTCGGCTGGCCTCCTCTGGCAACAGAGAGTGCAATATACTGTTTCACCATAACATCTAGAGGGGCGCTGTTTCACTCTTTGTAAAATACTCAATGAGAATGGGGGAGAGACGGGCCGGCAGAATAATTACCGAAACTAAACTAAGTGTTTTTATTTATTTATTAATATTATAACTACAATCCAAAAACAGGGGAAGCCTGGCTTCCCTTGGCCTCCAGGAGAAAACGCCACTGAGTTCAGGGGATAATTCTCACCCACCTCTTGCTCTTGCCCTGCACGTGTGCCAGTTGAGCTGGTTCTTCCACCAGCTCAACTCTGTCCCTCATCATGAACGCAGGAGGCTGGCTGTATATCTGAACTCGCACCCTCATCATTCTCTTCATCATCTTGCATTTGTTCTAAGCTGCTGCTGATAGTGCTTGTAGCTGCCAAAAAGGTCTGTCAATTTGCGACATTTATATGCTTCACCTGCGAGTGACTTCACCTTTTTTTCTCTTGCCTTCTCGGCCCACCTTTTTCTTTTCGTTTTCTTTGATTTGTATCCATGTTTTTTCATTCTCCCTGTCTGCCGCGGCGTCTAATCCCTTCTCTTCGGCCCATTCCCAAACCGCCCCCTACACCCTACCCCTACACCCTACCCCTCCGTTTGCGCGTTCACGCGGAGGGTCCGCCATATTGAGGGCTGTTCCAAAGCAACGAGTGTGGAGGGGGAGTGGGCTATCAAGCCCTCAAACAGCGAGTCTGCAGCGGTGCTGACTTGAGACCGGTCTCTACCTGACCGGAGTCACGCTGTGTGTGTCCGTCAGGAAACACGCTGTTTACAAGTAGTTCCAGCAAACATCCACTGATAAACTGCGATGTTAACAACCTCATGATAACCTCATATGTTTTTAATTTAGGATCATACCTGTGTTTAGTCTAGAAAAAGGTAAATGTGTGCATTTTATTATAAAGTTGTGTATATTTACAGACCGTTGCAAAAACTAAGAAGCTTATAAACATCAGGTTTAAAACTAAAAGAGCTTTGAAACACAATGAAAGATGTTTGGAGTTTTATTTGAGTTATTCATTTAAACTTTTTGTCAAAGAGATGCTGATTTGAAACCGTTGTTACATACAGTTACGGCATTTCCTGTTTCTGCCGGAGAGAGGGGAGGCCGTCCCAAAGCTTG
Organism: Gymnodraco acuticeps; assembly: GCF_902827175.1. NCBI lineage: Eukaryota > Metazoa > Chordata > Actinopteri > Perciformes > Bathydraconidae > Gymnodraco > Gymnodraco acuticeps. The sequence goes on along the minus strand of NW_022990106.1, from coordinate 104,011 downwards.
CTGCTGTATTTACTCCCTCCGTCTGACAGGAGGGAGCCTCGTTGAGCTGCGAGTGTGGCTACAGACGGAGTTCACTCCATCACGGAGGGGTAGTGTCGAGGGAGTGGTTTGGGATTGGGCCTTAGTGTGGCCGGTCTTTTTTCTTCTTCGTGTGTTATTATTTGACAGATAAGAACCACACAACTGCATTAGCGGCCGCTGTCGCCCTCTGTCGGCCGTCAGCGCAACTTAATAGATGACGTTAAACAAATTTTCTTTAAAGGGCCGGCCGGCCGTCAACGGCTCTTCACGACCGGCCGTTCTGTGGTTCTCCAGATTCTACAGATGGCCAGTCCGCCCCTGACTGCAGATAAATCCTGTTTTTGTGGATCCAGGCTAGAAACATGTTCATTTTCTGATGTTAAGTTGGAGATTTTACCATAGAGTCTACGCGGGAATTGCTCCCATCTGCATCCATCGCCTACAGTTTGCAGTTTTCTTCATCACCGCACTGTCCCCCAGAAGTCGGTTTGATTGCATTCGGGCTCGATTGCTTATCCTGTCTGAGTAGCCCGGATGATGCTGCATCGCAATTTTTGACATCGAATTTTATACACCGAATTTCTTGACATCGAATTTTAAACACCAAAATATTTGACGTCGAATTTTTTTCACTTGAATTTTTGGGATCTGAATTTGAACATTTTTATTTCACATAGGTAAATTCGGAGCAAAACAAATTCAGATACATGATTTTCAAAGTAATTATTTTCAATGCTATAAATTCGGTGTCTGATAAAATTCAAATACTTCTGTCTCTTGTTTGCTTCCATACCATCGAGTCCGAATGCAATCAAACCGACTTCTGGCCTATCAGAGCCAAGCAGCAAACCCCGGGACAGTGCGGTGAAGCCCAATGCTGCAAACTGTAGGCGATGGATGCAGATGGGAGCAATTCCCGTAGACCCTATGTTAAAATGTCCAACTTAACATCAGAAAATGAACATGTTTCTAGCCTGGATCCACAAAAACATATTCTGTATATGGTTAGATTCCCCCTTCATGACAACGGGACTGCTGCTCCTAGCTCCTCTCTGCTAGCTCCGTTAGCTCCATTGGCTCCGTGATACTACAGCGGCTCAGCTCATGAGGAGAACACTACTTGAACTCGGCCGTGTTTGTTGTGTTGGTTCCTGGTGGACTATTCGTCATGCAAATATAGAATTTATCTGCGGTTAAAACAGACCGTCCATGAATGCAGTTTATTCGGAAAGTCAACCCTGTGTACTTTATGTTATGTTACTGGTGTTTTTATTAAGCTAACGTTAATGAATGTTTAGAGTTGGGTTAGCATTTGAGCAATCGTAGCTCCATCTGTGCTAACGATGCTATGCGTAGCATCCAAGAGTAAAACATTAAGTGGGATGCTACTGTATACCAAAAGGCTTCTGTGCGAGGTTGCTCAAATAAGGTCATCCTTGTACGTTAGATAGTTAGGTTACTGTATGCATTGTTAAAGTTAATTTAAATTCGCTATGCTCTACTATAGCATAAAATAGACTAGCTAACGTCAACGTATTGTTGAAGAGAGGCTTAGTGTATATTAAAGAGCCTGTGACACGAGTTTCCCCCATCATCCAAACCCATCAATTTGAGTAAATATTGTCCCCTTGAAAACCGTTACTGAACTGATTTTGGATATTTGTACTTTGATAACCATTAATCTGCCCTTCAATGTTGACAATTTTCTGGATCTTCTCGGGGATTCTTCAAGTCCCGCCAAATTATGTGTGACGTCATTGCGGGCACAGCGCTCCAGCTGCACTGTTCAGGATCCCAGCATCTGCATGTAAACGCACGATGGCGCACACAGCAGCAAGCGATGACAGCGATGACAGTTTAATTTTGAACGTGTCTGAGAGCTCATATGAGGCTGAAGGATCGCTTTATGTTGTATCTGTTAGAAGTTTAGGAATTAGGTGCGTCAATATGGGCGATCATACGGTCATGTAGCCAGTGGTGGACTGGGACTAAAAATCATCCCGGGACTTTCGACTGGCCCACTTCGGTACCGCTAGTAAATTGTCAACGGGGGGAGTGGGGGATGTCAGGGGCGGCGGGTGCTGTAGATAGTAAATGTAAATATGTAAATATTTGTGTCACTGCATCCTGGTAAAATACAAATATAATGCAATGTCTGTGTCTTTGACATTAGCGCTGCTAGCCACCTGTGCCCTGTACTACGAAGCCAGTTCAACATACCCTGGATATGTTTGAGTAACAAACAAACTAACAACAACAAACGAGATCTCGCTAAGCGGTCCTACGACGCTGGTTATCAACTCGGTAAATCAAGCCAGGGTTTCTCTCACCAGCTGAGAGCGCGTTCACGTCTAAGACACGAGGGGATCTGACTTTAATTACATTTGACTCGAGTGTTTCGTCAACATAATGTGTTGCTTAAAATAATACTTCTGCATACAGTATGTGACACTGTGAGTGTTGCACGGCCAGATACGGCTGGAGAAGCTGACTCAGATAAGGAAATATATGATATATTATGATTAGGGCCGGGACTCGATTAAAAAAATGAATCTAATTAATTAGAGGCTTTGTAATTAATTAATCGAAATTAATCGCATTTTTAATCGCATATACATATTTGACCTAAGAACAGTGAGAAGCAATTTTTTTTCACATGGATTTTAGTATACCATTAGGCGCATTCACACCGCAGTACTTTTCCCACAAAGGTTCATGAGAATTTAGTTCATGAGAACTCTTTGAACCTGGGGGTGGATTAGGCAAATGAAGCCGCTGACGTCACTTCTTCTTCTTCTGCTTTGGGTTTACTGGCAGGCTGCAAACCACTTCACGGCGTATATTGCCGCCCAAAGTCCCCGGCCGGAAGTCCCTGGAGTTGGGGAAGGCTTCAGTAGAAGCTGCTGGGAGTCCCAGCAGCTTCTACTGAAGCCTTCCGAGTAAATCGCCAGAACGCCGACACCTCCTCATCTCCACCGCTCCCATGTTTTATTTTGTGTTGCCATAAGTTAGTCTCTCTGCGTTTCTGCGCTGGGCTAATGCTAATAATGCTAATGCGAGGATAATAAAATGGCGGCTTCACAAAACTTTTTGGGAGTTTTACGGGCCGTGGTTTGCAATCCGCCCAGCCAATCAGAAATATAGCTCTTTTCTCACAAGAGAGCCGTACGAAAGTCCCTGCTCTCTAGCAGCTCTCTGCTCTCTAGCAGGGACTTTCGTGGGGGTAAAAAGGTTCTCATTAACTAATTTTAGTACCGGCTCTTTTTGGTGTGAACGCGATAAAAGAGGCTAACGTCCACGCTAGCTGCTATATGTTTTGCATTGAGGTGATACTTGAGGCTTGATGTGCTGCGGTGATATGCGAATTCCTTTTTGCATAATTTGCACACAACCGTGCTCTTATCAACGCTTCCATCCGTCCGTTTTTTAAAACAACATTTCCCACTGTTGTTCACTGTGGTTTGTTGTTGTCTGAAGTCATGAACGTTAGTTGGTGCTCCAGTATAATCGGTACGCCTGAAACTCATCCAGTGAGAAACGTTCCACGGTGCAAAAATAAGTGCGATTAAAATGCGTTAATTTTTTTAACGCGTTAATTTTTGTGTAATTAATTCATCTTAATTAACGCGTTAAAGTCCCGGCCCTAATTATGATATTATATGATCGATGATCTGATTGATGATTGACGTCTTCTCTTCATACTGCAGTTTAAAGTATTTCCTTTATCCTGTAATATGACTTGAGAGATTTAAACTCCGCACACTGAGTTGATCTCTTTTCTATAGACGCCGGAGGCGTAAAAAAAGTTATTTAGCCTTCCCAAACCTGAGCCTCACGCGCCGCCTATGGGGGATGTGCTAGTGACTTATCCGACCGGCCCACTTCGGTACCGGCCCATCGGGATTCGTCCCGATGGCCAGTCCGCCACTGCACCCAGCCCAGCCCACGTAAACTGTCAACGGGGGGAGCCTCGCTGCGGGGAAACGGTGAACCTAGTGTCCCGATCGGAGTGGGAATAATAATAATAATAATCCGTGCATTTTATCCATTAATTTCCCCAACATTGTGGTGAAAAAACCACACGTTTAATCCATGTTGGTGTACTACAACTACAAAAAGCATCGGTTTGTTTTCTCATCAGGAAATGCAGACCGGCACAAACAAACGATTTTTAATCATCATTCTCACGATCATTTAATGTATCATATGTTCGCCGTATTGACATGAAAGCACTAATAAATGTAGTTTCATCCACTTGAGTTTACAACTACAAAAATAATCGATTTGTTTTTATATCACATCCTACGGGAGGAAATTCAGTAGCTCTCACTACCGATTTTTAATCCTAATGTAATCATCATCTTCACCACGATCATTTATGTTTATGTTTGCCGAATTGACATGAAAGCACTGACAAATATGAATATACTGTAGTCAACTTCATTAAAACGTTATTAACATGCCTAAACTCAGTAATTCACCATTTCTACGCATGACAACACACTTTGTCCGTGTTTGGCTCTCTCACTTCCGGCTTCCCCCAAAACTTCAAAATGAGTCGAAGGAATTTCCCCGCGATGTTCGAAATTATTGAAATGTAATGGAACGGTATCGCTTTTTCTTTTTTAAACTGACGGTTCGAGATTACTAGTAGCCCAATATTTCATTGCACAACAGTTGTTAGGATGCTGTCACAGGCTCTTTAAATCAACCTCACAATGAAATGTGTGTATCTTTAAAATATGAACGTCACATTTCAAGATAATAACGCTCCCTTAGATATTGTAATATGGTTTGTTGAACTGGAGTTATTTATTGCAGCTAACCGTCTATCCGACCCAAACATTGTTGTTTTTAATATTATTACCAATGCCTCTTTTAATTGTATTATCCTCACACTTGAGAAACAGCCTTATCATAGAACAGAACATGTAACTTAATGCCTGCATTTAAGGATGATGAATAGCGTAGTCAATGCTTTAGTGACAAGGAAATGATTTGTTTAAATATTAGATACAGTATGACGTTATCTGTGACTTTAGTCAAAATGAAGCTTATCCATTGCATTGCATTTGTTCAATAGGTTTGTGTCTTACCCTTACGTGTGTGATACATATGAATATGGCATATGAATACAAATGAATTTGACTGACTCATGAAAACCTCATCCAAAGTAACAGTAAAATAAAAAGGACCTACACAATAATACTCAATCAAACTGATACAGTATAAGGACTGTGATATCCAGCCATTTCTTAAGTATAACAATAAGATTATGACCTGTTTTTAAAAGAAGATAAAAAGTTGTTTGCATGTAAAGAAGTCTGTAAGCCACGCATGTAACTTTACATCTGTTTGTTCAAAGTGTCCTTAAGGTGACCCAGACAGACTGGGCCAGAGGAGGAGAGACAGATCTGGACTCCTAACAGCAGAGAACTTCAGCACGGATTCCAAGGTACACCTTTTTCATACTTTACAAAGAATACATCAAGTAATGACTCTAATACACTGATATACATGCCATTAAACATGACTAAATACTAGATCACCTACACATCAGTGATGTTGAGTGTACTTTCTTAGAAAAAGGTGACATTTACATTTTACGAAGCAACATAACTTTTTTGTTCAACTTTCACATTTCAAGATATTTAAAGCAAATATGATTGAACATAGTGAGAACTGTGACCCTTTGTCTCTGCATACTGACTGTAAAAAAAACATGTTAAAAGTGATTCTTTCAGTGAGACAACCGAACATAGCAAGCTTCTACAGTTGCACTAAGTTTTGATAACAGTTAAATATTATTTTAATAATACATTTATTTCAATGTTGATGAATTTAGAACGGTTTATTCATAATCTGATTATCTTTGTAGTACACGGTTGGATTTAAAAAACACATTCAAATAAAAAAAAAAATCATTATATTTATAGCCCCTGAACAAACAAACACACCTCTTTCTTAAATAACACACTTGCTCTGCAATAATATGTTTTTTGATATTTCTGTTAGGAAAGGACATGCCTGAGAGACAGGACTGCTTCACCATTTTCTCTTTCTCTGAGGGTCCAGAAGAACATCCAAGAGGGAAAGGAGAAGCTGATGTGATGAGATTTAAGAGCAGTACAGGACATTCACTAAGAGACACAAAGGCCTATAAAGTTTGGCAAAAAAAAAAGTCAGCTGATCAAATGCATTTGCCTCACTTTATGAGCTTCACAATACTTGTGCCTTGTACCGCAGAGTTTGCAACGTCATAAATAAATGGTGCCAATTAGGGGTGTAACGGTTCACAGAAGTCACGGTTCGGTTCGTACCTCGGTTTGGAGGTCACGGTTCGGTACGGGTTCGGTACAACAAGAAAAAGGAAAAAAAAAGTCCCAAATGCATAATTCCAGGTTTGTTGTTATTTATTTTTGAACAGTAGTGCAAGTTTCAGTTTAAAAATAAGGAACTCTGACATTTTGAATAATTAACTGTATTAAACATTTAAAAACAAACCACAAACAGTACCACACACACTCAGATGGCCATATTATCTATAATGGCTGATGTCAAACAAAAAGGTTTCATCAAGCTGTAAAACTAAAAAGAACGTCTTGAAAATATTACATCATAAATAATAAGAAAGTGTTTCAAGAGCGCAAAGTCGTTGAAAAACATGCCAAAAGCTTCCGTTATTTATTTTGGTCTCTCGGCTTCTTAAAAACAGCGGGGATCAGCTGTTGAACTGCTGTTGTCTTTTGCCGGGCTCCGGTGATTGGCAAATCTGGGTGATGCCTTCTGATATGATTTAGCATGTTTGGCGTGTGTTACTTACCATTAGCATACGCACCGCTATCAAACAACGGCGACACACCGTCCTCATCCGATCCATCACTCACACTCCATCGTTATTGTAGTCCACAGGGAACCCGAAATGTTCCCACACAGCTGATTTAAAAGAAGCAGGTGGGTTCTAGCTCCTGTGTGTTATCTGAAATCGCAAAACTAACTTTTCTTCTTCTGGTATTTTGTTCGTTTTGTTGTTTCTTCTTGTTCTTCATTTGTTGTTTAAGGGCAGCTGGCAAACAGCTTTTAGGCGCAATACCGCCCCCTGGATTATATATAATGTAATGGATACTGCCCTGAGTGACAGACTTTTTTCCCACTCGTAAAAAAAAGGTGTATTCGTCGTGTGACTGCGCGTGCCGAACCGTGACGTCCGAACCGTGACGGTACGGGACGAATACGGATACTGTTACACCCCTAGTGCCAATCTTCAGTCAGATGTGAATGTGTAATCTAACATTTTCAGTAAGAATAACGGACAAAAGGAGTGCAAATACAATTTATTGAAATGTGAACTAAAAGTTATCAAGCATGAACCATCACCATTTAAAAAAAAAAAATAATAATAATAATATACATAAGTTACACTAAATGTTAATCTGTTAATTGATTAAGTAAACACATGTTGTCAAATAAAGTGACAGGCTAGGCCTGTGCAGGTGGTAACAGCTATGCCCAGCATGGGCTAAGTTCTATAGGTGCAGCTGGTGCAGGTCCTCCTCCATCAGGTCTGGTCCTCCTCCCTCAGCCCTCTCTGGCCAAACCAACAGACAGGACGTTCATAAAGCTGAGGTTTCCCCCAAAGTCTCTAATCATCCATCCTGTGAATATGAGAGGGGAAAAAATAGTGTAATAGATGCTTTGGACAATAAGAAATATAAAGTTAACCGTTGAGTTGCTCAGTTTTCTAGATTGAAAGGGTTTAATAATACAAACAAAAGGAGAGGCACCATAAAATAAAGATTGGTCTTTCAATAAATTATGTTGATTTTGTCTTTTGAATTCTTTGTCTAAAGTCAAGTAGCTAGAACTGTTACTTATAGTTTTAATTATACAGTCTGGTTATAATGTTTGGAGGAGGCATCACAGGTAAGAGCACCATTTGCTGTGTTCCATCCACAACAAATGCACACAGATTGATGTGTGTATTTATTGATCTACTATTTCTTGAATCTTAACTGTCAGTCCAAAACAAGAGATTTTGTTTTAGTAACATTTAAAAAAAAAAAAACATCTCTTTTCCACTACACTATCTTGAATACTTTAGTTTTTACATCACTACATTTATCTAACAGCTTTAACATTGTAAAGGTGTCACTTCGGACTCTGGGTAATTAGGACAGCATGTCCTACTATGTTGAGACTTTGAACAAACCAGACCTTCATCTATTAATGTAGAAAATAGTCAGCACATTAAACCATTATGAAAGTAATCATTAGTTAGCTCATTGTTCAAAATGAGCTCCAACTACAACAGTTAAGTCAACTCGTGCATCGGTAATAACAATAAATCAAATGATATAATATAATAGTATAACTTGTGTCTACTTTAAATACTTTAACAACACTTTCCTAATTATACTAGCATACTTTTACTAAAGTAACATTAACATGTTTAAATGCAGGGCTTTTGTAAGAGAGTATTTCGTATAGTGTAGCATGGTCTACTTGACTTATCTAACCGAAGTGATCGTTACGTTACTTTGCAAACCGTCACCCCCCACACACACAAAAGGACACGGTAACGTTGTGATTCACTTCAATTAATGATAACTACGGAGCTTGCTAACAGCAAGGCACAAGGCTACTTCACTCATTAGCTAGCTAATGTAAGATACCAATGCTGTCGAGCCCTCACTGCTTGTAAAATAAAGAGCACAAATTAACTACTTACCCGAGAGGCGAGCTCCGCTGTTTTCTGTCATTTTTCTCCCGAGTTGTTGTGATCACATGACTGAGAAAGCCGTACTCTGATAGGCCAGAAGACGGTTTGATTGCATTAGGGCTCGATTGCTTATCCTGTCTGAGTAGCCCGGATGATGCTGCATCGCAATTTTGGACACCGAATTTTATACACCGAATTGTTTTCACTTGAATTTTTGGGATCTGAATTTGAACATTCGAATTTTTACATTTTTATTTCACATAGTAAATTCTGAGCAAAAACATTCAGATACATGATTTTCAAAGTAATTATTTTCAATGCTAAATTCGGTGTCTAATAAAATTCAAATACTTCTGTCTCTTGTTTGCTTCCATAAAATACAGCAAATTTAATAAAATATTGCGATTTTTGTTTCAGTCCAAATCAACTGGCAATCTGTTCAAAATATGTGTAATATTTTTAACCTATCTCTTGCAATGAAATATAAAAATAGTCAGCAATTCTTTTTTATCACATTGCCACAAAACAGTGTATCCTATTATGTTTTCCAACCAAACTGTCTCCAGGAATACACACTGGTTGTCTTAGCATTCACATATATCGTTCTCATCCTCTTCAGATACCTCCAGAAATGTTTTACATGCTGTAGATAGTGGTGAAATGTTTGTATTATATTATGTACAAAGCAGGGTTTCCGCTAGGATTTTTTCTCGCCGGTCAAATGTCCGAACAGAATTTATTTTACCGGACAAATTTGAAACTTACCGGTCATGTTTCAATAATAATAATAAGAATCGTGTAGCAGAGTTTCCGTTAGCATGGTAATTACCGGACTATGACCGGATATGCTGAGGTTTAAAACTCAGTTAATGGGAGTCATTTTTATATTGCTTCAGTTTATAATCGTAACAGATCGAAAAATTCAGATTCATTTTTCAATAAATGATTCCACAAACAACAAACAACATCATTATTACATTCAAAGAAACTACTTGTTGTAGATGAAGTACATTATTCAAAAGTTTACATTAACTTTGAAGAATAACACGGGAGAAACGGATCCTCTCTTTTCCCCTCTCTCCTGACAGCCAGTCAGTTTCTCATGCAGCGCACTAAACAGTGGGCGGGGCTTCAGGTGATTATGGAGCAGCTGATCTGATCTCTCTCTCGCGTCCGGTTATACTTCACTCGCATTTATGTCCATATCGATCAGATCCAGCTCTCCTGATCGGCCTTTATAGAGAGCACCGATCAAACTATTAAGAGTGAATATCGGCCGATAATGATCGGCGGGCAATCGATCGGAGCATCGGACATTTTGACCGGCAAGTTTTGAATTTACCGGTTTATATTAAATTTTACCAGCTAAAAACCGGTAATTACCGGCTAACGGAAACCCTGGTACAAAGCTGGCTCAGGTAGTCTCACAAGTAGAGAGTCCATGCAATACATTTACTTGATTACATCTCTGTCTGATTGGCCAACACTGAAGGGTGTAGTGTAAACCTACTAAACCTAGATAACAGTGTTAATATAAAAAGTTTGCTGATTATGAAAACAAATCCAATTGATCTCAGTATGTTCATTCAGATCTGAGCTATTAAATGAATGCAACTTATCCTCTTAAACCCGCCCCCCCCCCCCCCCCCCCCCCCCATACCGTGGGGGGGAAACGCGTCACTGCAGGAGACAGCGTCTGGGGGCTTCTTAATATTAAAAACCTATGAATGTCTTATACTCAAATAACGGGAAAAAACTCAGCAACCTGACGATATGAGCTATTTTTACCGAAACAAAACACAAGTCTCACAAGAAGCGTTAGCATTAGCCCTTAGTGAAAACAGGCTGATGCTACTTCCGGTGCGAACTAGCCAAAAAGATCTTTAAAACTTAATATGTTCTGCACAAACTACATATCATACTCCACATATTATTTTGATATAAGTATCATCACTGTAGGACACAAACTCACTGAGCTAGCAGCCAGAACAGAGCAAGAAAACAACAACAGTGTTCTAAACCATAACAATAATTATGTCTTACCGTTACTGTTTTGTGATCAAAAGTCGTGTTCAAGGGAATAAAAACGCTGCTCAAGGTTAATCCAATGTCTCTTAGTCACTTTAGAATTGTTGCTGATAATCCATCATTACATTCATGGCCGCAGAGTAGGTATAACGTTTTGCAGTCCGGGGCTCCGGCTGTCTCACGTGCCGTTTACGCAAGCCTATCTCTCCTTGATGTAAGTGTTTAGCGCGGGGTTTACTAACTCCCCCTCGATTCTATCAAATCAAGTTTTATTTATATAATACATTTATAAACAAGCTGGCTTTGGGGACATGGAACGTCACCTCTCTGGGGGGGAAGGAGCCGGAGCTTGTGCGGGAGGTGGAGCGTTACCAGTTGGATCTGGTTGGGCTCACCTCTACGCACAGCGTCGGCTCTGGAACCTTACTTCTGGATAGGGGTTGGACTCTATTCTTCTCCGGAGTTGCTCAAGGTGTGAGGCGCCGGGCGGGTGTGGGGATACTCACAAGTCCCCGGTTAGGTGCTTCGTTGTTGGAGTTTACCCCAGTGGACGAGAGGGTCGCCTCCCTACGCCTGCGGGTTATGGGGGGGGAAAACTCTGACTGTTGTGTGTGCTTATACACCCAACAGCAGTTCAGAGTATACAGCCTTCTTGGAGACCCTGGAAAGAGTCCTGTATGGGGCTCCTGAAGGGGACTCTTTAATCTTGCTGGGAGACTTCAACGCACATGTGGGCAATGATGGAGACACTTGGAGGGGCGTGATTGGGAGGAACGGCCCCCCTGATCTGAACCGGAGTGGTGGTTTGTTACTGGACTTCTGTGCTAGTCATGGATTGGCCATAACAAACACCATGTTCGAACATAAGGATGCTCATAAGTGTACGTGGTACCAGAGCACCCTAGGCAGAAGGTCCATGATCGATTTCGTTATCGTATCATCGGACCTGAGGAGGAACAATGCGGATTCCGTCCTGGTCGTGGAACGACGGATCAGCTTTTTACTCTCGCAAGGATCCTGGAGGGGGCCTGGGAGTACGCTTATCCGGTCTACATGTGTTTTGTAGACTTGGAGAAGGCGTATGACCGAGTTCCCAGGGAGTTACTGTGGGAGGTGCTGCGGGAGTATGGGGTGAGGGGGTCTCTACTCAGGGCCATCCAATCTCTGTACTCCCAAAGCGAGAGCTGTGTCCGGGTCCTCGGCAGTAAGTCGGACCCATTTCCGGTGAGGGTTGGCCTCCGCCAGGGCTGCGCTTTGTCACCAATCCTGTTTGTAATATACATGGATCGGATTTCGAGGCGTAGTCATCGCGGAGGGGGTCTGCAGTTCGGTGGACTAAGGATTGCACCACTGCTTTTTGCAGATGATGTGGTTCTAATGGCTTCATCGGTCTGCGACCTTCAGCACTCACTGGATCGGTTCGCAACCGAGTGTGAAGCGGCTGGGATGAGGATCAGCACCTCCAAATCTGAGGCCATGGTTCTCAGCAGGAAACCGATGGACTGTCCACTTCAAGTAGGGAATGAGTCCTTACCCCAAGTGAAGGAGTTCAAGTATCTCGGGGTCTTGTTCTCGAGTGAGGGAACAATGGAGCGTGAGATGGGCCGGAGAATCGGAGCAGCGGGAGCGGTACTGCAGTCGCTTTACCGCACCGTTGTGACGAAAAGGGAGCTGAGCCAGAAGGCAAAGCTCTCTGTCTACCGGGCCATTTTCGTTCCTACCCTCACCTATGGTCATGAAGGATGGGTCATGACCGAAGGAACGAGATCGCGGATACAAGCGGCCGAGATAGGTTTTCTCCGCAGGGTGGCTGGTGTCTCCCTTAGGGATAAGGTGAGAAGTTCGGTCATCAGGGAGGGACTCGGAGTTGAGCCGCTCCTCCTTCGCGTCGAAAGGAGCCAGTTGAGGTGGTTCGGGCACCTAGTTAGGATGCCACCTGGGCGCCTCCCTAGGGAGGTGTTCTAGGCACGTCCAGCTGGGAAGAGACCAAGGGGTAGACCTAGGACCAGGTGGAGGGATTATATCTCTTCGCTGGCCTGGGAGCGCCTTGGGATCCCCCAGTCAGAGCTGGTTGATGTCGCCAGGGAAAATAAAGTTTGGGGCTCTCTGCTGGAACTGCTACCCCCGCGACCCGACCACGGATAAGCGGGAGAAGATGGATGGATGGACATTTATAAACAATTTTTGGTCGAGGCAAAGTGCTGTACATAAAATAAAAATAGCCTACAGTAGAGACACTTTAAAGCAAATACAACAGCACAGATTGTTCAGAATATCAGTATGAGAAAAACTGAGGTTACCTACTGTAACCCCAGTTTCTATGAGTAAATGGCGCAGCCCTCTAAGGCTATCGCTATTGGGTAATCCCCCTTCGCCCCCGCGCAGCACTGAAACACTTGTAGTCCACGCCCACCCGCTAGGTGGGCCCCACCCTCGGGCCTCCTTCCGGTATAAATAGGAAGGGGGCCCGGCAATCTGCTCCCATACAAATAACTTTTCTTCAGCTATTCGTAGAGCCAGTGGGGCCCCGCACTTAGAGGGCTGCGCCATTTACTCATAGAAGCTGGGGTTACAGTAGGTAACTTCAGTTCTATTTCGTATATGGCTTCGCCCTCTAAGGCTATCGCTATTGGGTTAAGGGCATGCCCGGCGCCGTGGGAGGTTCAGGGAGGGCCAGCCCCTTCCATTTGACATTCCTGCCCTCCCCCAATAAACACGTTTTTTATTATTTCTAAATATTTAAAAATATATATATTTTATTTTTTTAATTATAAATAAACTGTGAACATTTATGCTACGATGTATGTGATGTCAGAACAAACAAAATAAATCGCAGGCTAAGTCAAATAAATGCATGTGTCTGTTGTGATTTGTGATTCGTCCCATTTAGACCAATCACAGCGTCACACTCTGCCGCCTATTCTGGATTTGTTTATTGTGCATTCTGTAGACTCCCATTTCTGTTTGAATTACAAAATGGACATCAGAAATTGGCTTAAAAGGTCTAAGGATTTATTAAAACGAAATAGCGATGAAAGAGCTGCAGCCGATGGTGCTGCTGGCGACCCTGCACCTGCCGTTGCAGCAGCACGCCTTAATGTCACAAGCTTGACCTCGGCAAACCCCGGGACTGAGTTAGCGATGATCTTAGGGTTAATAAACCCAAGCAGGTGAAGCTGGATCGTTATCCAGGGAGATTGTTTTCAGGAAAGAAGCACACTTTTGCCACTGCATGGTACAACAACAGACCATGGCTTGAATATTCGTTAAAAGCAGACGCAGCCTTTTGTTTCCCCTTAGACAGTTTAAAGTAAATACGTCTTCATCTGATGCGGCTTTTACTGTCAAAGGTTTTTGCGACTGGAAACACGCATTACAGACTGATAAAGGACTGCTAAGGCATGCTGCATCAAAAGAACACATTTCATGTGAGAGTTTGTGGAGAGAGAGACATATACGCGAGGAAACAAATAAGGAAATTAGAACTTTGGTGCAGATCAGCTGGCACGGAGCCGTTATTACGTGTCAGCTGTCGTTGATATTATAGCTTTTTTAGCTGTCAACCAACTCCCTCTCAGAGGTGACTCGATTCACTCCACAGCATGTCCGAGTGCAGTGCATAGGAACATAAACCATGCCCAAGGCGGGCTAAACAGTTCATCGTCTCCGTCTCTACTATTTCTCTCCGAGTGCAACGATGAGGAAGCTGCCATCCGTAACCAGTGTGCCTTGCTCGTGATTTACCAGTGTTTGTGCTGCCACGCACACAATGTTTCAAAGTGGTTTCTATGTTGCCCTTTATTTGTGTATGTTTGCGATAAGTGTGCGTCTTTACGCAATGCTGTTGGCCTTGCTGTTTGATATATATTGTGCCGCAGGCCCGCAGCACGTGACGGTTTTGTGTGCCCTCTCATGAAAATTATATGCCCTCCCTTTAGATTTGTTCTGGCGCCGGGTCTGGTTAAGGGCGAAGCATGATGTAGTCTGCGCCCCACTGGTTCCGCCTGTATGGAACGCCCTTTGCACCACAATTTGCGCGTTTATTCGCGCGGATTAACGGGGAGGTCCGTTTTATATACGGGGAGGCCCGTTTTATAAACGGGGAGGTCCGTTTAAGTTCAAAGTCTCAGTAACCAATCAGTGAAGAGCAAAACCAGACCAAAGCAATCTGTAGATGAAAAGTTCCTGACATTGTGAGGCTGTAAATTGTACGTTATTCCAGATTCAGGGGACTATGTATTAATTTGGCTTTCAATATAATAAATATATCAATCAATATAACCTGCCTTCATTGTCTTTTAAAATAAAATCGCCTTACCTTACTGAAGTGATGGGTATTTATGTCTCCTTAAATCACCTTTTAAATGTACTTCTTATAACATGGCATGGTGTAACATATCAAAATGTTCAGTCTCTGGTCTTGCTAGAAATGCAATGTCACTCACCTTAGAGCACTGTCTTATGAGATACTTAGCTTAGAAATCAGATTTTTGGAAAACTTAAAAACTCTTGTGAAAACACAGATGTACTCATGTCATCCATTTTTTTTGGTGTTTCAGATTTGGTTTACCAACGTTTTTGGTTCACAAAAGTAGTGAAATATATGAATTACACTATAGGCCTATATAAATGTGTTGTTCATGTCTAAAATGAAAATGTGTAAATTAGAATTTGGAGTAAAATAGTTCTATCACTCTACTTTCACCACAGAAAAGTTGCATCAGGACTGATTCATGACTTCATATTCCATACTGAGGTTCATGTGATGTGTACAAATACAAATTGAGCATTACAACTTTTTTTTTCAACCAACTATTTATGTTAACATAAGAAACTGTAACATCTGGTGCAAAAGGACAAAACAAAGAATTTATTTTCTCCGCCGTCTTAGGTCTTTTGGCGCGAGCAGAGAAATTCTTCTGTTGTTCTTTACATCTTTGATCATGTCCATTCTACAGTACTGCAATACTACCTGGTACAAATGTCTGTCAGCAGCGTTAAAATCAAAACTACTCCACCTGTTAAAGATCTGCTCAAAGATTGTTGGTCAACCCTGTCAGAGACTCTATGACTCAGCCTATCATAACAACCTAGTGAGGCTGTCCAACAACATCATCTCCGACCCAAACCATGTTCTGAACAGTGAATATGAACTGCTACCATCTAATCGGAGATACAGGGTCCCACGATTCAATAAAGTCAGACTGAAGCACTCCTTTGTGCATCAGTCAGTCCTCAGAGTAAATACAGAGCTAAATCCCAGACCAAATGCACGCTGAAGGCTCTTTGAGCATGTTTTTCTCTCACTGATTGTGCTGTTATGTTAAATGTTTGTGTTTCATGTATTTGTGTATGCATATTTGTCTGTTGATGTTGGACATGGAGCTGCTGTGACGCAAGTCAAATTTCAGACTTGATCTGACAATAAAGTAATATCGTATCGTATCGTATCTCAATATTTACAATACAGGGTTTATACACTTTTTCACCAATGATTTTAAATGACTTTTCCATGACCAAAGAAATGACTCTTTCATATTCTAAATATTGAATATGTTACAACAGTTTGCATTTAGCACGTCTTGGGTCAATGTCTTTTGATAACCACAATTACTTATTCTTTAGAAGCCATACATTGTTGAAACTGCACTTCCCTGGCATCTTTATATCAAATAGTAGCTCCTGTAGACTAGAGGGCATGATTGTAAACATCTCTCACCAGCAAAATACTGCCACAGTTGCCATTTTACGTTTCATTATACGATACAGTATTTATTATCATTATAGTATTACTATTTCGGCGATTAGATAACACATAAATTATATTTGATGCAACTTTAGTTATATTTCCATGACTTTTCCAAAACTTTGGAAAAAATATTGCATTCCATGACTTTTCCAGGTTTTTAATGACTGTAAGAACCCTGACAATATCAGAACTTTGTCAACCAACTATTCATTATAAATGTAAAGACAGGGGGAGCATTGCCATGGTCTTTGTCTTTCTTCCAAGACAGTGGGTCTGGCTTCTGTGTAGGTGGGGGTGATGGTGCATGGGCTGCTGGTGGCTGTGTCGGCGGGAGGGAGGTGTGCTAGGCGAGACTTCTTTGCTGGCTGGGTTGATTGTGATGGCTGTGGTGGAGGCCTTTGTACCGAGGTGTATCTTAATCTTGTGGCAGGCACAGATGGAGGTGGAGGCTGCTGTAGTGATGCTGGTCCTTGGTGGTGATGGCTCTGGTGAAGGCCCTTGAGCCACGGTAGATCTTGACCTGGGTGCAGGCACAGATGGAGGTTCTTGCAGCTGTGAAATCGGAAAGAAATACAGGACAATAATTACTACTAAGTTCATTAAAATATAAAGTTCAAGTGGAATGTTTCTTCCCTCTCTCTCTCTCTCTCTATTTAACTGTTACACCCACACAATGAAAGTACACTATTACTGTAATATTTACCTATCTTCAAATGGATCCTTGTTGTTGTTGTTGCTGTATTCTCCAGGTTCTGAGGCTCCATCTCCACTGCTGCTACTGTTACAAGTCCGCTGTGCTGGTAATCAGATAATAAGCCTGTTGAACAGGAGAAAAGAATGAAGCAGAGGGAAAGTTGCTGCCGTTGTGTGGGTGTCCTAGCCAGAATTTGTTTAACACATTAATAAATTCACTTACAAATTATATCCGTTTTCTCTATTTATCTAATCATTCTCTGGTTTGATGCCACATGTATCTCTGCGTTGTGTTGTGTGGTCGAATGAATCTGTGCAAACAGAATATAATGAAATGGCTTCACCAGCTTTCTACCTCAATAGTTCTCCTCAGTGAGGCCTGAAGCTAACTGAGAATGTAAAAATACATTTAGCCAATCAAAATAACTATGTCTGACATATTTCGTTTTCTAATCAAAAATGGACATAAATGCACATGCCATATTATGACTTTCATGAAGGATTAAAGCCTTTTTCATTTACAGTATAATACAGTGATAACAGATAACACACACAACCCGACTGTACTCCCTTTAACATGGCTGTTGTACAGGCACAATATTAGCATAGCATTAGCGCTTTAGCATTTAAATAATATGAACAATTATGACCTCAGGCCAGCATTTCACATATTTATACAAACAGAATAAACTTGAAATGTAAGCCAGACTAGTGCACGGGAATCATTACACAAAGTAACATAGTAGAGCGCTACATTATTCAGGGAGCAACAGCCTGATAAAACAGTTTCAAACACACTTCTTAGATCGAAATATGACATAATCTGTGTACACACTATTAACCTGTTGAAGAGGAGAAATGAATGAAGCAGAGGAAAATTCTTGCCATGTGTCTGTTGTCTTCTTCTTCTTCTTCTTCTTCTTCTTCTTCTTCTTCTTCTTCTTCTTCTTCTTCTTCTTCTTCTTCTTCTTCTTCTTCTTCTTCTTCTTCTTCTTCTTCTTCTTCTTCTTCTTCTTCTCTTTCTTCTTCTTCTTCTTCTTCTTCTTCGTCTATTCTTCTTCTTCTTGTCTTCTTCTTCTTCTTCTTCTTCTTCTTCTTCTTCTCTCGGACCATGCCGTTTCTCTAACGCTAAACCGGAAGTGAGGCTAAGAACGGCGAACTTAAAGATAACAATACCATTAGCACTCCTAGTGGTGACTTTATGAACTGCAAACAAATTATAACATAAAATGCCTTTAAGGCAGCACACTGTTTGAAGCGCTGCACATTATATAAACTAACGTTACACACGGCAACGACATTAACTGCAAACAGTCGTGACTTGTGTGAAGTGTAACATTAAACAATATATTAACATATTAAATACAACATTTATGACACCACTCGTTCCACTCAGTAACCCTCTTTGTTCTAAGACATGTGATAGTCTATACCAGGGGTCACCAACCTTTTTTAGGGTGAGGGCTACTTTCAAAAATTAAAACAAGTCGGGGGCTACTTTTACTCCTCTTTTTTTTGTTTTTTGCAGTGTATATATTTAGCACATTTTAACATTATTATTATGCTGACCTTTAACCTTTGTGTGCTGTTTGGGTCTGTGGGACCCGTTTTCAGTGTTTACTAAAAGAACATGTATTCAATTTAATTATTTAAACTTCTTTATTTGGGAGGGTCCTCACCTCCTCTAGGGGGGTCCGGGGGCACGCACCCCCGGGAAGATTTTTTTTTTAAATGTTGAAGTTAAATGCATCAATCTGCTGCACTTTGAGCACAAAATGAATTTATGGACACAGCTCTCCACTCTCAGATGAAAGGGAGCTGTATACTTTTCAATAATAATAATAATAACTTGCTATCACCTGATTCGAAGTCCAGTACACTATCCACTGAGCCACAGCCCCGCATTAAATACAAAGATTAAAAGTCATTCAAAACAGATAATAAAAAAAGCTGGAGAGAAAACAATTCCACTCCGAGACTCGAACCCGGCCATCTCGAATGTCTGACCCACACTTAGAACATTACTCTACAAGCAGATTGTAGTAATTTTACACCCACGCAGTGCATGGTCGAAGTGCACATATTTTACGTACTTAATCATGGGCAGTAACTACAGACCCATAGCATTAACATCACACTTGTGTAAATGGATGGAGAAGATGATAGTGTATAGACTATCACATGTCTTAGAACAAAGAGGGTTTGGCTACTGAGTGGAGCGAGTGGTGTCATAAATGTTGTATTTAATATGTTAATATATTGTTTAATGTTACACTTCACACAAGTCACGACTGTTTGCAGTTAATGTCGTTGCCGTGTGTAACGTTAGTTTATATAATGTGCAGCGCTTCAAACAGTGTGCTGCCTTAAAGGCATTTTATAATGTTATAATTTGTTTGCGGTTCAAAAAGTCACCACTAGGAGTGCTAATGGTATTATTATCTTTAAGTTCGCCGTTCTTAGCCTCACTTCCGGTTTAGCGTTAGAGAAACGGCATGACAGACACATTGCAGCAACTTTCCCTCCGCTTCATTCATTTCCCCTGTTCAACCGGTTAGTAGTGTGTACACAGATTATGTCATATTTCGATCTATGAATCGTGTCTTTGAAACTGTTTTATGTGTAGTTTAATGTCATTCTGTGAGCTACACTACTAGCGTGTTGCTAATGGCTAATGGCGTCCGCTAGCTTCTTTAACACAGGCTGTTGCTCCCTGAATAATGTTGCTCTACTATGTGTATGAGTCCCGTGCACTAGTCTGGCTTACATTTCAAGTTTATTCTGTTTGTATAAATATGTGAAATTCTGGTCTGAGGTCATAATTGTTCATATTATTTAAATGCTAAAGCGCTAATGGTTAAATAGGTTGTAAGAGAGAGAGACTCCTGTCCCACCTCCCCATTTTATCTTGAGTTGTGCATTGTTATTTGTGCTTGAGAAACATTCCACTTGAACTTTATATTTTAATGAACTTAGTAGTAATTATTGTCCTACATTTCTTTCCGATTTCACAGCTGCCTGGGCCTAGCAGCAAGAACCTCCATCTGTGCCTGCACCCAGGTCAAGATCTACCGTGGCTCAAGGGCCTTCACCAGAGCCATCACCACCAAGGACCAGAGGACCAGCATCACTACAGCAGCCTCCACCTCCATCTGTGCCTGCCACAAGATTAAGATACACCTCGGTACAAAGGCCTCCACCACAGCCATCACGATCAACCCAGCCAGCAAAGAAGTCTCGCCTAGCACACCTCCTCCCGCCGACACAGCGACCAGCAGCCCATGCACCATCACCCCCACCTACACAGCAGCCAGACCCACTGTCTTGGAAGAAAGACAAAGACCATGGCAATGCTCCCCCTGTCTTTACATTTATAATGAATAGTTGGTTGAGAAAGTTCTGATATTGTCAGGGTTCTTACAGTCATTAAAAACCTGGAAAAGTCATGGAATGCAATATTTTTCCCAAAGTTTTGGAAAAGTCATGGAAATATAACTAAAGTTCCATCAAATATAATGTATATGTTATCTAATCGCCTAAATAGTAATACTATAATGATAATAAATACTGTATCGTATAATGAAACGTAAAATGGCAACTGTGGCAGTATTTTGCTGGTGAGAGATGTTTACAATCATGCCCTCTAGTCTACAGGAGCTACTATTTGATATAAAGATGCCAGGGAAGTGCAGTTTCAACAATGTATGGCTTCTAAAGAATAAATAATTGTGGTTATCAAAAGACATTGACCCAAGACGTGCTAAATGCAAACTGTTGTAACATATTCAATATTTAGAATATGAAAGAGTCATTTCTTTGGTCATGGAAAAGTCATTTAAAATCATTGGTGAAAAAGTGTATAAACCCTGTATTGTAAATATTGAGATGTTACAGTTTCTTATGTTAACATAAATAGTTGGTTGAAAAAAAAAAGTTGTAATGCTCAATTTGTATTTGTACACATCACATGAACCTCAGTATGGAATATGAAGTCATGAATCAGTCCTAATGTAACTTTTCTGTGGTGAAAGTAGAGTGATAGAACTATTTTACTCCAAATTCTAATTTACACATTTTCATTTTAGACATGAACAACACATTTATATAGGCCTATAGTGTAACATATATTTCACTACTTTTGTGAACCAAAAACGTTGGTAAACCAAATCTGAAACACCAAAAAAAAATGGATGACATGAGTACATCTGTGTTTTCACAAGAGTTTTTAAGTTTTCCAAAAATCAGATTTCTAAGCTAAGTATCTCATAAAACAGTGCTCTAAGGTGAGTGACATTGCATTTCTAGCAAGACCAGAGACTGAACATTTTGATATGTTACACCATGCCATGTTATAAGAAGTACATTCCAAAGGTGATTTAAGGAGACATAAATACCCTTCACTTCAGTAAAATAAGGTAAGGCGATTTTATTTTAAAAGACAATGAAGGCAGGTTATATTGATTGATATATTTATTATATTGAAAGCCAAATGAATACATAGTCCCCTGAATCTGGAATAACGTACAATTTACAGCCTCACAATGTCAGGAACTTTTCATCTACAGATTGCTTTGGTCTGGTTTTGCTCTTCACTGATTGGTTACTAGACTTTGAACTTAAATGGACCTCCCCGTTTATAAAACGGGCCTCCCCGTTTATAAAACGAATAAACGGACCTCCCCGTTAATCCGCGCGAAACTACGCGCAAATTGTGGCGCAAAGGGCGTTCCATAGCACACACATACACTCACAGACAGGCTGTTCGCCACACAGTTCGCCACGCACTCACAGCCTGAGAAAAAATAAATCTGAGTGAGTGTGTGTGCCGGCGAAACTCCGTGGAGTAGCACGGCTGAGACAAGATAAAGCTGAGTGAGGATTATAGCTCCATGCGCGCAAACCTGGCAATCCACTAGAAGGCAGGAGTCTCAGTTAACATGGCAGCGGCTAGTTTTACTCCAAAAATAGTGATGTTTGGATTCAAGGATTATTTTGTCGATGACGGTAATAAGAAGAGAACAGCGGTATGCAGGGAATCTGAACTTTTTTATCTGTTATGATGATAAACTGAAGCAATTTCTAAATTAACACAATTAAAAGAGTTTTAAATCGTCCTACTTAGTTTATAAGGAAATTATGAAAAGGAACAAATTAAATGATTTGATGATTTCTATGTAGGTGCTGACGCTGTTGGCGGTTCTACTGTTAACAGAAATTTAAATTAAATATGTGTAATGGCAAATGTCATATATGATTTTCTTACCTGGAATTCTGCCTTTTTGAACAGACTTTTTGATTGAGTCCTAGCTATATTGTCTGCAGTTCTAGGGTTAATATGAATCTAATATGATTGTCATCGGTCTAAATTAGATTTCAAATGATTAACTGTGTATGTAATGAAGATCATAGTGTGGGTTAAATCCATTTTCATAACCACTGTCTTTTAACTGATGCGGAAATGCGGAAATTGGGCTTATTCATCAGAATTTCGTATGACTTGACTTGACTTGCTTGACCTGAGCAATGACTTGACTTGACTTGCTTGACCTGAGCAATGACTTGACTTGACTTGCTTGACTCTCACCACAGTGACTTGGGACTTGCTTGATACTTGTAGGTCAAGACTTGAGACTTGCTCATGACTTGTACATGTAGGACTTACTCCCACCTCTGCTATAGTCTCCCATTCAAAGTACACAACAAACTACACAGCTAAAACAAACACTTGCTACACTTCTAAGGATTAACTCTTGTACCAGATCACTGACAAACTGTGTCTCCCCACAATAACACTTTGTCACTCATTACACAATGACCTTAAACAACAGGAGGTATTACACCAGTATTATGTACTATGGGATAGTGGTGGTCTAATGGATAGTGAGGTGGGCTGAAGATCGGAAGGTTGTGAGTTCAAATCCCGCCAGGAACACCACCACTAGTGTGCCCTTGAGTAAGGCACTTAGTCCTTAGTTACTCCAGGGAGAATGTCCCTGTGATTGGTCATTGTAAGTCGCTTTGGATAAAAGCGTCAGCTAAATGAAATATAAATAAAAAAATAAAATATTATGTTTATTATGTTTTACTGTTGTCTTTGTAAAAGTCTCTTTAAATAAAGAAGGTGATAGATTATCATTGCCTGCACACCTGAGGAAAAAAAGGTGTGTCATGTCCAACTATTTTTGAAGGTTTAAAAAAAAAAAACAGCCAAAGTTACTGCATAGCATATACAGTAGCATCATGCCAGAAAAGATGTAGATGTATATCCTTGTAGACTCTACAAGGATATACATCTACATCTTTTCTACAATGTAGAGGATATCTGATATAAAATACAGCAGATCTAGTCAACCATTGTCTCCTGAATTTGGTCCCAAGCTCTCATTGACATAACACCTTAAGTCTTCTCTTGCGATACATACTGGAAACTAATCTTTTTGGCATGCCTGATCAATCCCTGGTAATCTTCTGCACATGACGTCCAGCATTTATTGCACAAGATTATGTGACTGAACGTTACAATTAAAGAAATAATTCATCTGGGTTGAAGAATAGACCTTGAGTTGTAAGGAAAAGTTAGTTCATCCTGGGATGGGCTATAAACCAGTCTGTGACTTAGAGAGAATGGTGAAATGCCATGTTCATCTCATCCATATACAATTTACGAAATATCTGTTATCTGTCTTCACAAACCTCATCAAGTTACTGTATGAAAAGAGCCATTCAGAGTCCCAAAAAGGAGTTTGTGCAGTTCTGTAAATGAGTAATATATCATGTTAAGTTAAATTCACAGGTATTTTGATTTGATGATCGGACTTACATTTAAGTTGAAATGTTTTTACAATGGTATACCATGTAACCAAACTTTTTGTGAATTTTAAAAGATGTATATTATATAGATTTTTTAAATATGTATATATATTTGCAGCTAGGCCTACCTATACTCAATGATTCCTCTAATGACTTTCTTTTATGATTTAAATGGCGGTCACCAAGCGTTTGCAGTGGTTCTCCATCAGCAGGTCCACCTTTTATCCTCCTGTCATCCAATTAACTGGCTGGGTCAGACAGATACTCAGAGGTGCGAACAGTGAAGGTGTTATAACTGTGTTTATGGCGCTTTAAACAACACGATCTTCTTACATTTTATGTTGCTGAAAGATCCCTAAGGTCCTCCACAGCTTCCATCTCCCCAAAAAACTGTGAGTAACAATCTATCCATCTATAATTATGTTTATGATGCACACATACACAGTTAATCATACACATTATGTTTTAAGAAAAGTGAATATGTCTGGTATATTGTTTACATTGAAGTTTATTTTGTAGAAACTACAGAGAATAAATGCAATTCAAGGAAGTAGGGAAATTGTGTAAACAAACATTTTCATCGCACATTTACACAACAAATGACATGGTTTTCCATCCAACGCAGTGTTCTTATTTAACAGTGGTCGCTACCGGAGGGGGTACTGCCGGAGGGGTAGTGACCACTGGGGTAGTAGGAGCAGCAATAGTTGTAGCTGCAGTGGTCGCTAGCCGTTTTAACAGCTCAAGGATAATCTGAATCAACTGGGTGTTAACGGCCTGCTGGTTGTTGTTGTTGTTGTTCTGCAAGAAAATCAGAGAGTCATTGTCAAATAAAGCAGAGGAGTAGCTAGGGAATTGTATATCATTTCACAATCAAGTGTTTGTTGAACTTCAGAGGATAGAGAAAACAGTCACCTCATTTGAATTTGAGTCAGAGTCAGAGTCAGAGCCAGAGCTTGAGCGAGCAAGTCTTTTGTGCTCGGTGTCCATCTGTAGGGAAAGCCACAATTATGATACTGCCTTCATTTTTCTATAACAATTCAAATACTTTTATCACGGTCTGAGAAGAAAAGTACTGATATTAAGTTTGAAAATGTTACACTTGCAGAATGAGCCAGAGCCAGGCTCAGGAGGCATCCAAGAACAAGAGCTAGCTTCAGCATGGTTACAGTGATGATCTGTTAGAAGGAAGAAATAAAGAGTGATGCAGGTTTTCTAAAATATGAGCAAATTCCCACTTAGAAGAATAGAAGGAAAATATATAATTACCTTCAATTCTTCACAACTTCAGAAGATTGTCTCGTAGAGAGTCAAGGAGGTTTTTGAGTTTCTCTGAGTGTTGAGCTTTGCTTATATACAGGTACAGGAGTGGGTGTCCTCTCATTAGCAAGGTAACAACAATGTTGGCAAACTGCAAATATTAGGAAATCTCCCTCCTCCACATTTCAAGGTGTGGATCAGAGATGGAAACCAAACACCGTATGATGGTGTGTTGCATTCATGTAATACCTCATATCATAAATGATTACAGTTAATCTAATTAGTCTAGTGTTGAAAAATTAAGAAAACAAATGCAATGAAATCTGTAAATGTAATCTCCTGCGTTGAATCCCTTCTGCATATGTTTCGGCAAGACACGGCTGAAAAGAACATTTATAATAAAAATTGAATTATCTTTTCTTTTTTTTTACATTGGGCAAAACCCCAGCCTTTTTGTGACTCAGGATGAATGTCTGTTTATAATAAAAACACATTTGAAAAGCTGTCACACTGAAATAGCTGCAGCAAAATGATATATAAGTGAATGATACCCAGTAATTATTACAGATGTTTGATCAGCTCTGTGTTTTTCAGTGTGTGATGTTGTACTCAGAATCATCTCCTACAGTAAATGATACAGTCCTAATCATTCCAGGTCAATCAAACATGTGGGTCATTTCACTTTATTTTCTGGTGTAACTACTCAATAAACTTTATGAATTGAAAACATGGATCTAGCATGTGTCTTTCTTAAAATGTATAATGACATCTATCTATCTATCTATCTATCTAGTTATTCCACTCATGGCAATTATTATATAACAAAGCAGAAATGCAATACTTGTTGTTTTGCATTGGGCACAACCCCAGCCTTTTCGTGACTCAGGATGAATATCTTTTTACAATAAATGACATTTGACAAGCTTTCACACTGAAATAGCTGCAGCAAAACACTTACAAAAAAGGATTGAATGCAATTGTTAATAAAACAAATTGCTTGCAGAAATGTCCCTTAACACAATATTATATTACCCATTACACGTGTCTTTGAAAGACCCTGAAAAAGTGTCATGTTGCCAATGAGAACTCCTTTTGACTGTTCATTCAAAGCTACACATGAGTGACGACTTGAGTACAGACCCGGGGGGCATTAGACAAACACGCCACGCCTGATCTTCAAACATACTTACTACAAATTACAATAATGAGATGTAAATATAGATTAACATGTGTCAAATAACCCCAAACCAAGGTGTTGCCATGGGCACAAAAGGGGTTATTCAAAGAGTATGTAATAGAATCCATCATATTATAATGTGAAGGTAAAATTCCACATGCAGTTCATTTAGTTAACAATTGCAGTCCAGTCATCCTTTGTTGGAGAGTTTCTCTGAAGTCATTCATGGATTTAGATGGATAGACTGTATCTATGTGATGAAATGTGTTTTGCAAGAAAGCTGTCACAAGTCAGCTGGGGTTTAGCCCAATAACAAAAAGAGAGCAATGCAATTCTGTTCGAAATATGTTTAATATTTGTAACCTATCTCTTGCCAACAAATATCAAAATAGTCAGCAATTCATCTAATTTATCCCATTGCCTCCAGTGTTCTTCCACTCTCTGATAAGCCTTTGAATTAAATTCATTTTTAGAGTCACAAAACAATGTATCCTATTATGTTTTCCAACCAAACTGTCTCCAGGAATACACGCTGTTGTCTTAGCATTCACACATATCATTCTCATCCTCTTCAGATACCTCCAGAAATGTTTTACATGCTGTAGACAGTGGTGAAATGTTTATATTATATGATGTACAAAGCTGGCTCAGGTAGTCTCACAAGTAGAGAGTCCATGCATGACATTTACTTGATTACATCTCTGTCTGATTGGCCAACACAGAAGGGTGTAGTGTAAACCTACTAAACCTAGATAACAGTGTTAATATACAATGTTTGCTGATTATGAAAACAAATCCATTTGATATATGTATGTTCATTCAGATCTAAGCTATTAAATTAATGCAACTTATCATAAATCTAGGAGTGTTTTCAATCTTTGATCATTAGCAACACCTTCAAATGTGGTGGTAGAAATAACAATTTCCCAACCTTGCTGTTTGGTAATGGGATGACATGCACTCCTGTTACTGTACTGTATATAAGGAAAGCTCAACATTCATAGCAACTCAAAAACCTCCTCGACTCTCTGTGAGATAAACTGCTGAAGGTGCAAAGATTTGAAGGTAAATATATATTATCTTTCTGTACTTTATATGTGAGGCTGGTGGTGATTTTGCCAATTTTGTAGTAAATGCATCAGTCTTGATTTGTTCCATTGACAGTGTGATCACTGTAACCATGCTGAAGCTAGCTCTTGTGCTTGGATGCCTCCTGAGCCTGGCTCTGGCTCGTCCTGTGAGTTTAATATGTCCATTCTCAATATCATTTATGATTCGTATCCGATAACAGTCAGTTTCAAATTTGCAACTTGTAAATTTATTTTCCAGAATGACATGGAGCATAAACGACTTGCTCGTTCAAGCTCATCTGAGTCAAATTCAGGAGAGGTGAGTGCTTTCTTTAACTTCTCTAATTCAACATTCAACACACCTATATGTCAAATACTGAAGAATTCCTACACATTTGAATCTGAATGTTTCTGATTTTCTTGCAGAGCACCACCAGCGCAATCACAACCCCCAATATTGCCTCACTCATACAACTACTGCTGCGGCTACTTAGTGGGAACTGAAATGTCACCTATATATAAGTGAATGATACCCAGTAATTATTAGATGTTTGATCAGCTCTGTTTTTTTCAGTGTGTGATGTTGTACTCAGAATCATCTCCTACAGTAAATGATACAGTCCTAATCATTCCAGGTCAATCAAACATGTGGGTCATTTCACTTATTTTCTGGAGTAACTACTCAATAAACTTCATGAATTGAAAACATGGATCTAGAATGTGTGTCTTTCTTAAAATGTATAATGATATGAGATATAAATATATCTATCTATCTATCTATCTATCCATCTATTTATTTATTAGTTAATTCCACTCATGGCAATTATTATAAAACAAAACATGTACACATTTTGTGTAGCCCATAATGGAAAGGAGCAGGGATAAGCCAATCTTATTGAACCTATACCTTATTTAAAAGAACATTTAAAAAAGGTAATACAAATTATAGGAGCCGTTTAAGTTTATTGTTGGCATGTTATATTATTTTGTTTAGTTTTATAATGCTATATTATTTTTGAACACTTGGTGGTGTGGGTTAGCTGCACCGGGGTATAAATAAGGTCATAGGTGACCGGAAAGGCAACAGAACACAGGTAGAGGAAGAGCACACTATTCTAACCACATCACGGCAGATGCTCACAGCTACTGAAAACAATCATCAACCCATTCAACTCGTACAACACTGAATGAACATCAAACTAAACTGCATTCAACGACCCAAAATCATCTGTATGTTCTGTGTAAAGATCACTCTTAACCTCACCTGTATCTACCGAACCTATGTACTTTTATGCACATTTTTGTTTCTCATACATATGTAATAAAAGAAAAATATATATTTGGTCATATTTTTTTTATATTTTATTTGTCAAATAGTACGCATGAAGTTAATTTGATCCCAATGTTTGATGTAAGTAGAATGATAAAGACACCATCATACAGTTTAACAAGCGACAGAAACAACAGAGCTGACGTTGACAAACAGTGATTTAATACTTTTATTCACTTATTGCTTGTTCTTTTTACATTGAGTTACTATAAAGTAGCTGCAGTAGTTGTAGTAGTTGTTGAGTTAACATATTGGGGTCAACAGTTGTGGGCACCCCATCCTGGGTAGTCACCATACTCATTTGAATCAAAACAATGTTGAATAATAACATTTAACTTGTGATAATTAGAAACAAGTTGCCATCAACACATCAACATTGATTTACAGATTTTATGAGGACCAAAATATATTTTCAATTGTATATATACAGCTAGTTTCAACATTATAAGACGAACGAAAATCTGAAGACACAGAAGCCTTCATTTAAGTTGTTACTGGGGTGTAACGGTTCACAGAATTCACGGTTCGGTACGTACCTCGGTTTGGGGGTCACGGTTGGGTACGGGTTCGGTACAACAAGAAAAAGCAACAAAAAAAAGTCCCAAATCCAATAATTCCAGGTTTGTTTTTTATTTATTTTGAACAGTAGTGCAAGTTTCAGTTTAAAAATAAAGGCACTTTAACATTTTGAATAATTAACTTTCAATAAAAGCTGGGGTAGACAAAACGCTTTGGATCACGTGATGACACCGGCGAGCTGAGCGGAGTAGTCGGGTGCAGTGTTCCGGATTAACTTGTTTCCCGATCAACTTGTTTTCCCGATCAACTCGTTTCCGTGGGGTGCGTGGCTTTCGACTGAAATACACATTTCCATCACTTTTCTTTCTGTCGTTTGGTATATTTGGCTTCTTAGGAACACGTTGATGCAACATCCAGTACCAGTGTGTGAGGTTGTGATTACATGGCGATAAGCGGAAGCGAAGCGAGGGACTACAACAAGACAAACGAGTTTCTCGAATAAATCATTTAAACCAGCTATTGTTGCCAGACTTATTACGGAATACCGTTGTTAATGTCCAAGTCCATCTGTGTATAACCTTCAGACAGCCTCCAAGTGAAGCACGACGGTGTTTACTCACAGTTGTGAAAGCAGCGTGGAGAAGTCTTCATCTGTGTTAAACTGTGATCCTCCCAGGGAACTGGGACTCGCCCAGGTTAAAATGTGACCCCCGCCCAGGTTAAAATGTGACCCGCCCAGGTTAAATTGTGTACGATTTCTGTGGCTATCTACCAGCGATCATGTTTAATATGAAAGACTACCCACAACATGTATCCCTTATTAAAAACGGTATTGTGCAGCACTCATCCAGATAAGATGTGACTGTTACCATCGTTTTGCAAAGATAGCAAGCAGAAATGTCATTGGGGATATTTAGACTTTAAAATGCTGCTTGGTCGTGAATGTTGGTGTCGGCAAACAATATTAACGAATCCTCTATTCAAACATAATATTCAATGTGCATCGACATGAAAATAACAAAAAAGTTCATGCTGGACCAAAACCCCGAGTCCCAACAGTAAAAATCAATCATGCCCTGCGCGTTATGAGTGCGCCACGAAACATCACGTCCTAACAGATCACCACAGCTCATTTTGTTACATTAACATTGTCAACAAGTTCTAGAAAATGCAACCCGACATCATATTGATAATAATATATGATAACAAATGTAAGACTGACAACAATAAATAGTTTGTAAAGGATTTATTGACGTGAATGTTTTGGAACAGTGAACACTTAACACAGAAATCGTAACAGTTTGACCTGGGCGGGTCACAGTTTAACCTGGGCAGGTCCAGTTCCCTGGGAGGATCGGTTTAACACAGATGAAGACTGCTCCATTCAACACGTCCTAACTGATCACCAGAGAACAATAAATCAAGTCGCTGTGTTGATGCCTGTTACATCACATTACATTGCATTTAGCTGACGCTTTATCCAAAGTGATTTACAATAGTATTCACTGTTCAAAACTATCACATCAATAAATCCTTTACTAACTATATTGTTGTCAGTCTTACATTTGTAATCATATATTATTATCAATATGATGTCGGGTTGCAATTTTTCTAGAACTTGTTGACAATGTTATGTAACACAATGAGCTGTGGTGATCTGTTAGGACGTGATGTTTAGTGGCGCACTCATAAAGCGCAGGGCATGATTGATTTTTACTGTTGGGACTCGGGTTTGAGTCCAGCATGAACTTTTTTGTTATTTTCCATGTCGATGCACATTGAAAATTATGTTTGAATAGAGGATTCGTAATATTGTTTGCCGACACCAACATTCATGACCAAGCAGCATTTTAAAGTCTAAATATCCCCAATGACATTTCTGCTGCTATCTTTGCAAAACGAGGTAACAAGTCACATCTTATCTGGATGAGTGCTGCACAATACCGTTTTTATAAGGGATACATATGTGGGTAGTCTTTCATATTAAACATGATCGCTGGTAGATAGCCACAGAAATCGTAACACAATTTAACCTGGGCGGGTCACAATTTTAACCTGGGCGGGTCCCAGTTCCCTGGGAGGATCACAGTTTTAACACAGATGAAGACTTCTCCACGCTGCTTTCAAAACTGTGAGTAAACACCATGTGCTTCACTTGGAGGCTGTCTGAAGGTATACACGATGGACTTGGACATTAACAACGATATTCCGTAATAAGTCTGGCAACAATAGCTGGTTTAAATGATTTATTCGAGCAACTCGTTTGTCTTGTTGTAGTCCTCGCTGTTCGCGTCCGGATATCGCCATCGTAATCACAACCTCACACACTGGTACTGGATGTGCACAACGTGTTCCTAAGAAGCCAAATATACCAAAAGATGTATGTAAACGACAGAAGAAGTGATGGAAATGTGTATTTCAGTCGAAAGCCCACGCACCGCACGGAAACGAGTTGATCGGGAAACAGTTGATCGGGAAACAAGTTAATCCGGAACAACCGGCGGTAATCAGACTTATATGATTTAACCAAAACTGAAAGTCTCAAAGTGTAATGCGCAGTCAGTTCTATTAGTGTGTAAAAACATCTGCGTCTAAAAGTAGTTTGACCAGAGCTAGAGCAAAGAAGACAGCGGCCTCGTGGCGGAAATGTTTTGGTGAAGAGGAACACGTCCCCAAGTGGCTAGTCAAATTGCTTTCTGAAATACAAAGCGTTAAAAGAAACCTGTAACGTAAGGTTTGAACAATCTGGACAAGGCTATTGTTCAGTTGAAGAAAGACTCTAAGGCCACTTATCAAGGAATAAAACAACGCAGGAGAAGCGTATTAGCGAGATAGAGGATCATCAAGCCAATTCCCAATGGAAGACCAATGATTGATCTGTCCAAAGAAGTCAAAGCCCTCCAGGGTAAAATGCTGGATCTGGAAGCTAGAAGTCGGAGAAATAATCTCATCCTAGCCGGCATCCCCGAGGGTAAAGAAGCCGGTGGCATCTCCCCACTACTGGATAAAATTCTCCGACACTTCCTGAAGCTGAGTGACACAATCCCCGCACCTGAGATAGAGCGTGCCCACCGGCGCTCTGCGTCCCATCCCGGACCCTGGGCACCCTCCGCGGCATATCATCATACGTTTCTCAGATGGGAGCGATAAGAACGAGGTTGTTTAAGACGCTGGCGTCTGCTAAAGGAAAGCTGACATGGGACGGACATGATCTTCGCATGTTTCAGGATTTCCCAATGGAGATACAAGCGCCAGCGGGAGTTCATACAGAGAGCTCCGTAGCATACTGCGGCAAAGAAAACTTACGGCACGGCATCCTGTACCCTGCCAAGACTGATCGTAAACCATCAACGAGTAGACTTTCATATTCAAAGAAGCTGAGAAAGTTCTAAAAGAAAGAGACCTGATTTATTTGGGATGTGACATTACCACAAGACTGTGAGTTGGGCCTACGCCCCCACCGCAACGCGCACACGCGCACAATACACACACAATCATTTACACTGACCAC
The DNA here is from genome assembly GCF_902827175.1 of Gymnodraco acuticeps. Lineage (NCBI taxonomy): Eukaryota > Metazoa > Chordata > Actinopteri > Perciformes > Bathydraconidae > Gymnodraco > Gymnodraco acuticeps. The sequence goes on along the minus strand of NW_022990106.1, from coordinate 71,124 downwards.
ACACGCATGCCCGCACATACACTGACTCATAGTCCGCACACACCCTCATTAGGATTTTGATGGCAGGCTATAGACTGTAATGTAAGTTAACCCCCAACTAGTTAGCAAAGTTGTGGTTAATGGCAGACAAAATGAATAGGCCAATAGGCTATTGAAGGACTTGGATTAACTCTCCGCACCTGAGCTCCGCGGCTCTTCTTTTTCTTCACGGATAGAGATGGAGACTTTCCTCCATCTCAATTTATTTCCTCGTATTGCCTTTTGGCAATATATTTTTTTTTTTTGTGTGTATGTGTGTATTGTTAGGGGGGGAAGGGTGGTAGGATCTCTATGTTTTATGTAATCTTGTGTTGTAATTTTCTACGGTCTTGTGTTGTTGTTTATATATTACCCCTCCCTATTTAGAGAAGAGAATGGACGTCCATTCTCATGAGACGTCTGACAGTGGTGCGGTTACCCAAAGTGACAGACCTAATTTTACCTCTATCTAGAGGCAATGGACTTCCACTCTCGGGAGAGGACCTCCAGCATGTGTTTCCTGAAATGGGGACTCAGAGGACAGGCTGGCTTCACAGCACTATGTAACCCAGGAAAGAAGCTTGAAACCTGTCCATTCATCCACATTTGACTCATGAAATGTAGAGCAGAGTCACTGCTGTAAGCAGGGTCCCCACGCACACAGGCAGAGATCCAGGGTCAGGCAACATGGCTTTCTTACCCAGCAATAAGTGGTGTGAAAGCTGGGTAAAAGTTTATGTGAATACAGGGAGGGAGAGACCCAGCGCAGCAGCAGCAGCAGCAGGCTGTGACCCAGACAGAGAGCTCCTTCCAGCACCTCACTCTCCCACCCAGAGGACAGGCTGCTTCACAGCACTATGTAATCCAGGGAAAGAAGCTTGAATCCTGGGTATGTCAGTGTTAAAAAAGTGCATAAAACTGGTTTAATTACCCAGCAATAAGTGTGTGAAAGCTGGGTAAAAGGTGATGTGAACAGAGGGAGAGAGCACATTTCCAGGGCATTTCACAGGCACATAGGCAGAGATCCAGGGTGATGCACATGGGTCAGAAAAAAGTCTAAGTTAACTTTTGGAAGAACCAGAGAAACAGGGTGAAAATTGATCAAATGTATCACAAAATAGTGTCTCTTAAGGCGGATATAGTCCCCTGACAACTGCCGTTACATTCCTCCAGAGTCAGAAAAAGTCTAAGTTAACTTTGGAAGAACCAGAGAAAAGGGGTGAAAATGAATAATTGTACCACCCAAAATAGTGTCTCTTAAGGCGGGTAAAAGTTATGTGAATATGGGGTGACGTATATGGACACTTGAGCACCAGCAAGACCCCCACCCTCCATAACCTTTGCACCAGCGAACCTGGAAAAAAAAACAGGACCGAGTTCCCCCGGGCGCTCGCAGAGACCCACGCGGGGCAAGGCGGGTCTTTTCCTCCTCAGAGTTTGCCTTCACGACCACGTCACCCACGTCTCCTACGTGCCCAAGAAGGGCAGGAACGTGGTTCTCTTGAGCACGCGCACACAGGTCAGCCTCCCCGAGATCAGCGAGCGCGCTGACGAGAAGCCGCGCGTCGTCCTCTGACTACAACCGCAACAAGGGAGGCGTGGACAACCTGGAACAAGGTTGATCGGCGCCTACAGGTGCAGGAGGAATGACCGCGCGCTGGCCCCTGATGGTCCTTCCACAACATCCTGGACGTGTCCTGTGTTTAGAGTCGGAGAGGTCCTGATAATTTATTCCGTAAATTTACTCTGACCTACTATTGACCCTTTCCGAAGGTTATTGAGTCTATGTAAGTTTGCTGCTTGGCTCAGATCCACCAACGTCAGCAAGATCTCACCTCTATAACCCACCGAAGAACCAGGTTCAATTAAACTGCTGTTTCAATTCAGACAACTCTTTTTTTAATCTGTTTAAGGGATCCCGAAGGATTTTTGATATCAGTAAATGGAGTGTGCTCCTACCTAAAGTTGTGTGTGGCAGGGTGCAATCTTACCTTTGAAGCAGGAGAGGAGGGCACAGGTGTCTTTTAATTATCCCAATCCAACTGGTGGGATTCAGTTTATTTGAAAGAAAAATAGGTCCAAACTAATACAGGTTTTTACCTTCTCTCTTTACAACATTATAATCATACTAAAAACCTGGTGCTGTGATCATGTTCAAATGAAACTTTAATTCACAGTCTTACATTTATTACCAAAATGTTTTAATTCCAACTGCCCATTTCAGTTGTGACATTTTAAAATTCTCCAGATAGAATTTAGAGGTATTTCCTCGTAAAAAGACCGGTGACCATAAAAAGCGCTTCAACTTTCCATTCACCAATCAATTCACATCAGTTTCATACCGTTTTTTGTTCCGACTAGGCAGACGGCGGGTATAACATTCAAAAAACACATTCCTATCCGCGCAGGTTTCGGAGGAAGATTTCCTCACAGGTCGCGGGTTATAATATTCATAGTACACTTTTTCCGACACAGACGGCGGATTAACCTTTCAAAAACACATTCCTATCCCGCCAAGGTTTCGGAGGAAAGAAGGGTCCTCACAGGGTCGCGGGTTATAATATTCACAAACACATCTCTCATCAAATCATTCCACTCAGCCAACAACCAAGAAATTCGAGAGATATTTACCCCGTCTGGGAGAACCTTACCGAGAGCTAGTTACACCAGTTTGAGAGCACACAGCCTACCGGGAGAGAGTCTACCAGGGGAAAAACCCCCCTCTCTCTCTCTCTCTCTACTAAAAAACCAGTCGCTTTATGCTAAAAAAAACTGGATCGAAAACCCAAAAAAACAAACTCCTCCTCTACACAACACCCAATTCATTTGAAAACTGCGCAATGGCCCATAATGTACAAGGCTGAAAAAAGAGGTAACCACAAAGCGATATTTAACTGAAAACACTAGGGAAATGTTTACCTCAGAATTTTTCTTCCACACTTGCCCCTGCCAACATCTCAGTAAATGAGCTAGTAGATCATTTTAATTCAAAAATTAAAATGTTATAGATGCCATTGCTCCAACTAAGGGTAAAGGAAGTGTCTGGCAAGAAAATATCTCCATGGAGAAGGCCATGAGCGTGAAAACAGAAAAAAGAGAATGTCGAAAAGCTGAAACGCAGGTGGCGAAAAACAAATCTCCAGGTTCACTTTGAAATCTATAAAGAGAGACTTGGCCCTTTATAATTTGGAATTGAAAAACGCACGACCAATCGTTCTTCTCTGGACATCATTACCAAAAAACAAAAAACAACGCACGCGTGCCTTGTTTGCTACCGTCGACAGACTACACTAACCCCCCAGTGTCAGTAGCCTCTGAATTTCTATCCACCAGGGCGTGCAATGATTTTGCCATCCTTTTTCACTGACAAAATTCAGAAAATCAGACAAGCAGTCAGTGCCCTCTGCATCAGGAACAGCAAATGTGTTGTCCCTATCTCCACTTAACACCAATTCAGACATCATGACACAATTCCATCAGATTAATGATAAAAACCTAGAGGACATTATTCACTTCTGAAATCCCTCCTCCTGCTGCCTTGATATTATTCCAACAGGATTTTTTTTCAAAGATGTTTTTCCTTGCATGGCCTCAGATCTACTTCATATAGTAAACAAATCTCTTCACTCAGGTATTTTTACCACAGGCCCTGAAAACTGCAGTCATTAAACCGCTCTTAAAAAAGAATAATCTAGATGCTTCAGTAATGAACAATTACAGGCCCATATCAAACCTCCCATTTCTAGGTAAAATCATTGAAAAAGTTGTTTTTCAAACAGTTGAGTAATTTATTGCATTTAAATGACTGTTTTGATGTGTTCCAGTCAGGCTTTCGTCCAAACCACAGCACTGAGGACTGCTCTTGTAAAGGTCTTCAATGACATCCACTTAAACACAGACAGTGGCAGAACTTCAGTGTTAGTATTATTAGATCTCAGTGCTGCGTTTGACACTGTTGACCACAGCATATTACTAGACCGACTGGAAAAACTGGGTGGGGACTTTTCGGAAACAGTTCTGAATTGGTTTGAAATCCTACTTAAAGGACAGAAACAACTTTGTTTCTATAGGTAAATACACATCTGAGTTGACAATATGACATGTGGGGTTCCTCAAGGCTCCATCTTGGGGCACTCTTCTCTTTAACATCTACATGCTACCACTGGCTCAGATAATGAAGAACAACAAAATAAGTTACCATAGCTATGCAGATGACACCACAAATGTACGTAACAATTTCACCAGGAGACTATGCTCCAATTCAAACACTGAGTAAGTGCATTGAACAAATCAATGACTGGATGTATCAGAACTTTCTCCAATTAAACAAAGATAAAACTGAGGTAATGGTTTTTGGAGCCAAGTCAGAACGTATAAAAGTTAGCGCTGAGCTTCAGTCTGCAATGTTCAAAACAACAGATAAAGCCAGAAATCTAGGTGTAGTCATGGACTCTGACCTGAGTTTCAACAGTCACATTAAAACAGGTTACTAAATCAGCCTACTATCACCTAAAGAATATATCTAGGATTAAAAGACTAATGTCACAGCAGGATTTGGAAAAACTTGTCCATGCTTTTATCTTCAGTAGACTGGACTACTGTAATGGTGTCTTCACAGGTCTCACTAAAAATCTATTAGAAAGCTGCAGCTAATTCAGAACGCTGCTGCTCGAGTCCTCACTAACACTAAGAAAGTGGATCACATCACTCCTGTTCTGAAGTCTTTACACTGGCTTCCTGTGTGTCAAAGAATAGATTTCAAAATACTGCTGCTGGTTTATAAAGCACTGAATGGTTTAGGCCCAAAATACATTTCTGACCTCCTGCTAAATTATGAACCATCCAGATCTCTCAGGTCTTCAGGGACTGGTCAGCTTTCTGTCCCAGAGTCAGCAACTAAACATGGAGAAGCAGCGTTCAGTTATTATGCTCCAAATCTCTGGAACAAACTCCCAGAAACCTGCAGGTCCGCTGCAACTCTGACTACTTTTAAATCCAGGCTGAAGACTTTTCTTGTTGTCGCTGCTTTTTAATTAAACTATTCATATCTTAGACTGCACTGTAACTTTTATCCATGTACTTTTTTTTTCTTTTTTTTTTCTTTTTTTTTTATAATGTTTAATTGCACTGTAACTTTTATCCATGTTTTTTTTTCTTTTAATGTTTATTTTATTAGCTTTTCTTTTTAATGACTGATTTTTAAATGCCATTTTCTTAATCTCTTTCATTTTTTGTAAAGCACTTTGAATTGCCTTGTGTTGAAAAGTGCTATATAAATAAACTTGCCTTGCCTTGCCTTGAAACATGTCTCAACATGTTCCATAGCTTTATGACATGAGACACACCTTCTTATGTTAGGGTGAAAAGGACATGAACTCTTTTTGGCCTCTAATGTTTCTCCTTTAGCCTGGAGTCCCCCCTCCCTGTGGACTGCTGCCAGAGGAGAGGAAGAAAACGGCCTACTGTTTTGTTTATACTATAACTATAGAAAAACCTAAAATATGAAGCATTTTCATTGTGGGTTATACAAGAATATAATTGATTATATTTGATTATAACTAACTTTCGTTTTTAAGTATTAAACATACTATGAAAACTCACAACACCCTCTTTCAAAAACGCAAGTTATCAAAATAGCAACAGAAAAAAATTGTAAGCACATACATATTCAAAAACCGTCAAGAAGCATTCTCATTATGGGTTTATACAAGAATATGATTGATCATGTATGATTTATTAATTACTTTCGTTTTTAAGTATTCACTTCATACCATGATCTCAATTAACTTTCGTTTTAAGTATTCACTTCATATGAAGATCTCAACACCCTCTTTTTTCAAACGCAAAGTTATCAAATAATCAACAGATAAAATCGTAAACACACATACATATTACATCCGTAAAACTCCAAGCATCAATATCATGAAAAGTTCTTCAGTATGTGTAATCAGGACGACCTTTGATGAACCTGGTGTGAAAAAACACCGAAAAACATAGTACCGTACAGGAATGTCCTTGGGCGAGGGGGCCCATCTGTTGTAGACTCCTAAATCCATGTTGCTATCTGATGTAAATCCTTGACCCTGACCATGGAGGGGTTGCAGTTTTTCGCTGGACGACATCTCCAAACGAAAACCAGATAACTCGGTCGACAGTTGTTATGGGTTTTTAGACCTCGTCAATAATCGCTCATGACTTTGTGACAAGGTCAATGAGTCCCCACACAATGATAGCACAAACGAGGAACCAGAGGCATATGAAACAGCTTAGCTGGCACTCGCTCATGACATTCTGTGTGTGCAGTGTGAGATTAGGTGTATGCGGTGCCAGTGTGGTGCTGGTGGTACTTGTTGTCGTCTTTCGTTGGTGACTAGGACACATCACTTGTTGTCGTCTTTCGTTGGTGACTAGGACACATCACTTGTTGTCGTCTGTTTCTACCGTCTCTCCTGGCCTGTGACTACGACCTTGCAGTGGCTGGCGTGGACCCACGTGGCTCTCTCTGTGACCTTGACCGCTGTCTGGGTGATGAGGAGCACCTGGTAGGGACCTTGCCAACGGTTGGATTTCCCAGCTCTTTCTCCGGAAGTCCTTGACCAGCACGAAGTCGCCGGGTTGGAGATGATGAAGTGGACCAGTGGCAGGGGGTAGGTAGGGTTTGCTGCTACCTGGCGTCTGATATCTGACCATGCAGTTATCAGGTAGTCGTCATCCTTTTCTGGGAAATCCACTGCGATCTGAGTGGCTCAGCGGGTAGAGATGCAGCCTGTCCCACAGAGCTGGAAGAATCATCCTCCTCCTCTGGCGGGGTCATAGGTGACTCAGCCGCTGATCCATTCTGCCACCAGTTTTCTGGTTTCAGGCCTTAAGCCTGGAGTAGTTCCGCTTGGCAGGTTCAATTCCTCTTGGTAGATTCCAGAGGTACTAATATCATCCATATAGTTATGATCATACACGTATGCGACCTCTGATTCATTAATAATTGTTTCATTTGAAACAATTTCCCCCAGGAATCCTTCCAAGGGGTCTGGTACTCCATGTTCCTCTGGAATTTCTATTGACAGCAAGGACATCTTTTGGCTTGGGCACCCGAGGAGACCTCTGAATCAGATCGCTTTTTTCTCTTACGAGTCTCCTCCTTTTCACCGCTTGCCCCTTCCGGTCCTTCTGCACAGGTTTCCTGGGTCCAGGAGTCTACTTGGCTTCACTTGAGGCACTGTGACTGAAGTTTCCCCGCTAGGCAGGTTCAAATCCTCTTGGTAGATTGCTGAGGTATTAATCTCAACAATATAGCTAAAATCAAGTTTAAATAATTTCTCTGATTCATAAAAAGTTGTTTCAGTTAAAATAAAAACTTCCCCAAGGGTTTTCTCAAGAGAGTCGTGTATTCCATTTTGCTCTGGAATTTCTATATACAGCAAGGTGATTGTTTCTCCTCTTACTCAGTTGGCCTCTAATGGCAGAAAGCACTGGGCCATAATTACTCTTATCAGTTTAACGACCTGACAGCCCCTACACCTTCATGCTGTGTGAGAACCAGCAAAAAAGAAGGAGAGATGTGCTCAAAAAAATCGAATTTAAATGAATACTCTTTTAGGGTGTAAGCGTATAACAATTAAAAATAACTGAAAAGAAAACTAATAGTGTAAAGTTAAAAAACAATGAGAAAAATAATATAAAGGTTATTTTCCATTTCCTCTTTGATACTGTGGTATTCTCCATTCAAGCTCTAATGATCCATATGCTAATAGACAGAGTTTCGTCTTGCCATTTTTCTGCATAATTCACTATAGATTCTAACAGTTCTACTGCTAAATCCTTTGCATTGGAGCTATTGCTTGTTACTCAGATTTAAATTCCCTCTTTTGCTCTATCGAATATCCCTTGTTACAGAATTTACCAAGACAAATTCTAACTTATTGCGGGAAGATCCCACAAAAAGCCATCCTCTCCTGTGGAAGAAAGCACATTAACTGCCACGTGTGTGTGCAAAACATGTCATGTGATGTGAGACTGATAGCATCAACAGTGGATGGGTAGGCCGCAGTCATATTCCTATCTGGATTCTAAACTCAGTTGGCTTGGGTGAACCGGTCCTCTCCTCTGGAGTGAAACTACTTTCCCAGAAATTGACTTCACTGTATCCAAACGTTCTGATTTAGTTTTAAGCTAACCCTTCTCTGGACTTTGCCCCTTTCTGGTCACCCATACACGATTTCTGAATTTAAACGGAAAAGGTGTGATAGTTAGATATGACCTGACCTTTGCCCTATAGGTAGCTTTTCCATACTTATAGGAATATATTCAGCCTTGTCAAATTGATTGGAATGTCCCAATTTGTTTTACAGTTTTTTATACTCCACTCTTTGGCTGCTCTAATGCCTGATACTTATATGGTAAAGACCAGATAGGTGTGATTCCCTTTATCCTGCAAGGGTGACAAAAACTTTCTCATTTTTAAAGTGAGTGACATTATCCATTCCTACTTTCTCAGTTTTTAGGAAAAATACTTATATGTTCCACCATTTTTAGCAGACACTGTGTTCCAGTTACTCTGGTCAGAGGATAGACATGTTTATGACTCCCTCCATTTATCAAAGGTCACAAGGAAATACTTATTCCCACTGGGAGTGCGGGTCAGAAAAGGACCTGCTATGTCAGCACTAAAAATGGTTAGTGGTTCTTCCTCTATTATTTTAAGATGCTCAGGATGAACTTTCTTAAACCCATCCACCTCTACACATTGAAGACATGTTGACCATGGGTGTTGTAGGTGCAATCGCAGTTTTGGTAAGAGGATTTTATTGTGGAGACAATATTTCCTCATCTGAAATAGGCCCACATGGCCTAAACTGCTGTGTAATTCACGCACAACCTAAGGAGCTTCTTCAGGTGGTACGTGAATGCTTCCACCCTTTTTCCATATTCTAGGGAATATGGCAGTCCGGTGGTTAACTCGTCCCGTGCTTTAAGCAAGGTAAAACTTCTCTATTACCCTGATAGTTAAATTATATCTTATCTGTATGACTACGGACATGATTCCATTCTACATGCCTGCCTTTAACTCTGCAATAAGACCCTCAATAGATGGGCATGTGTCAGCGTTTCACCTTTCACATTTCTGAACTGCCTTTGTTCCCAATTATTAAGCTCTTCTTTACCTGCTTTTTAATAATAATCACTATCAGTAATAATACGGATGTGTGCTATTTTTCCTTTTTTAGCAAAAGGAAGTCCCTCAACAAATGGCCTTTTCCTCAGCAGGCTGTACCTGGTATTGCACCCTTTTGCTTGCAAAGTACTTCACCTGATTTAGTTTTCATTATAAAGGCCCAAGTGGCTGCTTGGTCACCTTTTCGCAAACTCCCATCTGTAAACAATGTTATCTGTGGATTAGCGGTTTTCTGTAAGGGTTTCAATGTTTCCCTTTGTGGCATACTTCCTGTGGTCCTCTGCACCCCACATCTGGATCAGACATTATCATCTTCCATTTTCTTCATCTACTCATCATTGTTTTTGCTCCCTGAACAGTTTGTTTAGTAGCTTCAGATATTGAAAAATAAAGAGTGTATATGCACATTTTGGTACCTTGAGACATTTCCCTCAGGGCTGGATACATTTTTAATGCAAGTGCAAGATGCTTCTCTTCAGGTGATAATTTTTCCTCTGTTCCTGATCAAGTCATGGACATGAATAACACAGATTTTCTATCACCCTGGTTCCTTATCTCCACATTGTTAGTTTCTGAGAATGGGTCTCAACATACTATTTTGGTTTTTGATATTTGATATTATTGTTCTGGTGTTAAAATAATTTTTTGAATCTCCCTCTTTTCTTAACAACTGGAGCTATGTTTATTTTAGATTCGACTTGGTTAAGAGTTGATTTATTCATTGGTGAGAGGAACACTATTTCCCTTGTGCTGGGTGGGGGATGGGTAGCTTGCTTTTGGGAGAGTTCCTTAAAATCTCCAGATCTTCCTCTGTGCTAAGGCCATAAAACTTTTAATGGTCTTTCGTGGTCTGCTCAAATGTTCTTCCCCTCCAGAGGTCACGCCTGTCTTTGACCCTGTGTGCTGCGTGTTTCTGCAGCACCTCGGGAGCAGAGAAAAGAGGAGACCTTTTTTCCAAAAGTGCAAGCTCCATTCATGAGCAAAATAGCACCACATTTAACTCTCATTGACTTGTTTTTAAAGCGTTCTTTAAGGCTTGAATTGAGTCTTCTGTTGTGTAACGGAAAATCCCATTCCCAAAAAGGGGTCAAAAACAAATAGTTTAGTTGATTTTGGTAAAGTATTTGAGCTTTAGCTTCGCAAAAAACTTTCTCATACTAGTTTTGAAGATATTGTTGGGGCTTGATATCTGCTGTTAGTTCCCACATAGGTTTTTTCTTAAAAGTACATTCAAAACAACCGGTATTTGTGGGTCATCTGATCACCACATTGCCTTCTGACAGTTTAATAGTCTTTATCATATTATCACACTGTGCTTGCATGCTAGGACCTATTCTCTTTGCCAGAGCTACTGCTATTTCTCCTGCATGTTTTAGCTTCCTATTAGCAGGGTTCATTAACATGGTTTGTTGATCCAGTTTTAGGATTTTTCCATATTTGACATTATTTATTTCCAACATTCCTTTTTCCTAAATATCATGTCTAACAATGTGTTTTCTTCTAGTCGTAGATGAGATACTCCTAAATGGCATTTTTGAGCTTTTATCCCTGTATGGTGGAGATAGGGTCTCAGACATTATACCACCTGCTTGTTGCTCTCTATCCAAACGGTAGTCTGACAGGAAACGTATTTTGGTCGAGGTACGCCCGTGGGTCTGGGCTAAGCTGACCAGGGCGGGCAGAAGCTCCGGATTTTGCTTCTGTGTATCCCCCCTGTGTGGTTGGCTCCGAGTCATTAAAAACTGCGTTCTAACCTCGTCTGCCATTTATTTATTTTTGTTTGTTTGTTTTAAAAAACAACACAAAAATGTATTTAAGGATTTACGTTCACTCTTTTATACACATGCAAGTTCCTAGGCTTTACTCCCGACGGGTGATCAGTCCGACTATACCGTCACTTGGTTCTAGGTTCTCTTTCTGGATTCAGCTAGTACATGCGGGTACCTCAGCTAAGAGTGTTATGTACCGAACTTCGAGTTTTTTCAACAGCATAGGGACCTTTAGACCTATGTTTATCTTTATTAAATCTCCCATTAACTCTTCCCCACGTTATGTTTTAACGCAAAAGTTCAAACCGCAGCTCTTTGTCAAGTCCTACCTATAAGTTTCAAAGTAATTGGACAGGTACCGAGCAGTGCTCCTACGGCTGACTTCACTATAGCCACCTAAACCTGTGTTAAAGGGACCACAGGGGCTTCTCAATTTGGCTAGGGGAAGATGAACCTACTTTAGCTTCTTTATCAGACAGCAATATCCGATATAATATAACCCTCAGTCCGGTGCAATAGTATCAACTTAAATTACTACACTTTTAGGTTTAATTATATATTCTAGGATTTGGGGTAGGTATTTTAACAAGACTTTCAGCCTGTATTTCGCTGATTTGTACTCATCGACTTTTTTCACTAGGTCGTTTTGGTTCTTGTATTTTGACTCTGTAAAAATATTACTTTTCACAGAGCCCCACGTTGGGCGCCATGTTTAGAGTCGGAGAGGTCCTGATAATTTATTCCGGTAAATTACTCTGACCTACTAATTGACCTTTCCGAAGTTATTGAGTCTATGTAAGGTTGCTGCTTGGCTCAGATCCACCAACGTCAGCAAGATCTCACCTCTATTAACCCCCCGAAGAACCAGGTTCAATTAACTGCTGTTTCAATTCAGACAACTCTTTTTTAATCTGTTTAAGCGATCCCGAAGGATTTTGATATCAGTAAATGGAGTGTGCTCCTACCTAAGTGTGTGTGGCAGGGTGCAGTCTTACCTTTTAAGCAGGAGAGGAGAGCACAGGTGTCTTTTAAAGTATCCCAATCCAACTGGTGGGATTCAGTTTATTTGAAGAAAAATAGGTCCAACTAATACAGGGTTTTTACCTTCTCTCTTTACAACATTATAATCATACTAAAAAAAAAACGTGCTGTGATCATGTTCAAATGAAACTTTAATTCACAGTCTTACATTTATTACCAAAATGTTTTAATTTCAACTGCCCATTTCAGTTGTGACATTTTAAAATTCTCCCGATAGAATTTAGAGGTATTTCCTCGTAAAAAGACCGGTGACAATAAAAAGTGCATTCAACTCTTTCATTCATCAATCAATTCACATCAGTTTCATACCGTTTTTTCCGACACAGACGGCGGATTAACATTCAAAAACCCATTCCTATCCGCCAAGATTTCGGAGGAAGAAGGTCCTCACAGGTCGCGGGTTATAAAATTCATACACTTTTTCCGACACAGACGGCGGATTAACCTGTCAAAAACACATTCCTATCCGCCAAGATTTTGGAGGAAGAAGGTCCTCACAGGTCGCGGGTTATAAAATTCACAAACACATCTCTCATCAAATCATTCCACTCAGCCAACAACCAAGAAATTCGAGAGATATTTACCCCGTCTGACAGAACCTTTACCGAGAGCTAGTTACCCAGCTCTCAAGCACACAGCCTACCGGGAGAGAGTCTACCAGGGGTTTCCCCCCCTCTCTCTCTCTCTCTCAAAAAACCAGTCTCTTTATGCTAAAAAAAACTGGATCGAAAACCCAAAAAAACAAACTCCTCCTCTACACCCAATTCAGTTGAAAACTGCGCATGCCCATAATGTACAAGGCTGAAACATGTCTCAACATGTTCCATAGCTTTATGACATGAGACACACCTTCTTATGTTAGGGTGAAAAGGACATGAACTCTTTTTGGCCTCTAATGTTTCTCCTTTAGCCTGGAGTCCCCCCTCCCTGTGGACTGCTGCCAGAGGAGAGGAAGAAAACGGCCTACTGTTTTGTTTATACTATAACTATAGAAAAACCTAAAATATGAAGCATTTTCATTGTGGGTTATACAAGAATATAATTGATTATATTTGATTATAACTAACTTTCGTTTTTAAGTATTAAACATACTATGAAAACTCACAACACCTGCTACAACGCCTTTGTCGTGTGGCGAGAGCTCAACCCCGGGTGGATGCCCGGCAAGCGCAACAAGAGGAGGGTGTTCCTGGAGCGGCTGGTGGCTCCGTTCATCGAGAGGAGGAAGCTTCTCCCTCGCACCGCGGCCTCGGTCGTGAAAGCCGTCCGCGCGGAAGGAGCTGGCGAACGGGCCCGCTGTGGCGGCGACGACGACGACGACGATGGTAACGGTGACGCGGGCCGCGATGCCCCCGCCGCTGCTGCTGCCTCCGCGCGCACGGACTCCCTGTTCTCCTCCTCCTCCTGCGCGTCCCGGCCCCGTGCCGAGGCGAGCAAGGGGAAGAGGTGTCAGATCTGCCCGTCCAAAAAGGACCGTAAGACGCACGCGGTGTGCTGCGGATGCGGCAGATACGTCTGCAAAAGCTGCGCGCTCGCCTCCTGCCCCGCGTGCGACGGGGGTTGCCCCTCGCGCGGCGATCCGTGAGCGCGGTGCGGTTTCGCAGTTTGACCCGGTAGAGGGGAGGACACGGGGCGTGTAGGGGATCGGAGGACAACGCGAGGGTTAAGGATCGAGGAGCGGACAGTGGAGCTGTATTACTCAAGGGCGCCGGAAGCGGGAGGGCCACGGGGCCATTGGCCCCCCCACTTTTCAGCCCTGCCCCACATTTTCGCAGCGGCAGTTGCCGCGGAACACTGAACAAATCCCGTTTGAATAATTCCCCTCTACTCCAAAGTCGCATCTAAAATGCGATCTGATCTAGCTGTGTATATTTTGTTATTTTTGATTGTTATATTCAATCTCATTAGCTACAGGCATTTTTGAAGCTTGTAAAGGGAAGATGAAATTATGAATGTAAGGCATATAGTAATCATAGATAACACGGCAGGGTCCGTTACAGTTTGTTTTTATCTGATTTAAAATAAACAACGTCTTGGCTTTCAGAATATTAAACTTGTTTCGGCAAATTCAGATGATAAATACAACTTTGAAGCTTGTTACGGCATAATTACAAGCAGAGAACGGAGTAACTTTACGTCACTGCAGGCATAACAACAGCCGGTGTTTCTCGTGAGTGTTTTCCCCGGGAAACAAACACAATTCACACAAACGCAAAAATACACAAACACACACGTATACACGCGGCGCGGAACACTGTACAAATCCCGTTTCAATAATTCCCCTCTACTCTAAAGTCGCATCTAAAACGCGATCTGATCTAGCTGTGTATATTTTGGGTTATTTTGTATTGTTATTAGGGCTGTCAAGTTAACGCGTTAATAACGCGTTAACGCAACAAAAAAAATGAACGCCACTAATTATTTTAACGCGATTAACGCATGTGTATTTTTTGTCCTCGGCCGCCCCGTAGTTTCAGAGCGCATCGAGTTTAAAATACCATCTACAAGCTGATGCTGACAGCCCCGCTCCTGCCGCCCGCTTGTGGCAGACCACACTTCCACGCTCACCGGCAGGCACCGACTGGCTGTTGGGAGGACCGGGAGGGTGTGTGTATGTGTGGCCCGAGCAAGCGAGAGAGAGACCTTACGTGCATTGTTGTTGTTAGCATCTGGTGCTAGCTAGCTGCGCTAACGGATATGGAGCTGTTTAAATGAAAACAGAGGAGCGACATTTCGCCACAACTGCGCCGAGCACTTGACTTTATGCAGGAAGCCAGACAGTGGGACATTGTACGAAAAGTCAGCACACTCAGCACGGATAGTGCGCAACATGATTGCAGCGTCCAGGCAGCTCCCGTTCGAGCATATGCCTTGAGTTGCACATAGCTCCAACGATCCAACACACACACACACACACGCACACACGCACACACGCACACACACACACACACACACACACCATTTGTATATTATTATTGTATGAGAGAGGTTCCAGGTTGAATTGAGGAGAATATTTGTAATGTTCAGAGGTTGTTGTGTTTAATATTCATGAGAATATTTGTCATTGTTCAAATGATAATATACATTAGCATAAAGCATATTTGTCCACTCATAGGTTGATAAGAGTATTAAAAACTTGAAAAATATTCCTCTAAGGTACATTTCGAACAGATAAAAAATGTGCGATTAATTTGCGATTAATCGCGATTAACTATGGACAATCATGCGATTAATCGCGATTAAATATTTTAATCGACTGACAGCCCTAATTGTTATATATATTCAATCTCACTAGCTACACACATTTTTTAAGCTTGTAAAGGGAAGATGACAGCTCGCCTCTCACTGGCCACTCTGCTCTTCCACAGCGCCTATACACACGCACACTCGCGGGCTCGCACGCACACTCGCGGGCTTCCCCCAGACCACTAATCCAAACGAAAATATCTTCCCTCCGTAGTATTTTGATCATTTGCTCCGCTAATAATAACTTTAAAGGCCTTTTTCTCAAAATGATGTCTCTGTGACAGTCATCATATGTGACATATTTTGCTTAATATTTGGAGTACAACAACAATCCTGATATCATCAGAAAGCTAGGAATCAAAATGTGTCTTCGGGTCAATGCGACTGATTTCGATGGAGCAGGTCACTTTGCATTAAGTAAAATAAAGCAGGCAGACATAACAGGAAGAATATGTACATTTTAACCCAATCAAATAGGACATTGTCACACCATTCAAATGTATCCATGTACATTACAACCAATAAAAAAGCTTAGATTTGTTTATTTGTTACGTTGTTTACTTTATTTGTTACGTTGTTCTGTGTGTGTCAGCCGTTAACCTAGATAGAAAGAATATATACACTTGCAAACATGTCAGAAGAACCAGCGCAGAATAAAACTAAATACAGTCAATCTAAACTTAAATGTAACAACTGGAAGGTCACATACATCCCTTACATCCACAACTCCGGAGCCTGGACCTTCTTCAATCATAGAAACAGCGAAGCCAAAAGCAGCAGCTCTGCGGCCGCAGAGACTGTCAAAACCCCAACCTCATGATAACCTCATATTTTTTTAACTTAGGATCATACCTGTGTTTAGTCTAGAAAAAGGTAAATGTGTGCATTTTATTATAAAGTTGTGTATATTTACAGATTGTTGCAAAAACTAAGAAGCTTATAAACATCAGGTTTAAAACTAAAAGAGCTTTACAAAAAAGTAACACAATGAAAGATGTTTGGAGTTTTATGTGAGTTATTCAATTACATTTGTTGTCAAAGAGAAGCTGATTTGAAACCGTTGTTACATACAGTTACGGCATTTCCTGTTTCTACCGGAGAGAGGGGAGGCCGTCCCAAAGCTTGCTGCTGTATTTACTCCCTCCATCTGACAGGAGGAGCCTCAAGTGTCACTCCACGGAGTTCACTCCGTCACGAAGGTGTAGGTTGTAGGGCGTGGTTTGGGATTGGGCCATACACACGCACTTTTTTGGCCCCCCCACTTCTAAAATTAATCCGGCGCGCCTGGTATTACGGTATTACTGGTGTCGTTTCCTGGTTGCTGCGTGGGGTTTGCGAGACAGCGAGACATCACGGAACTCAGCCTGAGCACACACATACACTCACAGCAGGCTGTTCGCCACACAGTTCGCCACGCACTCACAGCCGGAGAAAAGATAAATCTGAGTGAGTGTGTGTGCCGGCGAAACTCTGTGGAGTAGCGCGGCTGAGACAAGATAAGGCTGAGTGAGGATTATAGCGCCATGCGCGCAAACCTGGCCATCCACTAGAAGGCAGGAGTCTCAGTTAGAGAGAGAGAGAGAGAGAGAGAGAGAGAGAGAGAGAGAAGAGAGAGAGAGAGAGAGAGAGAGAGAGAGAGAGAGAGAGAGAGAGAGAGAGAGAGAGAGAGAGAGAGAGAGAGAGAGAGGAAGAGAGAGCGAGAGAGAGAGAGAGAGAGAGAGAGAGAAAAAAAAAAAGAAGAAGTTTAGTAGTTTGTTTTAAATGTTTTAATTATTATGTTTTTGTTTGTAGAAGTGTTTCCTTGATTTATTGTAAAGTGAATCTGAACTTTTTGATCTGTTATGATGATAAACTGAAGCAATTTCTAAATTAACACAATTAAAAGAGTTTTAAATCGTCCTACTTAGTTTATAAGGAAATTATGAAGAGGAACAAATTAAATGATTTGATGATTATATGTAGGTGCTGACGCTGTTGGCGGTTCTAGTGTTAACAGACATTTAAATTAAATATGTGTAATGGCAATGGCAACTCAATTTGATTGAGTCCGAGCTATATTGTCTGCAGTTCTAGGGTTAATATGAATCTAATATGATTGTCATCGGTCTAAATTAGATTTCAAATGATTAACTGTGTATGTAATGAAGATCATAGTGTGGGTTAAATCCATTTTCATAACCACTGTCTTTTAACTGAAATGCGGAAATTGGGCTTATTCATCAGAATTTCGTATGACTTGACTTGACTTGCTTGACCTGAGCAATGACTTGACTTGACTTGCTTGACCTGAGCAATGACTTGACTTGACTTGCTTGACTCTCACCACAGTGACTTGGGACTTGCTTGATACTTGTAGGTCAAGACTTGAGACTTGCTCATGACTTGTACATGTAGGACTTACTCCCACCTCTGCTATAGTCTCCCATTCAAAGTACACAACAAACTACACAGCTAAAACAAACACTTGCTACACATCTAAGGATTAACTCTTGTACCAGAACACTGACAAATTGTGTCTCCCCACAATAACACTTTGTCACTCATAATGACCTTAAACAACAGGAGGTATTACACATCCAGTATTATGTTTATTATGTTTTACTGTTGTCTTTGTAAAAGTCTCTTTAAATAAAGAAGGTGATAGATTATCATTGCCTGCACACCTGAGGAAAAAAAGGTGTGTCATGTCCAACTATTTTTGAAGGTTTAAAAAAAAAAAACAGCCAAAGTTACTGCATAGCATATACAGTAGCATCATGCCAGAAAATATGTAGATGTATATCCTTGTAGACTCTACAAGGATATACATCTACATCTTTTCTACAATGTAGAGGATATCTGATATAAAATACAGCAGATCTAGTCAACCATTGTCTCCTGAATTTGGTCCCAAGCTCTCATTGACATAACACCTTAAGTCTTCTCTTGCGATACATACTGGAAACTAATCTTTTTGGCATGCCTGATCAATCCCTGGTAATCTTCTGCATATGACGTCCAGCATTTATTGCACAAGATTATGTGACTGAACGTTACAATTAATGAAATAATTCATCTGGGTTGAGGAATAGACCTTGAGTTGTAAGGAAAAGTGTTCATCCTGGGATGGGCTATAAACCAGTCTGTGACTTAGAGAGAATGGTGAAATGCCATGTTCATCTCATCCATATACAATTTACGAAATATCTGTTATCTGTCTTCACAAACCTCATCAAGGTACTGTATGAAAAGAGCCTTTCAGAGTCCCAAAAAGGAGTTTGTGCAGTTCTGTAAATGAGTAATGTATCATGTTAAGTTAAATTCACAGGTATTTTTGATTTGATGATCGGACTTACATTTAAGTTGAAATGTTTTTACAATGGTATATACCATGTAACCAAACTTTTTGTGAATTTTAAAAGATGTATATTATATAGATTTTTTAAATATGTATATATATTTGCAGCTAGGCCTACCTATACTCAATGATTCCTCTAATGACTTTCTTTTATGATTTAAATGGAGGTCACCAAGCGTTTGCAGTGGTTCTCCATCAGCAGGTCCACCTTTTATCCTCCTGTCATCCAATTAACTGGCTGGGTCAGACAGATACTCAGAGGTGCGAACAGTGAAGGTGTTATAACTGTGTTTATGGCACTTTAAACAACACGATCTTCTTACATTTTATGTTGCTGAAAGATCCCTAAGGTCCTCCACAGCTTCCATCTCCCCAAAAAACTGTGAGTAACAATCTATCCATCTATAATTATGTTTATGATGCACACATACACAGTTAATCATACACATTATGTTTTAAGAAAAGCGAATATGTCTGGTATATTGTTTACGTTGAAGTTTATTTTGTAGAAACTACAGAGAATAAATGCAATTCAAGGAAGTAGGGAAATTGTGTAAACAAACATTTTCATCGCACATTTACACAACAAATGACATGGTTTTCCATCCAACTCAGTGTTCTTATGGAACAGTGGTCACTACCGGAGGGTAGTGACCACTACCGGAGGGGTACTGCCGGAGGGGTAGTGACCACTACCGGAGGGGTAGTGACCACTGGGGCAGGGGCGGACTGGCCATCTGTAGAATCTGGAGAACCACAGAACGGCCGGTCGTGAAGAGCCGTTGACGGCCGGCCGGCCCTTTAAAGAAAATTGTTTAACGTCATCTATTAAGTTGCGCTGACGGCCGACAGAGGGCGACAGCGGCCGCTAATGCAGTTGTGTGGTTCTTATCTGTCAAATAATAACACACGAAGAAGAAAAAAGACCGGCCACACTAAGGCCCAATCCCAAACCACTCCCTCGACACTACCCCTCCGTGATGGAGTGAACTCTGTCTGTAGCCACACTCGCAGCTCAACGAGGCTCCCTCCTGTCAGACGGAGGGAGTAAATACAGCAGCAAGCTTTGGGACGGCCTCCCCTCTCTCCGGCAGAAACAGGAAATGCCGTAACTGTATGTAACAACGGTTTCAAATCAGCATCTCTTTGACAAAAAGTTTAAATGAATAACTCAAATAAAACTCCAAACATCTTTCATTGTGTTTCAAAGCTCTTTTAGTTTTAAACCTGATGTTTATAAGCTTCTTAGTTTTTGCAACGGTCTGTAAATATACACAACTTTATAATAAAATGCACACATTTACCTTTTTCTAGACTAAACACAGGTATGATCCTAAATTAAAAACATATGAGGTTATCATGAGGTTGTTAACATCGCAGTTTATCAGTGGATGTTTGCTGGAACTACTTGTAAACAGCGTGTTTCCTGACGGACACACACAGCGTGACTCCGGTCAGGTAGAGACCGGTCTCAAGTCAGCACCGCTGCAGACTCGCTGTTTGAGGGCTTGATAGCCCACTCCCCCTCCACACTCGTTGCTTTGGAACAGCCCTCAATATGGCGGACCCTCCGCGTGAACGCGCAAACGGAGGGGTAGGGTGTAGGGGTAGGGTGTAGGGGGCGGTTTGGGAATGGGCCGAAGAGAAGGGATTAGACGCTGCGGCAGACAGGGAGAATGAAAAAACATGGATACAAATCAAAGAAAACGAAAAGAAAAAGGTGGGCCGAGAAGGCAAGAGAAAAAAAGGTGAAGTCACTCGCAGGTGAAGCATATAAATGTCGCAAATTGACAGACCTTTTTGGCAGCTACAAGCACTATCAGCAGCAGCTTAGAACAAATGCAAGATGATGAAGAGAATGATGAGGGTGCGAGTTCAGATATACAGCCAGCCTCCTGCGTTCATGATGAGGGACAGAGTTGAGCTGGTGGAAGAACCAGCTCAACTGGCACACGTGCAGGGCAAGAGCAAGAGGTGGGTGAGAATTATCCCCTGAACTCAGTGGCGTTTTCTCCTGGAGGCCAAGGGAAGCCAGGCTTCCCCTGTTTTTTGGATTATAGTTATAATATTAATAAATAAATAAAAACACTTAGTTTAGTTTCGGTAATTATTCTGCCGGCCCGTCTCTCCCCCATTCTCATTGAGTATTTTACAAAGAGTGAAACAGCGCCCCTCTAGATGTTATGGTGAAACAGTATATTGCACTCTCTGTTGCCAGAGGAGGCCAGCCGAAATGGGCTTCCCTTGGTGAAAAAAATTGAGGGATTGACCAATCAGATGAGGCTCACGTCATGCCTCACAATCCAATCAAATCGCATCAACTTCAGTTCGTACTGTATCACCGCCCTTAAAAAGTAGCAAGCAACTGAAGCAAGTGCAATTGTGGAGGGTGGAGATTTGGAGTATTTCATCAAAAATAATTGTACTAAACTTCCGCTACAGCAGCAACTAAAAATGAAATCTGATGACAGGCCAATGCCCAAACTGGAGCTGTGTACAGAGAGGAACAAAGGAGCGTATCGGACGTAAAACTTTAAATAATAAACAGCGGATTTCTAACATTTGACATTTCATGTGGCCGGACTGGGTCAGTTTCCAGGGCTGAATTGTAGTCCCAGTCCGCCCCTGCACTGGGGTAGTAGGAGCAGCAATAGTTGTAGCTGCAGTGGTCGCTAGCCGGTTTAACAGCTCAAGGATCATCTGAATCAACTGGGTGTTAATGGCCTGCTGGTTGTTGTTGTTGTTGTTGTTGTTCTGCAAGAAAATCAGAGAGTCATTGTCAAATAAAGCAGAGGAGTAGCTAGGGAATTGTATATCATTTCACAATCAAGTGTTTGTTGAACTTCAGAGGATAGAGAAAACAGTCACCTCATTTGAATTTGAGTCAGAGTCAGAGTCAGAGTCAGAGCCAGAGCTTGAGCGAGCAAGTATTTTGTGCTCGGTGTCCATCTGTAGGGAAAGCCACAATTATGATACTGCCTTCATTTTTCTATAACAATTCAAATACTTTTATCACGGTATGAGAAGAAAAGTACTGATATTAAGTTTGAAAATGTTACACTTACAGGCTGAGCCAGAGCCAGGCTCAGGAGGCATCCAAGAACAAGAGCTAGCTTCAGCATGGTTACAGTGATGATCTGTTAGAAGGAAGAAATAAAGAGTGATGCAGGTTTTCTAAAATATGAGCAAATTCCCACTTAGAAGAATAGAAGGAAAATATATAATTACCTTCAATTCTTCACAACTTCAGAAGATTGTCTCGTAGAGAGTCGAGGAGGTTTTTGAGTTTCTCTGAGTGTTGAGCTTTGCATATATACAGGTACAGGAGTGGGTGTCCTCTCATTAGCAAGGTAACAACAATGTTGGAAAACTGCAAATATTAGGAAATCTCCCTCCTCCACATTTCAAGGTGTGGATCAGAGATGGAAACCAAACACCGTATGATGGTGTGTTGCATTCATGTAATACCTCATATCATAAATGATTATAGTTAATCTAATTAGTCTAGTGTTGAAAAATTAAGAAAACAAATGCAATGAAATCTGTAAATGTAATCTCCTGCGTTGAATCCCTTCTGCATATGTTTCGGCAAGACACGGCTGAAAAGAACATTAATAATAAAAATTGAATTATCTTTTCTTTTTTTTTTACATTGGGCAAAACCCCAGCCTTTTTGTGACTCAGGATGAATGTCTGTTTATAATAAAAACACATTTGAAAAGCTGTCACACTGAAATAGCTGCAGCAAAATGATATATAAGTGAATGATACCCAGTAATTATTACAGATGTTTGATCAGCTCTGTTTTTTTCAGTGTGTGATGTTGTACTCAGAATCATCTCCTACAGTAAATGATACAGTCCTAATCATTCCAGGTCAATCAAACATGTGGGTCATTTCACTTTATTTTCTGGTGTAACTACTCAATAAACTTTATGAATTGAAAACATGGATCTAGCATGTGACTTTCTTAAAATGTATAATGACATCTATCTATCTATCTATCTAGTTATTCCACTCATGGCAATTATTATATAACGAAGCAGAAATGCAATACTTGTTGTTTTGCATTGGGCACAACCCCAGCCTTTTCGTGACTCAGGATGAATATCTTTTTACAATAAATGACATTTGACAAGCTTTCACACTGAAATAGCTGCAGCAAAACACTTACAAAAAAGGATTGAATGCAATTGTTAATAAAACAAATTGCTTGCAGAAATGTCCCTTAACACAATATTATATTACCCATTACACGTGTCTTTGAAAGACCCTGAAAAAAAGTGTCATGTTGCCAATGAGAACTCCTTTTGACTGTTCATTCAAAGCTACACATGAGTGACGACTTGAGTACAGACCCGGGGGGCATTAGGAAACACGCCACGCCTGATCTTCAAACATACTTACTACAAATTACAATAATGAGATGTAAATATAGATTAACATGTGTCAAATAACCCCAAACCAAGGTGTTGCCATGGGCACAAAAGGGGTTATTCAAAGAGTATGTAATAGAATCCATCATATTATAATGTGAAGGTAAAATTCCACATGCAGTTCATTTAGTTAACAATTGCAGTCCAGTCATCCTTTGTTGGAGAGTTTCTCTGAAGTCATTCATGGATTTAGATGGATAGACTGTATCTATGTGATGAAATGTGTTTTGCAAGAAAGCTGTCACAAGTCAGCTGGGGTTTAGCCCAATAACAAAAAGAGAGCAATGCAATTCTGTTCGAAATATGTTTAATATTTGTAACCTATCTCTTGCCAACAAATATCAAAATAGTCAGCAATTCATCTAATTTATCCCATTGCCTCCAGTGTTCTTCCACTCTCTGATAAGCCTTTGAATTAAATTCATTTTTAGAGTCACAAAACAATGTATCCTATTATGTTTTCCAACCAAACTGTCTCCAGGAATACACGCTGTTGTCTTAGCATTCACACATATCATTCTCATCCTCTTCAGATACCTCCAGAAATGTTTTACATGCTGTAGACAGTGGTGAAATGTTTGTATTATATGATGTACAAAGCTGGCTCAGGTAGTCTCACAAGTAGAGAGTCCATGCATGACATTTACTTGATTACATCTCTGTCTGATTGGCCAACACAGAAGGGTGTAGTGTAAACCTACTAAACCTAGATAACAGTGTTAATATACAATGTTTGCTGATTATGAAAACAAATCCATTTGATATATGTATGTTCATTCAGATCTGAGCTATTAAATTAATGCAACTTATCATAAATCTAGGAGTGTTTTCAATCTTTGATCATTAGCAACACCTTCAAATGTGGTGGTAGAAATAACAATTTCCCAACCTTGCTGTTTGGTAATGGGATGACATGCACTCCTGTTACTGTACTGTATATAAGGAAAGCTCAACATTCATAGCAACTCAAAAACCTCCTCGACTCTCTGTGAGATAAACTGCTGAAGGTGCAAAGATTTGAAGGTAAATATATCTTATCTTTCTGTACTTTATATGTGAGGCTGGTGGTGATTTTGCCAATTTTGTAGTAAATGCATCAGTCTTGATTTGTTCCATTTGACAGTGTGATCACTGTAACCATGCTGAAGCTAGCTCTTGTGCTTGGATGCCTCCTGAGCCTGGCTCTGGCTCGTCCTGTGAGTTTAATATGTCCATTCTCAATATCATTTATGATTCGTATCCGATAACAGTCAGTTTCAAATTTGCAACTTGTAAATTTATTTTCCAGAATGACATGGAGCATAAACGACTTGCTCGTTCAAGCTCATCTGAGTCAAATTCAGGAGAGGTGAGTGCTTTCTTTAACTTCTCTAATTCAACATTCAACACACCTATATGTCAAATACTGAAGAATTCCTACACATTTGAATCTGAATGTTTCTGATTTTCTTGCAGAGCACCACCAGCGCAATCACAACCCCCAATATTGCCTCACTCATACAACTACTGCTGCGGCTACTTAGTGGGAACTGAAATGTCACCTATATATAAGTGAATGATACCCAGTAATTATTAGATGTTTGATCAGCTCTGTTTTTTTTCAGTGTGTGATGTTGTACTCAGAATCATCTCCTACAGTAAATGATACAGTCCTAATCATTCCAGGTCAATCAAACATGTGGGTCATTTCACTTATTTTCTGGAGTAACTACTCAATAAACTTCATGAATTGAAAACATGGATCTAGAATGTGTGTCTTTCTTAAAATGTATAATGATATGAGATATAAATATATCTATCTATCTATCTATCTATCCATCTATTTATTTATTAGTTAATTCCACTCATGGCAATTATTATAAAACAAAACATGTACACATTTTGTGTAGCCCATAATGGAAAGGAGCAGGGATAAGCCAATCTTATTGAACCTATACCTTATTTAAAAGAACATTTAAAAAAGGTAATACAAATTATAGGAGCCGTTTAAGTTTATTGTTGGCATGTTATATTATTTTGTTTAGTTTTATAATGCTATATTATTTTTGAACACTTGGTGGTGTGGGTTAGCTGCACAGGGGTATAAATAAGGTCATAGGTGACCGGAAAGGCAACAGAACACAGGTAGAGGAAGAGCACACTATTCTAACCACACACGGCAGATGCTCACAGCTACTGAAAACAATCATCAACCCATTCAACTCGTACAACACTGAATGAACATCAAACTAAACTGCATTCAACGACCCAAAATCATCTGTTATGTTCTGTGTAAAGATCACTCTTAACCTCACCTGTATCTACCGAACCTATGTACTTTTATGCACATTTTTGTTTCTCATACATATGTAATAAAAGAAAAATATATATTTGGTCATATTTTTTTTATATTTTATTTGTCAAATAGTACGCATGAAGTTAATTTGATCCCAATGTTTGATGTAAGTAGAATGATAAAGACACCATCATACAATTTAACAAGCGACAGAAACAACAGAGCTGACGTTGACAAACAGTGATTTAATACTTTTATTCACTTATTGCTTGTTCTTTTTACATTGAGTTACTATAAAGTAGCTGCAGTAGTTGTAGTAGTTGTTGAGTTAACATATTGGGGTCAACAGTTGTGGGCACCCCATCCTGGGTAGTCACCATACTCATTTGAATCAAAACAATGTTGAATAATAACATTTAACTTGTGATAATTAGAAACAAGTTGCCATCAACACATCAACATTGATTTACAGATTTTATGAGGACCAAAATATATTTTCAATTGTATATATACAGCTAGTTTCAACATTATAAGACGAACGAAAATCTGAAGACACAGAAGCCTTCATTTAAGTTGTTACTGGGGTGTAACGGTTCACAGAATTCACGGTTCGGTACGTACCTCGGTTTGGGGGTCACGGTTGGGTACGGGTTCGGTACAACAAGAAAAAGCAACAAAAAAAAGTCCCAAATCCATAATTCCAGGTTTGTTTTTTATTTATTTTGAACAGTAGTGCAAGTTTCAGTTTAAAAATAAGGCACTTTAACATTTTGAATAATTAACTTTCAATAAAAGCTGGGGTTAGACAAAACGCTTTGGATCACGTGATGACACCGGCGAGCTGAGCGGAGTAGTCGGGTGCAGGTGTTCCGGATTAACTTGTTTCCCGATCAACTTGTTTCCCGATCAACTCGTTTCCGTGGGGTGCGTGGCTTTCGACTGAAATACACATTTCCATCACTTTCTTCTGTCGTTTGGTATATTTGGCTTCTTAGGAACACGTTGATGCACATCCAGTACCAGTGTGTGAGGTTGTGATTACGATGGCGATATCCGGACGCGAACAGCGAGGACTACAACAAGACAAACGAGTTTCTCGAATAAATCATTTAAACCAGCTATTGTTGCCAGACTTATTACGGAATACCGTTGTTAATGTCCAAGTCCATCTGTGTATACCTTCAGACAGCCTCCAAGTGAAGCACACGGTGTTTACTCACAGTTTGAAAGCAGCGTGGAGAAGTCTTCATCTGTGTCTTCATCTGTGTTAAACTGATCCTCCCAGGGAACTGGGACTCGCCCAGGTTAAAATGTGACCCGCCCAGGTTAAAATGTGACCCGCCCAGGTTAAATTGTGTTACGATTTCTGTGGCTATCTACCAGCGATCATGTTTAATATGAAAGACTACCCACACATGTATCCCTTATAAAAACGGTATTGTGCAGCACTCATCCAGATAAGATGTGACTGTTACCTCGTTTTGCAAAGATAGCAGCAGAAATGTCATTGGGGATATTTAGACTTTAAAATGCTGCTTGGTCGTGAATGTTGGTGTCGGCAAACAATATTACGAATCCTCTATTCAAACATAATATTCAATGTGCATCGACATGAAAATAACAAAAAAGTTCATGCTGGACCCAAACCCGAGTCCCAACAGTAAAAATCAATCATGCCCTGCGCGTTATGAGTGCGCCACGAAACATCACGTCCTAACAGATCACCACAGCTCATTTTGTTACATTAACATTGTCAACAAGTTCTAGAAAAATGCAACCCGACATCATATTGATAATAATATATGATACAAATGTAAGACTGACAACAATAATAGTTTGTAAAGGATTTATTGACGTGAATGTTTTGAACAGTGAACACTTAACACAGAAATCGTAACAGTTTGACCTGGGCGGGTCACAGTTTAACCTGGGCAGGTCCCAGTTCCCTGGGAGGATCGGTTTAACACAGATGAAGACTTCTCCATTCAACACGTCCTAACTGATCACCAGAGAACAATAAATCAAGTCGCTGTGTTGATGCCTGTTACATCACATTACATTGCATTTAGCTGACGCTTTTATCCAAAGTGATTTACAATAAGTATTCACTGTTCAAAACATTCACATCAATAAATCCTTTACTAACTATTATTGTTGTCAGTCTTACATTTGTATCATATATTATTATCAATATGATGTCGGGTTGCATTTTTCTAGAACTTGTTGACAATGTTAATGTAACAAAATGAGCTGTGGTGATCTGTTAGGACGTGATGTTTCGTGGCGCACTCATAAAGCGCAGGGCATGATTGATTTTTACTGTTGGGACTCGGGTTTGAGTCCAGCATGAACTTTTTTGTTATTTTCATGTCGATGCACATTGAAAATTATGTTTGAATAGAGGATTCGTAATATTGTTTGCCGACACCAACATTCATGACCAAGCAGCATTTTAAAGTCTAAATATCCCCAATGACATTTCTGCTGCTATCTTTGCAAAACGAGGTAACAGTCACATCTTATCTGGATGAGTGCTGCACAATACCGTTTTTATAAGGGATACATATGTGGGTAGTCTTTCATATTAAACATGATCGCTGGTAGATAGCCACAGAAATCGTAACACAATTTAACCTGGGCGGGTCACATTTTAACCTGGGCGGGTCCCAGTTCCCTGGGAGGATCACAGTTTAACACAGATGAAGACTTCTCCACGCTGCTTTCAAACTGTGAGTAAACACCATGTGCTTCACTTGGAGGCTGTCTGAAGGTATACACAGATGGACTTGGACATTAACAACGATATTCCGTAATAAGTCTGGCAACAATAGCTGGTTTAAATGATTTATTCGAGCAACTCGTTTGTCTTGTTGTAGTCCTCGCTGTTCGCGTCCGGATATCGCCATCGTAATCACAACCTCACACACTGGTACTGGATGTGCATCAACGTGTTCCTAAGAAGCCAAATATACCAAAAGATGTATGTAAACGACAGAAGAAAGTGATGGAAATGTGTATTTCAGTCGAAAGCCACGCACCGCACGGAAACGAGTTGATCGGGAAACAAGTTGATCGGGAAACAAGTTAATCCGGAACACCGGCGGTAATCAGACTTATATGATTTAACCAAAACTGAAAGTCTCAAAGTGTAATGCGCAGTCAGTTCTATTAGTGTGTAAAAACATCTGCGTCTAAAAGTAGTTTGACCAGAGCTAGAGCAAAGAAAGACAGCGGCCTCGTGGCGGAAATGTTTGGTGAAGAGGAACACGTCCCCAAGTGGGCTAGTCAATTGCTTTCTGAAATACAAAGCGTTAAAGAAACCTGTAACGTAAGGTTTGACAATCTGGACAAGGCTATTGTTCAGTTGAAGAAAGACTCTAAGGCCACTTATCAAGGAATAAACAACGCAGAGAAGCGTATTAGCGAGATAGAGGATCATCAAGCCAATTCCCAAGGGAAGACAATGATTGATCTGTCCAAAGAAGTCAAAGCCCTCCAGGGTAAAATGCTGGATCTGGAAGCTAGAAGTCGGAGAAATAATCTCATCCTAGCCGGCATCCCCGAGGGTAAAGAAGCCGGTGGCATCTCCCCACTACTGGATAAAATTCTCCGACACTTCCTGAAGCTGAGTGACACAATCCCCGCACCTGAGATAGAGCGTGCCCACCGCGCTCTGCGTCCCATCCCGGACCCTGGGCACCCTCCGCGGCATATCATCATACGTTTTCTCAGATGGAGCGATAAGAACGAGGTGTTTAAGACGCTGGCGTCTGCTAAAGGAAAGCTGACATGGGACGGACATGATCTTCGCATGTTTCAGGATTTCCCAATGGAGATACAGCGCCAGCGGGATTCATACAGAGAGCTCCGTAGCATACTGCGCAAAGAAAACTTACGGCACGGCATCCTGTACCCTGCCAGACTGATCGTAACCATCAACGAGTAGACTTTCATATTCAAAGAAGCTGAGAAAGTTCTAAAAGAAAAGAGACCTGATTTATTTGGGATGTGACATTACCACAAGACTGTGAGTTGGCCTACGCCCCCACCGCACGCGCACACGCGCACATACACACACAATCATTTACACTGACACACACGCATGCCCGCATGCGTGTGTGTCAGTGTGTGTGGTGTGTGCGACTCATAGTCGCACACACCCTCATTAGGATTTTGATGCAGGCTATACTGTAATGTAAGTTAACCCCCAACTAGTTAGCAAAGTTGTGGTTAATGGCAGACAAATGAATAGGCCAATAGGCTATTGAAGGACTGGATTAACTCTCCGCACCTGAGCTCCGCGGCTCTTCTTTTTCTTCACGGATAGAGATGGACTTTCCTCCATCTCAATTTATTTTCCGTCGTATTGCCTTTTGGCAATATATTTTTTGTTTTTGTGTGT
Source organism: Gymnodraco acuticeps (assembly GCF_902827175.1). NCBI lineage: Eukaryota > Metazoa > Chordata > Actinopteri > Perciformes > Bathydraconidae > Gymnodraco > Gymnodraco acuticeps. The sequence goes on along the minus strand of NW_022990106.1, from coordinate 41,428 downwards.
ATGTGTGTATTGTTAGGGGGAAGGGTGGTAGGATCTCTATGTTTTTATGTAATCTTGTGTTGTATTTTCTACGGTCTTGTGTTGTTGTTTATATATTTCCCCTCCCCTATTTAGAGAGAATGGACGTCCATTCTCAGGAGACGTCTGACAGTGGTGCGGTTACCCAAAGTGACAGACCTAATTTTACCTCTATCTAGAGGCAATGGACTTCCACTCTCGGGAGAGGGACCTCCAGCATGTGTTCCTGAAATGGGGACTCAGAGGACAGGCTGCTTCACAGCACTATGTAACCCAGGAAAGAAGCTTGAAACCTGTCCATTTCATCCACATTTGACTCATGAAATGTAGAGCAGAGTCACTGCTGTAAGCAGGGTCCCACGCACACAGGCAGAGATCCAGGGTCATGCACATGGCTTTCTTACCCAGCAATAAGTGTGTGAAAGCTGGGTAAAAGTTATGTGAATACAGGGAGGGAGAGACCAGCAGCAGCAGCAGCAGCAGCAGGCTGTGACCCAGACAGAGAGCTCCTTCCAGCACCTCACTCTCCCACCCAGAGGACAGGCTGCTTCACAGCACTATGTAACCCAGGAAAGAAGCTTGAATCCTGGGTATGTCAGTGTTAAAAAAGTGCATAAACTGGTTTAATTACCCAGCAATAAGTGTGTGAAAGCTGGGTAAAAGTGATGTGAACAGAGGGAGAGAGCAGCATTTCACAGGCATTTCACAGGCACATAGGCAGAGATCCAGGGTGATGCACATGGGTCAGAAAAAGTCTAAGTTAACTTTTGGAAGAACCAGAGAAAAGGGTGAAAATTGATCAAATGTATCACAAAATAGTGTCTCTTAAGGCGGATATAGTCCCCTGACAACTGCCGTTACATTCCTCCAGAGTCAGAAAAAGTCTAAGTTAACTTTTGGAAGAACCAGAGAAAAGGGGTGAAAATGAATAAATTGTACCCCAAAATAGTGTCTCTTAAGGCGGGTAAAAGTTATGTGAATATGGGGTGACGTATATGGACACTTGAGCACCAGCAAGACCCCCACCTCCATAACCTTGTGCACCAGGCGAACCTGGAAAAAAAAACAGGACCGAGTTCCCCCGGGCGCTCGCAGAGACCCACGCGGGGCAGGCGGGTCTTTTCCTCAGAGTTTGCCTTCACGACCACGTCACCACGTCTCCTACGTGCCCAAGAAGGGCAGGAACGTGGTTCTCTTGAGCACGCGGCACACAGGGCCCCCCGAGATCAGCGAGCGCGCTGACGAGAAGCCGCGCGTCGTCCTCGACTACAACCGCAACAAGGGAGGCGTGGACAACCTGGACAAGGTGATCGGCGCCTACAGGTGCAGGAGGATGACCGCGCGCTGGCCCCTGATGGTCTTCCACAACATCCTGGACGTGTCCTGTGTTTAGAGTCGGAGAGGTCCTGATAATTTATTCCGGTAAATTACTCTGACCTACTAATTGACCTTTCCGAAGTTATTGAGTCTATGTAAGTTTGCTGCTTGGCTCAGATCCACCAACGTCAGCAAGATCTCACCTCTATAACCCCCCGAAGAACCAGGTTCAATTAACTGCTGTTTCAATTCAGACAACTCTTTTTTAATCTGTTTAAGGGATCCCGAAGGATTTTGATATCAGTAAATGGAGTGTGCTCCTACCTAAGTGTGTGTGGCAGGGTGCAATCTTACCTTTGAAGCAGGAGAGGAGGGCACAGGTGTCTTTTAAATTATCCCAATCCAACTGGTGGGATTCAGTTTATTTGAAGAAAAATAGGTCCAAACTAATACAGGGTTTTTACCTTCTCTCTTTACAACATTATAATCATACTAAAAACCTGGTGCTGTGATCATGTTCAAATGAAACTTTAATTCACAGTCTTACATTTATTACCAAAATGTTTTAATTCCAACTGCCCATTTCAGTTGTGACATTTTAAAATTCTCCAGATAGAATTTAGAGGTATTTCCTCGTAAAAAGACCGGTGACCATAAAAAGCGCTTTCAACTTTCCATTCACCAATCAATTCACATCAGTTTTATACCGTTTTTTCCGACACAGACGGCGGGTATAACATTCAAAAAACACATTCCTATCCGCCAAGGTTTCGGAGGAAGATTTCCTCACAGGTCGCGGGTTATAATATTCATACACTTTTTCCGACACAGACGGCGGATTAACCTTTCAAAAACACATTCCTATCCGCCAAGGTTTCGGAGGAAGAAGGTCCTCACAGGTCGCGGGTTATAATATTCACAAACACATCTCTCATCAAATCATTCCACTCAGCCAACAACCAAGAAATTCGAGAGATATTTACCCCGTCTGGGAGAACCTTACCGAGAGCTAGTTACCCAGTTTGAGAGCACACAGCCTACCGGGAGAGAGTCTACCAGGGGAAAAACCCCCCTCTCTCTCTCTCTCTCTCTAAAAAAACCAGTCTCTTTATGCTAAAAAAAACTGGATCGAAAACCCAAAAAAACAAACTCCTCCTCTACACCCAATTCAGTTGAAAACTGCGCATGCCCATAATGTACAAGGCTGAAAAAAGAGGTAACCACAAAGCGATATTTAACTGAAAACACTAGGGAAATGTTTACTCAGAATTTTTCTTCCACACTTGCCCCTGCCAACATCTCAGTAAATGAGCTAGTAGATCATTTTAATTCAAAAATTAAAAATGTTATAGATGCCATTGCTCCAACTAAGGTAAAGGAAGTGTCTGGCAAGAAAATATCTCCATGGAGAAAGGCCATGAGCGTGAAAACAGAAAAAAGAGAATGTCGAAAAGCTGAACGCAGGTGGCGAAAAACAAATCTCCAGGTTCACTTTGAAATCTATAAAGAGAGACTTGGCCTTTATAATTTGGAATTGAAAAACGCACGACAATCGTTCTTCTCTGACATCATTACCAAAAACAAAAAACAACGCACGTGCCTTGTTTGCTACCGTCGACAGACTAACTAACCCCCCAGTGTCAGTAGCCTCTGAATTTCTATCCACCAGGGCGTGCAATGATTTTGCCTCCTTTTTCACTGACAAAATTCAGAAAATCAGACAAGCAGTCAGTGCCTCTGCATCAGGAACAGCAAATGTGTTGTCCCTATCTCCACTTAACACCAATTCAGACATCATGACACAATTCCATCAGATTAATGATAAAAACCTAGAGGACATTATTCAACTTCTGAAATCCTCCTCCTGCTGCCTTGATATTATTCCAACAGGATTTTTTTTCAAAGATGTTTTTCCTTGCATGGCCTCAGATCTACTTCATATAGTAAACAAATCTCTTCACTCAGGTATTTTTCCACAGGCCCTTAAAAAAGAATAATCTAGATGCTTCAGTAATGAACAATTACAGGCCCATATCAAACCTCCCATTTCTAGGTAAAATCATTGAAAAAGTTGTTTTTCAACAGTTGAGTAATTTCTTGCATTTAAATGACTGTTTTGATGTGTTCCAGTCAGGCTTTCGTCCAAACCACAGCACTGAGACTGCTCTTGTAAAGGTCTTCAATGACATCCACTTAAACACAGACAGTGGCAGAACTTCAGTGTTAGTATTATTAGATCTCAGTGCTGCGTTTGACACTGTTGACCACAGCATATTACTAGACCGACTGGAAAACTGGGTGGGACTTTCGGAAACAGTTCTGAATTGGTTTGAATCCTACTTAAAGGACAGAAACAACTTTGTTTCTATAGGTAAATACACATCTGAGTTGACAAATATGACATGTGGGGTTCCTCAAGGCTCCATCTTGGGGCCTCTTCTCTTTAACATCTACATGCTACCACTGGCTCAGATAATGAAGAACAACAAAATAAGTTACCATAGCTATGCAGATGACACACAAATGTACGTAACAATTTCACCAGGAGACTATGCTCCAATTCAAACACTGAGTAAGTGCATTGAACAAATCAATGACTGGATGTATCAGAACTTTCTCCAATTAAACAAAGATAAAACTGAGGTAATGGTTTTTGGAGCCAAGTCAGAACGTATAAAAGTTAGCGCTGAGCTTCAGTCTGCAATGTTCAAAACAACAGATAAAGCCAGAAATCTAGGTGTAGTCATGGACTCTGACCTGAGTTTCAACAGTCACATTAAAACAGTTACTAAATCAGCCTACTATCACCTAAAGAATATATCTAGGATTAAAAGACTAATGTCACAGCAGGATTTGGAAAAACTTGTCCATGCTTTTATCTTCAGTAGACTGGACTACTGTAATGGTGTCTTCACAGGTCTCACTAAAAAATCTATTAGAAAGCTGCAGCTAATTCAGAACGCTGCTGCTCGAGTCCTCACTAACACTAAGAAAGTGGATCACATCACTCCTGTTCTGAAGTCTTTACACTGGCTTCCTGTGTGTCAAAGAATATATTTCAAAATACTGCTGCTGGTTTATAAAGCACTGAATGGTTTAGGCCCAAAATACATTTCTGACCTCCTGCTAAATTATGAACCATCCAGATCTCTCAGGTCTTCAGGGACTGGTCAGCTTTCTGTCCCCAGAGTCAGAACTAAACATGGAGAAGCAGCGTTCAGTTATTATGCTCCAAATCTCTGGAACAAACTCCCAGAAACCTGCAGGTCCGCTGCAACTCTGACTACTTTTAAATCCAGGCTGAAGACTTTTCTTGTTGTCGCTGCTTTTAATTAAACTATTCATATCTTAGACTGCACTGTAACTTTTATCCATGTACTTTTTTTTAATTTTATTTTTTTTCTTTTTTTTTATAATGTTTAATTGCACTGTAACTTTTATCCATGTATTTTTTCTTTTAATGTTTATTTTATTAGCTTTTCTTTTAATGACTGATTTTAAATGCCATTTTCTTAATCTCTTTCATTTTTTGTAAAGCACTTTGAATTGCCTTGTGTTGAAAAGTGCTATATAAATAAACTTGCCTTGCCTTGCCTTGAAACATGTCTCAACATGTTCCATAGCTTTATGACATGAGACACACCTTCTTATGTTAGGGTGAAAAGGACATGAACTCTTTTTGGCCTCTAATGTTTCTCCTTTAGCCTGGAGTCCCCCCTCCCTGTGGACTGCTGCCAGAGGAGAGGAAGAAAACGGCCTACTGTTTTGTTTATACTATAACTATAGAAAAACCTAAAATATGAAGCATTTTCATTGTGGGTTATACAAGAATATAATTGATTATATTTGATTATAACTAACTTTCGTTTTTAAGTATTAAACATACTATGAAAACTCACAACACCTGCTACAACGCCTTTGTCGTGTGGCGAGAGCTCAACCCCGGGTGGATGCCCGGCAAGCGCAACAAGAGGAGGGTGTTCCTGGAGCGGCTGGTGGCTCCGTTCATCGAGAGGAGGAAGCTTCTCCCTCGCACCGCGGCCTCGGTCGTGAAAGCCGTCCGCGCGGAAGGAGCTGGCGAACGGGCCCGCTGTGGCGGCGACGACGACGACGACGACGACGACGATGGTAACGGTGACGCGGGCCGCGATGCCCCCGCCGCTGCTGCTGCCTCCGCGCGCACGGACTCCCTGTTCTCCTCCTCCTCCTGCGCGTCCCGGCCCCGTGCCGAGGCGAGCAAGGGGAAGAGGTGTCAGATCTGCCCGTCCAAAAAGGACCGTAAGACGCACGCGGTGTGCTGCGGATGCGGCAGATACGTCTGCTAAAGCTGCGCGGCTCGCCATCCTGCCCCGCGTAAGACGGGGGTTGCCCTCGCGCGGCGATCCGTGAGCGCGGTGCGGTTTCGCAGTTTGACCCGGTAGAGGGGGAGGACACGGGGCGTGTAGGGGATCGGAGGACAACGCGAGGGTTAAGGATCGAGGAGCGGACAGTGGAGCTGTATTACTCAAGGGCGCCGGAAGCGGGAGGGCCACGGGGCCATTGGCCCCCCCACTTTTCAGCCCTGCCCCACATTTTCGCAGCGGCAGTTGCCGCGGAACACTGAACAAATCCCGTTTGAATAATTCCCCTCTACTCCAAAGTCGCATCTAAAATGCGATCTGATCTAGCTGTGTATATTTGTTATTTTTGATTGTTATATTCAATCTCATTAGCTACAGGCATTTTTGAAGCTTGTAAAGGGAAGATGAAATTATGAATGTAAGGCATATAGTAATCATAGATAACACGGCAGGGTCCGTTACAGTTTGTTTTTATCTGATTTAAAATAAACAACGTCTTGGCTTTCAGAATATTAAACTTGTTTCGGCAAATTCAGATGATAAATACAACTTTGAAGCTTGTTACGGCATAATTACAAGCAGAGAACGGAGTAACTTTACGTCACTGCAGGCATAACAACAGCCGGTGTTTCTCGTGAGTGTTTTCCCCCGGGAAACAAACACAATTCACACACACGCAAAAATACACAAACACACACGTATACACGCGGCGCGGAACACTGTACAAATCCCGTTTCAATAATTCCCCTCTACTCTAAAGTCGCATCTAAAACGCGATCTGATCTAGCTGTGTATATTTTGGGTTATTTTGTATTGTTTATTAGGGCTGTCAAGTTAACGCGTTAATAACGCGTTAACGCAACAAAAAAAATGAACGCCACTAATTATTTTAAACGCGATTAACGCATGTGTATTTTTTGTCCTCGGCCGCCCCGTAGTTTCAGAGCGCATCGAGTTTAAAATACCATCTACAAGCTGATGCTGACAGCCCCGCTCCTGCCGCCCGCTTGTGGCAGACCACACTTCCACGCTCACCGCAGGCACCGACTGGCTGTTGGGAGGACCGGGAGGGTGTGTGTATGTGTGGCCCGAGCAAGCGAGAGAGAGACCTTACGTGCAGTGTTGTTGTTAGCATCTGGTGCTAGCTAGCTGCGCTAACGGATATGGAGCTGTTTAAATGAAAACAGAGGAGCGACATTTCGCCACAACTGCGCCGAGCACTTGACTTTATGCAGGAAGCCAGACAGTGGGACATTGTACGAAAAGTCAGCACACTCAGCACGGATAGTGCGCAACATGATTGCAGCGTCCAGGCAGCTCCCGTTCGAGCATATGCCTTGAGTTGCACATAGCTCCAACGATCCAACACACACCACACACACGCACACACGCACACACGCACACACACGCACACACACACACACACACACACACACACACACACACACACCATTTGTATATTATTATTGTATGAGAGAGGTTCCAGGTTGAATTGAGGCGAATATTTGTAATGTTCAGAGGTTGTTGTGTTTAATATTCATGAGAATATTTGTCATTGTTCAAATGATAATATACATTAGCATAAAGCATATTTGTCCACTCATAGGTTGATAAGAGTATTAAAAACTTGAAAAATATTCCTCTAAGGTACATTTCGAACAGATTAAAAAATGTGCGATTAATTTGCGATTAATCGCGATTAACTATGGACAATCATGCGATTAATCGCGATTAAATATTTTAATCGACTGACAGCCCTAATTGTTATATATATTCAATCTCACTAGCTACACACATTTTTTAAGCTTGTAAAGGGAAGATGACAGCTCGCCTCTCACTGGCCACTCTGCTCTTCCACAGCGCCTATACACACGCACACTCGCGGGCTCGCACGCACACTCGCGGGCTTCCCCCAGACCACTAATCCAAACGAAAATATCTTCCCTCCGTAGTATTTTGATCATTTTGCTCCGCTAATAATAACTTTAAAGGCCTTTTTTCTCAAAATGATGTCTCTGTGACAGTCATCATATGTGACATATTTTGCTTAATATTTGGAGTACAACAACAATCCTGATATCATCAGAAAGCTAGGAATCAAAATGTGTCTTCGGGTCAATGCGACTGATTTCGATGGAGCAGGTCACTTTGCATTAAGTAAAATAAAGCAGGCAGACATAACAGGAAGAATATGTACATTTTAACCCAATCAAATAGGACATTGTCACACCATTCAAATGTATCCATGTACATTACAACCAATAAAAAAGCTTAGATTTGTTTATTTGTTACGTTGTTTACTTTATTGTTACGTTGTTCTGTGTGTGTCAGCCGTTAACCTAGATAGAAAGAATATATACACTTGCAAACATGTCAGAAGAACCAGCGCAGAATAAAACTAAATACAGTCAATCTAAACTTAAATGTAACAACTGGAAGGTCACATACATCCCTTACATCCACAACTCTGGAGCATGGACCTTCTTCAATCATAGAAACAGCGAAGCCAAAAGCAGCAGCTCTGCGGCCGCAGAGACTGTCAAAACCCCAACCTCATGATAACCTCATATTTTTTTAACTTAGGATCATACCTGTGTTTAGTCTAGAAAAAGGTAAATGTGTGCATTTTATTATAAAGTTGTGTATATTTACAGATTGTTTGCAAAAACTAAGAAGCTTATAAACATCAGGTTTTAAAACTAAAAGAGCTTTACAAAAAAGTAACACAATGAAAGATGTTTGGAGTTTTATGTGAGTTATTCAATTACATTTGTTGTCAAAGAGAAGCTGATTTGAAAACCGTTGTTACATACAGTTACGGCATTTCCTGTTTCTACCGGAGAGAGGGGAGGCCGTCCCAAAGCTTGCTGCTGTATTTACTCCCTCCATCTGACAGGAGGAGCCTCAAGTGTCACTCCACGGAGTTCACTCCGTCACGAAGGTGTAGGTTGTAGGGCGTGGTTTGGGATTGGGGCCATACACACGCACTTTTTTGGCCCCCCCACTTCTAAAATTAATCCGGCGCGCCTGGTATTACGGTATTACTGGTGTCGTTTCCTGGTTGCTGCGTGGGGTTTGCGAGACAGCGAGACATCACGGAACTCAGCCTGAGCACACACATACACTCACAGCCAGGCTGTTCGCCACACAGTTCGCCACGCACTCACAGCCGGAGAAAAGATAAATCTGAGTGAGTGTGTGTGCCGGCGAAACTCTGTGGAGTAGCGCGGCTGAGACAAGATAAGGCTGAGTGAGGATTATAGCGCATGCGCGCAAACCTGGCCATCCACTAGAAGCAGGAGTCTCAGTTAGAGAGAGAGAGAGAGAGAGAGAGACGAGAGAGAAGAGGAGAGAGAGAGGGAGAGAGCGAGAGAGAGAGAGAGAGGGAGAGAGAGAGAGAGAGAGAGAGAGAGAGAGAGGAGAGAGAGAGAGAGAGCGAGGGTGAGAGAGAGAGCGAGAGAGAGAGAGGAGATGAAGAGCGAGGAGAGAGAGAGAGAGAGAGAAAACTAAAAAAGAAGAGAAGTTTAGTAGTTTGTTTAAATTGTTTTAATTATTATGTTTTTGTTTGTAGTAAGTGTTTCCTTGATTTATTGTAAAGTGAATCTGAACTTTTTGATCTGTTATGATGATAAACTGAAGCAATTTCTAAATTAACACAATTAAAAGAGTTTTAAATCGTCCTACTTAGTTTATAAGGAAATTATGAAGAGGGAACAAATTAAATGATTTGATGATTATATGTAGGTGCTGACGCTGTTGGCGGTTCTAGTGTTAACAGACATTTAAATTAAATATGTGTAATGGCAATGGCAACTCAATCTGATTGAGTCCGAGCTATATTGTCTGCAGTTCTAGGGTTAATATGAATCTAATATGATTGTCATCGGTCTAAATTAGATTTCAAATGATTAACTGTGTATGTAATGAAGATCATAGTGTGGGTTAAATCCATTTTCATAACCACTGTCTTTTAACTGAAATGCGGAAATTGGGCTTATTCATCAGAATTTCGTATGACTTGACTTGACTTGCTTGACCTGAGCAATGACTTGACTTGACTTGCTTGACCTGAGCAATGACTTGACTTGACTTGCTTGACTCTCACCACAGTGACTTGGGACTTGCTTGATACTTGTAGGTCAAGACTTGAGACTTGCTCATGACTTGTACATGTAGGACTTACTCCCACCTCTGCTATAGTCTCCCATTCAAAGTACACAACAAACTACACAGCTAAAACAAACACTTGCTACACATCTAAGGATTAACTCTTGTACCAGAACACTGACAAATTGTGTCTCCCCACAATAACACTTTGTCACTCATAATGACCTTAAACAACAGGAGGTATTACACATCCAGTATTATGTTTATTATGTTTTACTGTTGTCTTTGTAAAAGTCTCTTTAAATAAAGAAGGTGATAGATTATCATTGCCTGCACACCTGAGGAAAAAAAGGTGTGTCATGTCCAACTATTTTTGAAGGTTTAAAAAAAAAAAACAGCCAAAGTTACTGCATAGCATATACAGTAGCATCATGCCAGAAAATATGTAGATGTATATCCTTGTAGACTCTACAAGGATATACATCTACATCTTTTCTACAATGTAGAGGATATCTGATATAAAATACAGCAGATCTAGTCAACCATTGTCTCCTGAATTTGGTCCCAAGCTCTCATTGACATAACACCTTAAGTCTTCTCTTGCGATACATACTGGAAACTAATCTTTTTGGCATGCCTGATCAATCCCTGGTAATCTTCTGCATATGACGTCCAGCATTTATTGCACAAGATTATGTGACTGAACGTTACAATTAATGAAATAATTCATCTGGGTTGAGGAATAGACCTTGAGTTGTAAGGAAAAGTGTTCATCCTGGGATGGGCTATAAACCAGTCTGTGACTTAGAGAGAATGGTGAAATGCCATGTTCATCTCATCCATATACAATTTACGAAATATCTGTTATCTGTCTTCACAAACCTCATCAAGGTACTGTATGAAAAGAGCCTTTCAGAGTCCCAAAAAGGAGTTTGTGCAGTTCTGTAAATGAGTAATGTATCATGTTAAGTTAAATTCACAGGTATTTTTGATTTGATGATCGGACTTACATTTAAGTTGAAATGTTTTTACAATGGTATATACCATGTAACCAAACTTTTTGTGAATTTTAAAAGATGTATATTATATAGATTTTTTAAATATGTATATATATTTGCAGCTAGGCCTACCTATACTCAATGATTCCTCTAATGACTTTCTTTTATGATTTAAATGGAGGTCACCAAGCGTTTGCAGTGGTTCTCCATCAGCAGGTCCACCTTTTATCCTCCTGTCATCCAATTAACTGGCTGGGTCAGACAGATACTCAGAGGTGCGAACAGTGAAGGTGTTATAACTGTGTTTATGGCACTTTAAACAACACGATCTTCTTACATTTTATGTTGCTGAAAGATCCCTAAGGTCCTCCACAGCTTCCATCTCCCCAAAAAACTGTGAGTAACAATCTATCCATCTATAATTATGTTTATGATGCACACATACACAGTTAATCATACACATTATGTTTTAAGAAAAGCGAATATGTCTGGTATATTGTTTACGTTGAAGTTTATTTTGTAGAAACTACAGAGAATAAATGCAATTCAAGGAAGTAGGGAAATTGTGTAAACAAACATTTTCATCGCACATTTACACAACAAATGACATGGTTTTCCATCCAACTCAGTGTTCTTATGGAACAGTGGTCACTACCGGAGGGTAGTGACCACTACCGGAGGGGTACTGCCGGAGGGGTAGTGACCACTACCGGAGGGGTAGTGACCACTGGGGCAGGGGCGGACTGGCCATCTGTAGAATCTGGAGAACCACAGAACGGCCGGTCGTGAAGAGCCGTTGACGGCCGGCCGGCCCTTTAAAGAAAAATTGTTTAACGTCATCTATTAAGTTGCGCTGACGGCCGACAGAGGGCGACAGCGGCCGCTAATGCAGTTGTGTGGTTCTTATCTGTCAAATAATAACACACGAAGAAGAAAAAAGACCGGCCACACTAAGGCCCAATCCCAAACCACTCCCTCGACACTACCCCTCCGTGATGGAGTGAACTCTGTCTGTAGCCACACTCGCAGCTCAACGAGGCTCCCTCCTGTCAGACGGAGGGAGTAAATACAGCAGCAAGCTTTGGGACGGCCTCCCCTCTCTCCGGCAGAAACAGGAAATGCCGTAACTGTATGTAACAACGGTTTCAAATCAGCATCTCTTTGACAAAAAGTTTAAATGAATAACTCAAATAAAACTCCAAACATCTTTCATTGTGTTTCAAAGCTCTTTTAGTTTTAAACCTGATGTTTATAAGCTTCTTAGTTTTTGCAACGGTCTGTAAATATACACAACTTTATAATAAAATGCACACATTTACCTTTTTCTAGACTAAACACAGGTATGATCCTAAATTAAAAACATATGAGGTTATCATGAGGTTGTTAACATCGCAGTTTATCAGTGGATGTTTGCTGGAACTACTTGTAAACAGCGTGTTTCCTGACGGACACACACAGCGTGACTCCGGTCAGGTAGAGACCGGTCTCAAGTCAGCACCGCTGCAGACTCGCTGTTTGAGGGCTTGATAGCCCACTCCCCCTCCACACTCGTTGCTTTGGAACAGCCCTCAATATGGCGGACCCTCCGCGTGAACGCGCAAACGGAGGGGTAGGGTGTAGGGGTAGGGTGTAGGGGGCGGTTTGGGAATGGGCCGAAGAGAAGGGATTAGACGCTGCGGCAGACAGGGAGAATGAAAAAACATGGATACAAATCAAAGAAAACGAAAAGAAAAAGGTGGGCCGAGAAGGCAAGAGAAAAAAAGGTGAAGTCACTCGCAGGTGAAGCATATAAATGTCGCAAATTGACAGACCTTTTTGGCAGCTACAAGCACTATCAGCAGCAGCTTAGAACAAATGCAAGATGATGAAGAGAATGATGAGGGTGCGAGTTCAGATATACAGCCAGCCTCCTGCGTTCATGATGAGGGACAGAGTTGAGCTGGTGGAAGAACCAGCTCAACTGGCACACGTGCAGGGCAAGAGCAAGAGGTGGGTGAGAATTATCCCCTGAACTCAGTGGCGTTTTCTCCTGGAGGCCAAGGGAAGCCAGGCTTCCCCTGTTTTTTGGATTATAGTTATAATATTAATAAATAAATAAAAACACTTAGTTTAGTTTCGGTAATTATTCTGCCGGCCCGTCTCTCCCCCATTCTCATTGAGTATTTTACAAAGAGTGAAACAGCGCCCCTCTAGATGTTATGGTGAAACAGTATATTGCACTCTCTGTTGCCAGAGGAGGCCAGCCGAAATGGGCTTCCCTTGGTGAAAAAAATTGAGGGATTGACCAATCAGATGAGGCTCACGTCATGCCTCACAATCCAATCAAATCGCATCAACTTCAGTTCGTACTGTATCACCGCCCTTAAAAGTAGCAAGCAACTGAAGCAAGTGCAATTGTGGAGGGTGGAGATTTGGAGTATTTCATCAAAAATAATTGTACTAAACTTCCGCTACAGCAGCAACTAAAAATGAAATCTGATGACAGGCCAATGCCCAAACTGGAGCTGTGTACAGAGAGGAACAAAGGAGCGTATCGGACGTAAAACTTTAAATAATAAACAGCGGATTTCTAACATTTGACATTTCATGTGGCCGGACTGGGTCAGTTTCCAGGGCTGAATTGTAGTCCCAGTCCGCCCCTGCACTGGGGTAGTAGGAGCAGCAATAGTTGTAGCTGCAGTGGTCGCTAGCCGGTTTAACAGCTCAAGGATCATCTGAATCAACTGGGTGTTAATGGCCTGCTGGTTGTTGTTGTTGTTGTTGTTGTTCTGCAAGAAAATCAGAGAGTCATTGTCAAATAAAGCAGAGGAGTAGCTAGGGAATTGTATATCATTTCACAATCAAGTGTTTGTTGAACTTCAGAGGATAGAGAAAACAGTCACCTCATTTGAATTTGAGTCAGAGTCAGAGTCAGAGTCAGAGCCAGAGCTTGAGCGAGCAAGTATTTTGTGCTCGGTGTCCATCTGTAGGGAAAGCCACAATTATGATACTGCCTTCATTTTTCTATAACAATTCAAATACTTTTATCACGGTATGAGAAGAAAAGTACTGATATTAAGTTTGAAAATGTTACACTTACAGGCTGAGCCAGAGCCAGGCTCAGGAGGCATCCAAGAACAAGAGCTAGCTTCAGCATGGTTACAGTGATGATCTGTTAGAAGGAAGAAATAAAGAGTGATGCAGGTTTTCTAAAATATGAGCAAATTCCCACTTAGAAGAATAGAAGGAAAATATATAATTACCTTCAATTCTTCACAACTTCAGAAGATTGTCTCGTAGAGAGTCGAGGAGGTTTTTGAGTTTCTCTGAGTGTTGAGCTTTGCATATATACAGGTACAGGAGTGGGTGTCCTCTCATTAGCAAGGTAACAACAATGTTGGAAAACTGCAAATATTAGGAAATCTCCCTCCTCCACATTTCAAGGTGTGGATCAGAGATGGAAACCAAACACCGTATGATGGTGTGTTGCATTCATGTAATACCTCATATCATAAATGATTATAGTTAATCTAATTAGTCTAGTGTTGAAAAATTAAGAAAACAAATGCAATGAAATCTGTAAATGTAATCTCCTGCGTTGAATCCCTTCTGCATATGTTTCGGCAAGACACGGCTGAAAAGAACATTAATAATAAAAATTGAATTATCTTTTCTTTTTTTTTTACATTGGGCAAAACCCCAGCCTTTTTGTGACTCAGGATGAATGTCTGTTTATAATAAAAACACATTTGAAAAGCTGTCACACTGAAATAGCTGCAGCAAAATGATATATAAGTGAATGATACCCAGTAATTATTACAGATGTTTGATCAGCTCTGTTTTTTTCAGTGTGTGATGTTGTACTCAGAATCATCTCCTACAGTAAATGATACAGTCCTAATCATTCCAGGTCAATCAAACATGTGGGTCATTTCACTTTATTTTCTGGTGTAACTACTCAATAAACTTTATGAATTGAAAACATGGATCTAGCATGTGACTTTCTTAAAATGTATAATGACATCTATCTAGTTATTCCACTCATGGCAATTATTATATAACGAAGCAGAAATGCAATACTTGTTGTTTTGCATTGGGCACAACCCCAGCCTTTTCGTGACTCAGGATGAATATCTTTTTCATAAATGACATTTGACAAGCTTTCACACTGAATAGCTGCAGAAAAACACTTACAAAAAAGGATTGAATGCAATTGTTAATAAAACAAATTGCTTGCAGAAATGTCCCTTAACACAATATTATATTACCCATTACACGTGTCTTTGAAAGACCCTGAAAAAAAGTGTCATGTTGCCAATGAGAACTCCTTTTGACTGTTCATTCAAAGCTACACATGAGTGACGACTTGAGTACAGACCCGGGGGGCATTAGGAAACACGCCACGCCTGATCTTCAAACATACTTACTACAAATTACAATAATGAGATGTAAATATAGATTAACATGTGTCAAATAACCCCAAACCAAGGTGTTGCCATGGGCACAAAAGGGGTTATTCAAAGAGTATGTAATAGAATCCATCATATTATAATGTGAAGGTAAAATTCCACATGCAGTTCATTTAGTTAACAATTGCAGTCCAGTCATCCTTTGTTGGAGAGTTTCTCTGAAGTCATTCATGGATTTAGATGGATAGACTGTATCTATGTGATGAAATGTGTTTTGCAAGAAAGCTGTCACAAGTCAGCTGGGGTTTAGCCCAATAACAAAAAGAGAGCAATGCAATTCTGTTCGAAATATGTTTAATATTTGTAACCTATCTCTTGCCAACAAATATCAAAATAGTCAGCAATTCATCTAATTTATCCCATTGCCTCCAGTGTTCTTCCACTCTCTGATAAGCCTTTGAATTAAATTCATTTTTAGAGTCACAAAACAATGTATCCTATTATGTTTTCCAACCAAACTGTCTCCAGGAATACACGCTGTTGTCTTAGCATTCACACATATCATTCTCATCCTCTTCAGATACCTCCAGAAATGTTTTACATGCTGTAGACAGTGGTGAAATGTTTGTATTATATGATGTACAAAGCTGGCTCAGGTAGTCTCACAAGTAGAGAGTCCATGCATGACATTTACTTGATTACATCTCTGTCTGATTGGCCAACACAGAAGGGTGTAGTGTAAACCTACTAAACCTAGATAACAGTGTTAATATACAATGTTTGCTGATTATGAAAACAAATCCATTTGATATATGTATGTTCATTCAGATCTGAGCTATTAAATTAATGCAACTTATCATAAATCTAGGAGTGTTTTCAATCTTTGATCATTAGCAACACCTTCAAATGTGGTGGTAGAAATAACAATTTCCCAACCTTGCTGTTTGGTAATGGGATGACATGCACTCCTGTTACTGTACTGTATATAAGGAAAGCTCAACATTCATAGCAACTCAAAAACCTCCTCGACTCTCTGTGAGATAAACTGCTGAAGGTGCAAAGATTTGAAGGTAAATATATCTTATCTTTCTGTACTTTATATGTGAGGCTGGTGGTGATTTTGCCAATTTTGTAGTAAATGCATCAGTCTTGATTTGTTCCATTTGACAGTGTGATCACTGTAACCATGCTGAAGCTAGCTCTTGTGCTTGGATGCCTCCTGAGCCTGGCTCTGGCTCGTCCTGTGAGTTTAATATGTCCATTCTCAATATCATTTATGATTCGTATCCGATAACAGTCAGTTTCAAATTTGCAACTTGTAAATTTATTTTCCAGAATGACATGGAGCATAAACGACTTGCTCGTTCAAGCTCATCTGAGTCAAATTCAGGAGAGGTGAGTGCTTTCTTTAACTTCTCTAATTCAACATTCAACACACCTATATGTCAAATACTGAAGAATTCCTACACATTTGAATCTGAATGTTTCTGATTTTCTTGCAGAGCACCACCAGCGCAATCACAACCCCCAATATTGCCTCACTCATACAACTACTGCTGCGGCTACTTAGTGGGAACTGAAATGTCACCTATATATAAGTGAATGATACCCAGTAATTATTAGATGTTTGATCAGCTCTGTTTTTTTCAGTGTGTGATGTTGTACTCAGAATCATCTCCTACAGTAAATGATACAGTCCTAATCATTCCAGGTCAATCAAACATGTGGGTCATTTCACTTATTTTCTGGAGTAACTACTCAATAAACTTCATGAATTGAAAACATGGATCTAGAATGTGTGTCTTTCTTAAAATGTATAATGATATGAGATATAAATATATCTATCTATCTATCTATCTATCCATCTATTTATTTATTAGTTAATTCCACTCATGGCAATTATTATAAAACAAAACATGTACACATTTTGTGTAGCCCATAATGGAAAGGAGCAGGGATAAGCCAATCTTATTGAACCTATACCTTATTTAAAAGAACATTTAAAAAAGGTAATACAAATTATAGGAGCCGTTTAAGTTTATTGTTGGCATGTTATATTATTTTGTTTAGTTTTATAATGCTATATTATTTTTGAACACTTGGTGGTGTGGGTTAGCTGCACAGGGGTATAAATAAGGTCATAGGTGACCGGAAAGGCAACAGAACACAGGTAGAGGAAGAGCACACTATTCTAACCACACACGGCAGATGCTCACAGCTACTGAAAACAATCATCAACCCATTCAACTCGTACAACACTGAATGAACATCAAACTAAACTGCATTCAACGACCCAAAATCATCTGTTATGTTCTGTGTAAAGATCACTCTTAACCTCACCTGTATCTACCGAACCTATGTACTTTTATGCACATTTTTGTTTCTCATACATATGTAATAAAAGAAAAATATATATTTGGTCATATTTTTTTTATATTTTATTTGTCAAATAGTACGCATGAAGTTAATTTGATCCCAATGTTTGATGTAAGTAGAATGATAAAGACACCATCATACAATTTAACAAGCGACAGAAACAACAGAGCTGACGTTGACAAACAGTGATTTAATACTTTTATTCACTTATTGCTTGTTCTTTTTACATTGAGTTACTATAAAGTAGCTGCAGTAGTTGTAGTAGTTGTTGAGTTAACATATTGGGGTCAACAGTTGTGGGCACCCCATCCTGGGTAGTCACCATACTCATTTGAATCAAAACAATGTTGAATAATAACATTTAACTTGTGATAATTAGAAACAAGTTGCCATCAACACATCAACATTGATTTACAGATTTTATGAGGACCAAAATATATTTTCAATTGTATATATACAGCTAGTTTCAACATTATAAGACGAACGAAAATCTGAAGACACAGAAGCCTTCATTTAAGTTGTTACTGGGGGTGTAACGGTTCACAGAATTCACGGTTCGGTACGTACCTCGGTTTGGGGGTCACGGTTGGGTACGGGTTCGGTACAACAAGAAAAAGCAACAAAAAAAAGTCCCAAATCCATAATTCCAGGTTTGTTTTTTATTTATTTTGAACAGTAGTGCAAGTTTCAGTTTAAAAATAAGGCACTTTAACATTTTGAATAATTAACTTTCAATAAAAGCTGGGGTTAGACAAAACGCTTTGGATCACGTGATGACACCGGCGAGCTGAGCGGAGTAGTCGGGTGCAGGTGTTCCGGATTAACTTGTTTCCCGATCAACTTGTTTCCCGATCAACTCGTTTCCGTGGGGTGCGTGGCTTTCGACTGAAATACACATTTCCATCACTTTCTTCTGTCGTTTGGTATATTTGGCTTCTTAGGAACACGTTGATGCACATCCAGTACCAGTGTGTGAGGTTGTGATTACGATGGCGATATCCGGACGCGAACAGCGAGGACTACAACAAGACAAACGAGTTTCTCGAATAAATCATTTAAACCAGCTATTGTTGCCAGACTTATTACGGAATACCGTTGTTAATGTCCAAGTCCATCTGTGTATACCTTCAGACAGCCTCCAAGTGAAGCACACGGTGTTTACTCACAGTTTGAAAGCAGCGTGGAGAAGTCTTCATCTGTGTTAAACTGTGATCCTCCCAGGGAACTGGGACTCGCCCAGGTTAAAATGTGACCCGCCCAGGTTAAAATGTGACCCGCCCAGGTTAAATTGTGTTACGATTTCTGTGGCTATCTACCAGCGATCATGTTTAATATGAAAGACTACCCACACATGTATCCCTTATAAAAACGGTATTGTGCAGCACTCATCCAGATAAGATGTGACTGTTACCTCGTTTTGCAAAGATAGCAGCAGAAATGTCATTGGGGATATTTAGACTTTAAAATGCTGCTTGGTCGTGAATGTTGGTGTCGGCAAACAATATTACGAATCCTCTATTCAAACATAATATTCAATGTGCATCGACATGAAAATAACAAAAAAGTTCATGCTGGACCCAAACCCGAGTCCCAACAGTAAAAATCAATCATGCCCTGCGCGTTATGAGTGCGCCACGAAACATCACGTCCTAACAGATCACCACAGCTCATTTTGTTACATTAACATTGTCAACAAGTTCTAGAAAAATGCAACCCGACATCATATTGATAATAATATATGATACAAATGTAAGACTGACAACAATAATAGTTTGTAAAGGATTTATTGACGTGAATGTTTTGAACAGTGAACACTTAACACAGAAATCGTAACAGTTTGACCTGGGCGGGTCACAGTTTAACCTGGGCAGGTCCCAGTTCCCTGGGAGGATCGGTTTAACACAGATGAAGACTTCTCCATTCAACACGTCCTAACTGATCACCAGAGAACAATAAATCAAGTCGCTGTGTTGATGCCTGTTACATCACATTACATTGCATTTAGCTGACGCTTTTATCCAAAGTGATTTACAATAAGTATTCACTGTTCAAAACATTCACATCAATAAATCCTTTACTAACTATTATTGTTGTCAGTCTTACATTTGTATCATATATTATTATCAATATGATGTCGGGTTGCATTTTTCTAGAACTTGTTGACAATGTTAATGTAACAAAATGAGCTGTGGTGATCTGTTAGGACGTGATGTTTCGTGGCGCACTCATAAAGCGCAGGGCATGATTGATTTTTACTGTTGGGACTCGGGTTTGAGTCCAGCATGAACTTTTTTGTTATTTTCATGTCGATGCACATTGAAAATTATGTTTGAATAGAGGATTCGTAATATTGTTTGCCGACACCAACATTCATGACCAAGCAGCATTTTAAAGTCTAAATATCCCCAATGACATTTCTGCTGCTATCTTTGCAAAACGAGGTAACAGTCACATCTTATCTGGATGAGTGCTGCACAATACCGTTTTTATAAGGGATACATATGTGGGTAGTCTTTCATATTAAACATGATCGCTGGTAGATAGCCACAGAAATCGTAACACAATTTAACCTGGGCGGGTCACATTTTAACCTGGGCGGGTCCCAGTTCCCTGGGAGGATCACAGTTTAACACAGATGAAGACTTCTCCACGCTGCTTTCAAACTGTGAGTAAACACCATGTGCTTCACTTGGAGGCTGTCTGAAGGTATACACAGATGGACTTGGACATTAACAACGATATTCCGTAATAAGTCTGGCAACAATAGCTGGTTTAAATGATTTATTCGAGCAACTCGTTTGTCTTGTTGTAGTCCTCGCTGTTCGCGTCCGGATATCGCCATCGTAATCACAACCTCACACACTGGTACTGGATGTGCATCAACGTGTTCCTAAGAAGCCAAATATACCAAAAGATGTATGTAAACGACAGAAGAAAGTGATGGAAATGTGTATTTCAGTCGAAAGCCACGCACCGCACGGAAACGAGTTGATCGGGAAACAAGTTGATCGGGAAACAAGTTAATCCGGAACACCGGCGGTAATCAGACTTATATGATTTAACCAAAACTGAAAGTCTCAAAGTGTAATGCGCAGTCAGTTCTATTAGTGTGTAAAAACATCTGCGTCTAAAAGTAGTTTGACCAGAGCTAGAGCAAAGAAAGACAGCGGCCTCGTGGCGGAAATGTTTGGTGAAGAGGAACACGTCCCCAAGTGGGCTAGTCAATTGCTTTCTGAAATACAAAGCGTTAAAGAAACCTGTAACGTAAGGTTTGACAATCTGGACAAGGCTATTGTTCAGTTGAAGAAAGACTCTAAGGCCACTTATCAAGGAATAAACAACGCAGAGAAGCGTATTAGCGAGATAGAGGATCATCAAGCCAATTCCCAAGGGAAGACAATGATTGATCTGTCCAAAGAAGTCAAAGCCCTCCAGGGTAAAATGCTGGATCTGGAAGCTAGAAGTCGGAGAAATAATCTCATCCTAGCCGGCATCCCCGAGGGTAAAGAAGCCGGTGGCATCTCCCCACTACTGGATAAAATTCTCCGACACTTCCTGAAGCTGAGTGACACAATCCCCGCACCTGAGATAGAGCGTGCCCACCGCGCTCTGCGTCCCATCCCGGACCCTGGGCACCCTCCGCGGCATATCATCATACGTTTTCTCAGATGGAGCGATAAGAACGAGGTGTTTAAGACGCTGGCGTCTGCTAAAGGAAAGCTGACATGGGACGGACATGATCTTCGCATGTTTCAGGATTTCCCAATGGAGATACAGCGCCAGCGGGATTCATACAGAGAGCTCCGTAGCATACTGCGCAAAGAAAACTTACGGCACGGCATCCTGTACCCTGCCAGACTGATCGTAACCATCAACGAGTAGACTTTCATATTCAAAGAAGCTGAGAAAGTTCTAAAAGAAAAGAGACCTGATTTATTTGGGATGTGACATTACCACAAGACTGTGAGTTGGCCTACGCCCCCACCGCACGCGCACACGCGCACATACACACACAATCATTTACACTGACACACACGCATGCCCGCACATACACTGACTCATAGTCGCACACACCCTCATTAGGATTTTGATGCAGGCTATACTGTAATGTAAGTTAACCCCCAACTAGTTAGCAAAGTTGTGGTTAATGGCAGACAAATGAATAGGCCAATAGGCTATTGAAGGACTGGATTAACTCTCCGCACCTGAGCTCCGCGGCTCTTCTTTTTCTTCACGGATAGAGATGGACTTTCCTCCATCTCAATTTATTTTCCGTCGTATTGCCTTTTGGCAATATATTTTTTGTTTTTGTGTGTATGTGTGTATTGTTAGGGGGAAGGGTGGTAGGATCTCTATGTTTTTATGTAATCTTGTGTTGTATTTTCTACGGTCTTGTGTTGTTGTTTATATATTTCCCCTCCCCTATTTAGAGAGAATGGACGTCCATTCTCAGGAGACGTCTGACAGTGGTGCGGTTACCCAAAGTGACAGACCTAATTTTACCTCTATCTAGAGGCAATGGACTTCCACTCTCGGGAGAGGGACCTCCAGCATGTGTTCCTGAAATGGGGACTCAGAGGACAGGCTGCTTCACAGCACTATGTAACCCAGGAAAGAAGCTTGAAACCTGTCCATTTCATCCACATTTGACTCATGAAATGTAGAGCAGAGTCACTGCTGTAAGCAGGGTCCCACGCACACAGGCAGAGATCCAGGGTCATGCACATGGCTTTCTTACCCAGCAATAAGTGTGTGAAAGCTGGGTAAAAGTTATGTGAATACAGGGAGGGAGAGACCAGCAGCAGCAGCAGCAGCAGGCTGTGACCCAGACAGAGAGCTCCTTCCAGCACCTCACTCTCCCACCCAGAGGACAGGCTGCTTCACAGCACTATGTAACCCAGGAAAGAAGCTTGAATCCTGGGTATGTCAGTGTTAAAAAGTGCATAAACTGGTTTAATTACCCAGCAATAAGTGTGTGAAAGCTGGGTAAAAGTGATGTGAACAGAGGGAGAGAGCAGCATTTCACAGGCATTTCACAGGCACATAGGCAGAGATCCAGGGTGATGCACATGGGTCAGAAAAAGTCTAAGTTAACTTTTGGAAGAACCAGAGAAAAGGGTGAAAATTGATCAAATGTATCACAAAATAGTGTCTCTTAAGGCGGATATAGTCCCCTGACAACTGCCGTTACATTCCTCCAGAGTCAGAAAAAGTCTAAGTTAACTTTTGGAAGAACCAGAGAAAAGGGGTGAAAATGAATAAATTGTACCCCAAAATAGTGTCTCTTAAGGCGGGTAAAAGTTATGTGAATATGGGGTGACGTATATGGACACTTGAGCACCAGCAAGACCCCCACCTCCATAACCTTGTGCACCAGGCGAACCTGGAAAAAAAACAGGACCGAGTTCCCCCCGGGCGCTCGCAGAGACCCACGCGGGGCAGGCGGGTCTTTTCCTCAGAGTTTGCCTTCACGACCACGTCACCACGTCTCCTACGTGCCCAAGAAGGGCAGGAACGTGGTTCTCTTGAGCACGCGGCACACAGGGCCCCCCGAGATCAGCGAGCGCGCTGACGAGAAGCCGCGCGTCGTCCTCGACTACAACCGCAACAAGGGAGGCGTGGACAACCTGGACAAGGTGATCGGCGCCTACAGGTGCAGGAGGATGACCGCGCGCTGGCCCCTGATGGTCTTCCACAACATCCTGGACGTGTCCTGTGTTTAGAGTCGGAGAGGTCCTGATAATTTATTCCGGTAAATTACTCTGACCTACTAATTGACCTTTCCGAAGTTATTGAGTCTATGTAAGTTTGCTGCTTGGCTCAGATCCACCAACGTCAGCAAGATCTCACCTCTATAACCCCCCGAAGAACCAGGTTCAATTAACTGCTGTTTCAATTCAGACAACTCTTTTTTAATCTGTTTAAGGGATCCCGAAGGATTTTGATATCAGTAAATGGAGTGTGCTCCTACCTAAGTGTGTGTGGCAGGGTGCAATCTTACCTTTGAAGCAGGAGAGGAGGGCACAGGTGTCTTTTAAATTATCCCAATCCAACTGGTGGGATTCAGTTTATTTGAAGAAAAATAGGTCCAAACTAATACAGGGTTTTTACCTTCTCTCTTTACAACATTATAATCATACTAAAAACCTGGTGCTGTGATCATGTTCAAATGAAACTTTAATTCACAGTCTTACATTTATTACCAAAATGTTTTAATTCCAACTGCCCATTTCAGTTGTGACATTTTAAAATTCTCCAGATAGAATTTAGAGGTATTTCCTCGTAAAAAGACCGGTGACCATAAAAAGCGCTTTCAACTTTCCATTCACCAATCAATTCACATCAGTTTCATACCGTTTTTTCCGACACAGACGGCGGGTATAACATTCAAAAACACATTCCTATCCGCCAAGGTTTCGGAGGAAGATTTCCTCACAGGTCGCGGGTTATAATATTCATACACTTTTTCCGACACAGACGGCGGATTAACCTTTCAAAAACACATTCCTATCCGCCAAGGTTTCGGAGGAAGAAGGTCCTCACAGGTCGCGGGTTATAATATTCACAAACACATCTCTCATCAAATCATTCCACTCAGCCAACAACCAAGAAATTCGAGAGATATTTACCCCGTCTGGGAGAACCTTACCGAGAGCTAGTTACCCAGTTTGAGAGCACACAGCCTACCGGGAGAGAGTCTACCAGGGGAAAAACCCCCCTCTCTCTCTCTCTCTCTCTAAAAAAACCAGTCTCTTTATGCTAAAAAAAACTGGATCGAAAACCCAAAAAAACAAACTCCTCCTCTACACCCAATTCAGTTGAAAACTGCGCATGCCCATAATGTACAAGGCTGAAAAAAGAGGTAACCACAAAGCGATATTTAACTGAAAACACTAGGGAAATGTTTACTCAGAATTTTTCTTCCACACTTGCCCCTGCCAACATCTCAGTAAATGAGCTAGTAGATCATTTTAATTCAAAAATTAAAAATGTTATAGATGCCATTGCTCCAACTAAGGTAAAGGAAGTGTCTGGCAAGAAAATATCTCCATGGAGAAAGGCCATGAGCGTGAAAACAGAAAAAAGAGAATGTCGAAAAGCTGAACGCAGGTGGCGAAAAACAAATCTCCAGGTTCACTTTGAAATCTATAAAGAGAGACTTGGCCTTTATAATTTGGAATTGAAAAACGCACGACAATCGTTCTTCTCTGACATCATTACCAAAAACAAAAACAACGCACGTGCCTTGTTTGCTACCGTCGACAGACTAACTAACCCCCCAGTGTCAGTAGCCTCTGAATTTCTATCCACCAGGGCGTGCAATGATTTTGCCTCCTTTTTCACTGACAAAATTCAGAAAATCAGACAAGCAGTCAGTGCCTCTGCATCAGGAACAGCAAATGTGTTGTCCCTATCTCCACTTAACACCAATTCAGACATCATGACACAATTCCATCAGATTAATGATAAAAACCTAGAGGACATTATTCAACTTCTGAAATCCTCCTCCTGCTGCCTTGATATTATTCCAACAGGATTTTTTTTCAAAGATGTTTTTCCTTGCATGGCCTCAGATCTACTTCATATAGTAAACAAATCTCTTCACTCAGGTATTTTTCCACAGGCCCTGAAAACTGCAGTCATTAAACCGCTCTTAAAAAAGAATAATCTAGATGCTTCAGTAATGAACAATTACAGGCCCATATCAAACCTCCCATTTCTAGGTAAAATCATTGAAAAAGTTGTTTTTCAACAGTTGAGTAATTTCTTGCATTTAAATGACTGTTTTGATGTGTTCCAGTCAGGCTTTCGTCCAAACCACAGCACTGAGACTGCTCTTGTAAAGGTCTTCAATGACATCCACTTAAACACAGACAGTGGCAGAACTTCAGTGTTAGTATTATTAGATCTCAGTGCTGCGTTTGACACTGTTGACCACAGCATATTACTAGACCGACTGGAAAACTGGGTGGGACTTTCGGAAACAGTTCTGAATTGGTTTGAATCCTACTTAAAGGACAGAAACAACTTTGTTTCTATAGGTAAATACACATCTGAGTTGACAAATATGACATGTGGGGTTCCTCAAGGCTCCATCTTGGGGCCTCTTCTCTTTAACATCTACATGCTACCACTGGCTCAGATAATGAAGAACAACAAAATAAGTTACCATAGCTATGCAGATGACACACAAATGTACGTAACAATTTCACCAGGAGACTATGCTCCAATTCAAACACTGAGTAAGTGCATTGAACAAATCAATGACTGGATGTATCAGAACTTTCTCCAATTAAACAAAGATAAAACTGAGGTAATGGTTTTTGGAGCCAAGTCAGAACGTATAAAAGTTAGCGCTGAGCTTCAGTCTGCAATGTTCAAAACAACAGATAAAGCCAGAAATCTAGGTGTAGTCATGGACTCTGACCTGAGTTTCAACAGTCACATTAAAACAGTTACTAAATCAGCCTACTATCACCTAAAGAATATATCTAGGATTAAAAGACTAATGTCACAGCAGGATTTGGAAAAACTTGTCCATGCTTTTATCTTCAGTAGACTGGACTACTGTAATGGTGTCTTCACAGGTCTCACTAAAAAATCTATTAGAAAGCTGCAGCTAATTCAGAACGCTGCTGCTCGAGTCCTCACTAACACTAAGAAAGTGGATCACATCACTCCTGTTCTGAAGTCTTTACACTGGCTTCCTGTGTGTCAAAGAATAGATTTCAAAATACTGCTGCTGGTTTATAAAGCACTGAATGGTTTAGGCCCAAAATACATTTCTGACCTCCTGCTAAATTATGAACCATCCAGATCTCTCAGGTCTTCAGGGACTGGTCAGCTTTCTGTCCCCAGAGTCAGAACTAAACATGGAGAAGCAGCGTTCAGTTATTATGCTCCAAATCTCTGGAACAAACTCCCAGAAACCTGCAGGTCCGCTGCAACTCTGACTACTTTTAAATCCAGGCTGAAGACTTTTCTTGTTGTCGCTGCTTTTAATTAAACTATTCATATCTTAGACTGCACTGTAACTTTTATCCATGTACTTTTTTTTTTTATTTTTTTTTTTATTTTTTTTTTATAATGTTTAATTGCACTGTAACTTTTATCCATGTATTTTTTCTTTTAATGTTTATTTTATTAGCTTTTCTTTTTAATGACTGATTTTAAATGCCATTTTCTTAATCTCTTTCATTTTTTGTAAAGCACTTTGAATTGCCTTGTGTTGAAAAGTGCTATATAAATAAACTTGCCTTGCCTTGCCTTGAAACATGTCTCAACATGTTCCATAGCTTTATGACATGAGACACACCTTCTTATGTTAGGGTGAAAAGGACATGAACTCTTTTTGGCCTCTAATGTTTCTCCTTTAGCCTGGAGTCCCCCCTCCCTGTGGACTGCTGCCAGAGGAGAGGAAGAAAACGGCCTACTGTTTTGTTTATACTATAACTATAGAAAAACCTAAAATATGAAGCATTTTCATTGTGGGTTATACAAGAATATAATTGATTATATTTGATTATAACTAACTTTCGTTTTTAAGTATTAAACATACTATGAAAACTCACAACACCCTCTTTTCAAAACGCAAAGTTATCAAAATAGCAACAGAAAAAATTGTAAGCACATACATATTCAAAAACCGTCAAGAAGCATTCTCATTATGGGTTTATACAAGAATATGATTGATCATGTATGATTTATTAATTAACTTTCGTTTTTAAGTATTCACTTCATACCATGATCTCAATTAACTTTCGTTTTAAGTATTCACTTCATATGAAGATCTCAACACCCTCTTTTCAAACGCAAAGTTATCAAATATCAACAGATAAAATCGTAAACACACATACATATTACATCCGTAAAACTCCAAGCATCAATATCATGAAAAGTTCTTCAGTATGTGTAATCAGGACGACCCTTTGATGAACCTGGTGTGAAAAAACACCGAAAACATAGTACCGTACAGGAATGTCCTTGGGCGAGGGGCCCATCTGTTGTAGACTCCTAAATCCATGTTGCTATCTGATGTAAATCCTTGACCCTGACCATGGAGGGGTTGCAGTTTTTCGCTGGACGACATCTCCAAACGAAAACCAGATAACTCGGTCGACAGTTGTTATGGGTTTTTAGACCTCGTCAATAATCGCTCATGACTTTGTGACAAGGTCAATGAGTCCCCACACAATGATAGCACAAACGAGGAACCAGAGGCATATGAAACAGCTTAGCTGGCACTCGCTCATGACATTCTGTGTGTGCAGTGTGAGATTAGGTGTATGCGGTGCCAGTGTGGTGCTGGTGGTACTTGTTGTCGTCTTTCGTTGGTGACTAGGACACATCACTTGTTGTCGTCTTTCGTTGGTGACTAGGACACATCACTTGTTGTCGTCTGTTTCTACCGTCTCTCCTGGCCTGTGACTACGACCTTGCAGTGGCTGGCGTGGACCCACGTGGCTCTCTCTGTGACCTTGACCGCTGTCTGGGTGATGAGGAGCACCTGGTAGGGACCTTGCCAACGGTTGGATTTCCAGCTCTTTCTCCGGAAGTCCTTGACCAGCACGAAGTCGCCGGGTTGGAGATGATGAAGTGGACCAGTGGCAGGGGGTAGGTAGGGTTGCTGCTACCTGGCGTCTGATATCTGACCATGCAGTTATCAGGTAGTCGTCATCCTTTTCTGGGAAATCCACTGCGATCTGAGTGGCTCAGCGGGTAGAGATGCAGCCTGTCCCACAGAGCTGGAAGAATCATCCTCCTCCTCTGGCGGGGTCATAGGTGACTCAGCCGCTGATCCATTCTGCACCAGTTTTCTGGTTTCAGGCCTTAAGCCTGGAGTAGTTCCGCTTGGCAGGTTCAATTCCTCTTGGTAGATTCCAGAGGTACTAATATCATCCATATAGTTATGATCATACACGTATGCGACCTCTGATTCATTAATAATTGTTTCATTTGAAACAATTTCCCCCAGGAATCCTTCCAAGGGGTCTGGTACTCCAGGTTCCTCTGGAATTTCTATTGACAGCAAGGACATCTTTTTGGCTTGGGCACCCGAGGAGACCTCTGAATCAGATCGCTTTTTTCTCTTACGAGTCTCCTCCTTTTCACCGCTTGCCCCTTCCGGTCC
Organism: Gymnodraco acuticeps; assembly: GCF_902827175.1. NCBI lineage: Eukaryota > Metazoa > Chordata > Actinopteri > Perciformes > Bathydraconidae > Gymnodraco > Gymnodraco acuticeps. The sequence continues at coordinate 12,753 of NW_022990106.1, read as the reverse complement.
TTCTGCACAGGTTTCCTGGGTCCAGGAGTCTACTTGGCTTCACTTGAGGCACTGTGACTGAAGTTTCCCCGCTAGGCAGGTTCAAATCCTCTTGGTAGATTGCTGAGGTATTAATCTCAACAATATAGCTAAAATCAAGTTTAAATAATTTCTCTGATTCATAAAAAGTTGTTTCAGTTAAAATAAAAACTTCCCCAAGGGTTTTCTCAAGAGAGTCGTGTATTCCATTTTGCTCTGGAATTTCTATATACAGCAAGGTGATTGTTTCTCCTCTTACTCAGTTGGCCTCTAATGGCAGAAAGCACTGGGCCATAATTTACTCTTATCAGTTTAACGACCTGACAGCCCTACACCTTCATGCTGTGTGAGAACCAGCAAAAAAGAAGGAGAGATGTGCTCAAAAAAATCGAATTTAAATGAATACTCTTTTAGGGTGTAAGCGTATAACAATTAAAAATAACTGAAAAGAAAACTAATAGTGTAAAGTTAAAAAACAATGAGAAAAATAATATAAAGGTTATTTTCCATTTCCTCTTTGATACTGTGGTATTCTCCATTCAAGCTCTAATGATCCATATGCTAATAGACAGAGTTTCGTCTTGCCATTTTTCTGCATAATTCACTATAGATTCTAACAGTTCTACTGCTAAATCCTTTGCATTGGAGCTATTGCTTGTTACTCAGATTTAAATTCCCCTCTTTTGCTCTATCGAATATCCCTTGTTACAGAATTACCAAGACAAATTCTAACTTATTGCGGGAAGATCCCACAAAAAGCCATCCTCTCCTGTGGAAGAAAGCACATTAACTGCCACGTGTGTGTGCAAAACATGTCATGTGATTGTGAGACTGATAGCATCAACAGTGGATGGGTAGGCCGCAGTCATATTCCTATCTGGATTCTAAACTCAGTTGGCTTGGGTGAACCGGTCCTCTCCTCTGGAGTGAAACTACTTTCCAGAAATTGACTTCACTGTATCCAAACGTTCTGATTTAGTTTTAAGCTAACCCTTCTCTGGACTTTGCCCCTTTCTGGTCACCCATACACGATTTCTGAATTTAAACGGAAAAGGTGTGATAGTTAGATATGACCTGACCTTTGCCCTATAGGTAGCTTTTTCCATACTTATAGGAATATATTCAGCCTTGTCAAATTGATTGGAATGTCCCAATTTGTTTTACAGTTTTTTATACTCCACTCTTTGGCTGCTCTAATGCCTGATACTTATATGGTAAAGACCAGATAGGTGTGATTTCCCTTTATCCTGCAAGGGTGACAAAAACTTTCTCATTTTTAAAGTGAGTGACATTATCCATTCCTACTTTCTCAGTTTTTAGGAAAAATACCTTATATGTTCCACCATTTTTAGCAGACACTGTGTTCCAGTTACTCTGTCAGAGGATAGACATGTTTATGACTCCCTCCATTTATCAAAGGTCACAAGGAAATACTTATTCCCACTGGGAGTGCGGGTCAGAAAAGGACCTGCTATGTCAGCACTAAAAATGGTTAGTGGTTCTTCCTCTATTATTTAAGATGCTCAGGATGAACTTTCTTAAACCCATCCACCTCTACACATTGAAGACATGTTGACCATGGGTGTTGTAGGTGCAATCGCAAGTTTTGGTAAGAGGATTTTATTGTGGAGACAATATTTCCTCATCTGAAATAGGCCCACATGGCCTAAACTGCTGTGTAATTCACGCACAACCTAAGGAGCTTCTTCAGGTGGTACGTGAATGCTTCCACCCTTTTTCCATATTCTAGGGAATATGGCAGTCCGGTGGTTAACTCGTCCCGTGCTTTAAGCAAGGTAAAACTTCTCTATTACCCTGATAGTTAAATTATATCTTATCTGTATGACTACGGACATGATTCCATTCTACATGCCTGCCTTTAACTCTGCAATAAGACCCTCAATAGATGGGCATGTGTCAGCGTTTCACCTTTCACATTTCTGAACTGCCTTTGTTCCCAATTATTAAGCTCTTCTTTACCTGCTTTTTAATAATAATCACTATCAGTAATAATACGGATGTGTGCTATTTTTCCTTTTTTAGCAAAAGGAAGTCCCTCAACAAATGGCCTTTTCCTCAGCAGGCTGTACCTGGTATTGCACCCTTTGCTTGCAAAGTACTTCACCTGATTTAGTTTTCATTATAAAGGCCCAAGTGGCTGCTTGGTCACCTTTTCGCAAACTCCCATCTGTAACAATGTTATCTGTGGATTAGCGGTTTTCTGTAAGGGTTTTCAATGTTTCCCTTTGTGGCATACTTCCTGTGGTCCTCTGCACCCCACATCTGGATCAGACATTATCATCTTCCATTTTCTTCATCTACTCATCATTGTTTTTGCTCCCTGAACAGTTTGTTTAGTAGCTTCAGATATTGAAAAATAAAGAGTGTATATGCACATTTTGGGTACCTTGAGACATTTCCCTCAGGGCTGGATACATTTTTAATGCAAGTGCAAGATGCTTCTCTTCAGGTGATAATTTTTCCTCTGTTCCTGATCAAGTCATGGACATGAATAACACAGATTTTCTATCACCCTGGTTCCGTTATCTCCACATTGTTAGTTTCTGAGAATGGGTCTCAACATACTATTTTGGTTTTTGATATTTGATATTATTGTTCTGGTGTTAAAATAATTTTTTTGAATCTCCCTCTTTTCTTAACAACTGGAGCTATGTTATTTTAGATTCGACTTGGTAAGAGTTGATTTATTCATTGGTGAGAGGAACACTAATTTCCCTTGTGCTGGGTGGGGGATGGGTAGCTTGCTTTTGGGAGAGTTCCTTAAATCTCCAGATCTTCCTCTGTGCTAAGGCCATAAAACTTTTAATGGTCTTTCGTGGTCTGCTCAAATGTTCTTCCCCTCCAGAGGTCACGCCTGTCTTTGACCCTGTGTGCTGCGTGTTTTCTGCAGCACCTCGGGAGCAGAGAAAAGAGGAGACCTTTTTCCAAAAGTGCAAGCTCCATTCATGAGCAAATAGCACCACATTTAACTCTCATTGACTTTGTTTTTAAAGCGTTCTTTAAGGCTTGAATTGAGTCTTCTGTTTGGTGTAACGGAAAATCCCATTCCCAAAAAGGGGTCAAAAACAAATAGTTTAGTTGATTTTGGTAAAGTATTTGAGCTTTAGCTTCGCAAAAAACTTTCTCCCATACTAGTTTTGAAGATATTGTTGGGGCTTGATATTCTGCTGTTAGTTCCCACATAGGTTTTTCTTAAAAGTACATTCAAAAACAACCGGTATTTGTGGGTCATCTGATCACCACATTGCCTTCTGACAGTTTAATAGTCTTTATCATATTATCACACTGTGCTTGCATGCTAGGACCCTATTCTCTTTGCCAGAGCTACTGCTATTTCTCCTGCATTGTTTTAGCTTCCTATTAGCCAGGGTTCATTAACATGGTTTGTTGATCCAGTTTTAGGATTTTTCCATATTTGACATTATTATTTCCAACATTCCTTTTTCCTAAATATCATGTCTAACAATGTGTTTTCTTCTAGTCGTAGATGAGATACTCCTAAATGGCCTATTTTTGAGCTTTATCCCTGTATGGTGGAGATAGGGGTCTCAGACATTATACCACCTGCTTGTTGCTCTCTATCCAAACGGTAGTCTGACAGGAAACGTATTTTGGTCGAGGTACGCCCGTGGGTCTGGGGCTAAGCTGACCAGGGCGGGCAGAAAGCTCCGGATTTTGCTTCTGTGTATCCCCCCTGTGTGGTTGGCTCCGAGTCATTAAAAACTGCGTTCTAACCTCGTCTGCCATTTATTTATTTTTGTTTGTTTGTTTTAAAAAACAACACAAAAAATGTATTTAAGGATTTACGTTCAACTCTTTTATACACATGCAAGTTCCTAGGCTTTACTCCCGACGGGTGATCAGTCCGACTATACCGTCACTTGGTTCTAGGTTCTTTTCTGGATTCAGCTAGTACATGCGGGTACCTCTAAGCTAAGAGTGTTTATGTTACCGAACTTCGAGTTTTTTCAACAGCATAGGGACCTTTAGACCTATGTTTATCTTTATTAAATCTCCCATTAACTCTTCCCCACGTTATGTTTAACGCAAAAGTTCAAACCCGCAGCTCTTTGTCAAGTCCTACCTATAAGTTTCAAAGTAATTGGAACAGGTACCGAGCAGTGCTCCTACGGCTGACTTCACTATAGCCACCTAACCTGTGTTAAAGGGACCACAGGGGCTTCTCAATTTGGCTAGGGGAAGATGAACCTACTTTAGCTTCTTTATCAGACAGCAATATCCGATATAATATAACCCTCAGTCCGGTGCAATAGTAATCAAGCTTAAATTACTACACTTTTAGGTATTAATTATATATTCTAGGGATTTGGGGTAGGTATTTTAACAAGACTTTCAGCCTGTATTTCGCTGATTTGTACTCATCGACTTTTTTCACTAGGTCGTTTTGGTTCTTGTATTTTGACTCTGTAAAAATATTACTTTTCACAGAGCCCCACGTTGGGCGCCATGTTTAGAGTCGGAGAGGTCCTGATAATTTATTCCGGTAAAATTACTCTGACCTACTAATTGACCTTTCCGAAGTTATTGAGTCTATGTAAGGTTGCTGCTTGGCTCAGATCCACCAACGTCAGCAAGATCTCACCTCTATTAACCCCCCCCGAAGAACCAGGTTCAAATTAACTGCTGTTTCAATTCAGACAACTCTTTTTTAATCTGTTTAAGCGATCCCGAAGGATTTTGATATCAGTAAATGGAGTGTGCTACTACCTAAGTGTGTGTGGCAGGGTGCAGTCTTACCTTTTAAGCAGGAGAGGAGAGCACAGGTGTCTTTTAAAGTATCCCAATCCAACTGGTGGGATTCAGTTTATTTGAAGAAAAATAGGTCCAACTAATACAGGGTTTTTACCTTCTCTCTTTACAACATTATAATCATACTAAAAAAAAAACGTGCTGTGATCATGTTCAAATGAAACTTTAATTCACAGTCTTACATTTATTACCAAAATGTTTTAATTTCAACTGCCCATTTCAGTTGTGACATTTTAAAATTCTCCCGATAGAATTTAGAGGTATTTCCTCGTAAAAAGACCGGTGACAATAAAAAGTGCATTCAACTCTTTCATTCATCAATCAATTCACATCAGTTTCATACCGTTTTTTCCGACACAGACGGCGGATTAACATTCAAAAACCCATTCCTATCCGCCAAGATTTCGGAGGAAGAAGGTCCTCACAGGTCGCGGGTTATAAAATTCATACACTTTTTCCGACACAGACGGCGGATTAACCTGTCAAAAACACATTCCTATCCGCCAAGATTTTGGAGGAAGAAGGTCCTCACAGGTCGCGGGTTATAAAATTCACAAACACATCTCTCATCAAATCATTCCACTCAGCCAACAACCAAGAAATTCGAGAGATATTTACCCCGTCTGACAGAACCTTTACCGAGAGCTAGTTACCCAGCTCTCAAGCACACAGCCTACCGGGAGAGAGTCTACCAGGGGTTTCCCCCCCTCTCTCTCTCTCTCTCTCAAAAAACCAGTCTCTTTATGCTAAAAAAAACTGGATCGAAAACCCAAAAAAACAAACTCCTCCTCTACACCCAATTCAGTTGAAAACTGCGCATGCCCATAATGTACAAGGCTGAAACATGTCTCAACATGTTCCATAGCTTTATGACATGAGACACACCTTCTTATGTTAGGGTGAAAAGGACATGAACTCTTTTTGGCCTCTAATGTTTCTCCTTTAGCCTGGAGTCCCCCCTCCCTGTGGACTGCTGCCAGAGGAGAGGAAGAAAACGGCCTACTGTTTTGTTTATACTATAACTATAGAAAAACCTAAAATATGAAGCATTTTCATTGTGGGTTATACAAGAATATAATTGATTATATTTGATTATAACTAACTTTCGTTTTTAAGTATTAAACATACTATGAAAACTCACAACACCTGCTACAACGCCTTTGTCGTGTGGCGAGAGCTCAACCCCGGGTGGATGCCCGGCAAGCGCAACAAGAGGAGGGTGTTCCTGGAGCGGCTGGTGGCTCCGTTCATCGAGAGGAGGAAGCTTCTCCCTCGCACCGCGGCCTCGGTCGTGAAAGCCGTCCGCGCGGAAGGAGCTGGCGAACGGGCCCGCTGTGGCGGCGACGACGACGACGACGATGGTAACGGTGACGCGGGCCGCGATGCCCCCGCCGCTGCTGCTGCCTCCCGCGCACGGACTCCCTGTTCTCCTCCTCCTCCTGCGCGTCCCGGCCCCGCCGTGCCGAGCGAGCAAGGGGAAGAGGTGTCAGATCTGCCCGTCCAAAAAGGACCGTAAGACGCACGCGGTGTGCTGCGGATGCGGCAGATACGTCTGCAAAAGCTGCGCGCTCGCCTCCTGCCCCGCGTGCGACGGGGTTGCCCCTCGCGCGGCGATCCGTGAGCGCGGTGCGGTTTCGCAGTTTGACCCGGTAGAGGGGAGGACACGGGGCGTGTAGGGGATCGGAGGACAACGCGAGGGTTAAGGATCGAGGAGCGGACAGTGGAGCTGTATTACTCAAGGGCGCCGGAAGCGGGAGGGCCACGGGGCCATTGGCCCCCCCACTTTTCAGCCCTGCCCCACATTTTCGCAGCGGCAGTTGCCGCGGAACACTGAACAAATCCCGTTTGAATAATTCCCCTCTACTCCAAAGTCGCATCTAAAATGCGATCTGATCTAGCTGTGTATATTTTGTTATTTTTGATTGTTATATTCAATCTCATTAGCTACAGGCATTTTTGAAGCTTGTAAAGGGAAGATGAAATTATGAATGTAAGGCATATAGTAATCATAGATAACACGGCAGGGTCCGTTACAGTTTGTTTTTATCTGATTTAAAATAAACAACGTCTTGGCTTTCAGAATATTAAACTTGTTTCGGCAAATTCAGATGATAAATACAACTTTGAAGCTTGTTACGGCATAATTACAAGCAGAGAACGGAGTAACTTTACGTCACTGCAGGCATAACAACAGCCGGTGTTTCTCGTGAGTGTTTTCCCCGGGAAACAAACACAATTCACACACACGCAAAAATACACAAACACACACGTATACACGCGGCGCGGAACACTGTACAAATCCCGTTTCAATAATTCCCCTCTACTCTAAAGTCGCATCTAAAACGCGATCTGATCTAGCTGTGTATATTTTGGGTTATTTTGTATTGTTATTAGGGCTGTCAAGTTAACGCGTTAATAACGCGTTAACGCAACAAAAAAAATGAACGCCACTAATTATTTTAACGCGATTAACGCATGTGTATTTTTTGTCCTCGGCCGCCCCGTAGTTTCAGAGCGCATCGAGTTTAAAATACCATCTACAAGCTGATGCTGACAGCCCCGCTCCTGCCGCCCGCTTGTGGCAGACCACACTTCCACGCTCACCGGCAGGCACCGACTGGCTGTTGGGAGGACCGGGAGGGTGTGTGTATGTGTGGCCCGAGCAAGCGAGAGAGAGACCTTACGTGCATTGTTGTTGTTAGCATCTGGTGCTAGCTAGCTGCGCTAACGGATATGGAGCTGTTTAAATGAAAACAGAGGAGCGACATTTCGCCACAACTGCGCCGAGCACTTGACTTTATGCAGGAAGCCAGACAGTGGGACATTGTACGAAAAGTCAGCACACTCAGCACGGATAGTGCGCAACATGATTGCAGCGTCCAGGCAGCTCCCGTTCGAGCATATGCCTTGAGTTGCACATAGCTCCAACGATCCAACACACACACACACACACACACGCACACACGCACACACACACACACACACACACACACACACCATTTGTATATTATTATTGTATGAGAGAGGTTCCAGGTTGAATTGAGGAGAATATTTGTAATGTTCAGAGGTTGTTGTGTTTAATATTCATGAGAATATTTGTCATTGTTCAAATGATAATATACATTAGCATAAAGCATATTTGTCCACTCATAGGTTGATAAGAGTATTAAAAACTTGAAAAATATTCCTCTAAGGTACATTTCGAACAGATAAAAAATGTGCGATTAATTTGCGATTAATCGCGATTAACTATGGACAATCATGCGATTAATCGCGATTAAATATTTTAATCGACTGACAGCCCTAATTGTTATATATATTCAATCTCACTAGCTACACACATTTTTTAAGCTTGTAAAGGGAAGATGACAGCTCGCCTCTCACTGGCCACTCTGCTCTTCCACAGCGCCTATACACACGCACACTCGCGGGCTCGCACGCACACTCGCGGGCTTCCCCCAGACCACTAATCCAAACGAAAATATCTTCCCTCCGTAGTATTTTGATCATTTGCTCCGCTAATAATAACTTTAAAGGCCTTTTTCTCAAAATGATGTCTCTGTGACAGTCATCATATGTGACATATTTTGCTTAATATTTGGAGTACAACAACAATCCTGATATCATCAGAAAGCTAGGAATCAAAATGTGTCTTCGGGTCAATGCGACTGATTTCGATGGAGCAGGTCACTTTGCATTAAGTAAAATAAAGCAGGCAGACATAACAGGAAGAATATGTACATTTTAACCCAATCAAATAGGACATTGTCACACCATTCAAATGTATCCATGTACATTACAACCAATAAAAAAGCTTAGATTTGTTTATTTGTTACGTTGTTTACTTTATTTGTTACGTTGTTCTGTGTGTGTCAGCCGTTAACCTAGATAGAAAGAATATATACACTTGCAAACATGTCAGAAGAACCAGCGCAGAATAAAACTAAATACAGTCAATCTAAACTTAAATGTAACAACTGGAAGGTCACATACATCCCTTACATCCACAATTCCGGAGCCTGGACCTTCTTCAATCATAGAAACAGCGAAGCCAAAAGCAGCAGCTCTGCGGCCGCAGAGACTGTCAAAACCCCAACCTCATGATAACCTCATATTTTTTAACTTAGGATCATACCTGTGTTTAGTCTAGAAAAAGGTAAATGTGTGCATTTTATTATAAAGTTGTGTATATTTACAGATTGTTGCAAAAACTAAGAAGCTTATAAACATCAGGTTTAAAACTAAAAGAGCTTTACAAAAAAGTAACACAATGAAAGATGTTTGGAGTTTTATGTGAGTTATTCAATTACATTTGTTGTCAAAGAGAAGCTGATTTGAAACCGTTGTTACATACAGTTACGGCATTTCCTGTTTCTACCGGAGAGAGGGGAGGCCGTCCCAAAGCTTGCTGCTGTATTTACTCCCTCCATCTGACAGGAGGAGCCTCAAGTGTCACTCCACGGAGTTCACTCCGTCACGAAGGTGTAGGTTGTAGGGCGTGGTTTGGGATTGGGCCATACACACGCACTTTTTTGGCCCCCCCACTTCTAAAATTAATCCGGCGCGCCTGGTATTACGGTATTACTGGTGTCGTTTCCTGGTTGCTGCGTGGGGTTTGCGAGACAGCGAGACATCACGGAACTCAGCCTGAGCACACACATACACTCACAGCCAGGCTGTTCGCCACACAGTTCGCCACGCACTCACAGCCGGAGAAAAGATAAATCTGAGTGAGTGTGTGTGCCGGCGAAACTCTGTGGAGTAGCGCGGCTGAGACAAGATAAGGCTGAGTGAGGATTATAGCGCCATGCGCGCAAACCTGGCCATCCACTAGAAGGCAGGAGTCTCAGTTAGAGAGAGAGAGAGAGAGAGAGAGAGAGAGAGAGAGAGAGAGAGAGAGAGAGAGAGAGAGAGAGAGAGAGAGAGAGAGAGAGAGAGAGATGAGATAGAGGAGAGAGAGCGAAGATAGAAGAGAGGAGAGAGAGAGAGAGAAAAAAAAAGAAGTTTAGTAGTTTGTTTAAATGTTTTAATTATTATGTTTTTGTTTGTAGAAGTGTTTCCTTGATTTATTGTAAAGTGAATCTGAACTTTTTGATCTGTTATGATGATAAACTGAAGCAATTTCTAAATTAACACAATTAAAAGAGTTTTAAATCGTCCTACTTAGTTTATAAGGAAATTATGAAGAGGAACAAATTAAATGATTTGATGATTATATGTAGGTGCTGACGCTGTTGGCGGTTCTAGTGTTAACAGACATTTAAATTAAATATGTGTAATGGCAATGGCAACTCAATCTGATTGAGTCCGAGCTATATTGTCTGCAGTTCTAGGGTTAATATGAATCTAATATGATTGTCATCGGTCTAAATTAGATTTCAAATGATTAACTGTGTAATGAAGATCATAGTGTGGGTTAAATCCATTTTCATAACCACTGTCTTTTAACTGAAATGCGGAAATTGGGCTTATTCATCAGAATTTCGTATGACTTGACTTGACTTGCTTGACCTGAGCAATGACTTGACTTGACTTGCTTGACCTGAGCAATGACTTGACTTGACTTGCTTGACTCTCACCACAGTGACTTGGGACTTGCTTGATACTTGTAGGTCAAGACTTGAGACTTGCTCATGACTTGTACATGTAGGACTTACTCCCACCTCTGCTATAGTCTCCCATTCAAAGTACACAACAAACTACACAGCTAAAACAAACACTTGCTACACATCTAAGGATTAACTCTTGTACCAGAACACTGACAAATTGTGTCTCCCCACAATAACACTTTGTCACTCATAATGACCTTAAACAACAGGAGGTATTACACATCCAGTATTATGTTTATTATGTTTTACTGTTGTCTTTGTAAAAGTCTCTTTAAATAAAGAAGGTGATAGATTATCATTGCCTGCACACCTGAGGAAAAAAAGGTGTGTCATGTCCAACTATTTTTGAAGGTTTAAAAAAAAAAAACAGCCAAAGTTACTGCATAGCATATACAGTAGCATCATGCCAGAAAATATGTAGATGTATATCCTTGTAGACTCTACAAGGATATACATCTACATCTTTTCTACAATGTAGAGGATATCTGATATAAAATACAGCAGATCTAGTCAACCATTGTCTCCTGAATTTGGTCCCAAGCTCTCATTGACATAACACCTTAAGTCTTCTCTTGCGATACATACTGGAAACTAATCTTTTTGGCATGCCTGATCAATCCCTGGTAATCTTCTGCATATGACGTCCAGCATTTATTGCACAAGATTATGTGACTGAACGTTACAATTAATGAAATAATTCATCTGGGTTGAGGAATAGACCTTGAGTTGTAAGGAAAAGTGTTCATCCTGGGATGGGCTATAAACCAGTCTGTGACTTAGAGAGAATGGTGAAATGCCATGTTCATCTCATCCATATACAATTTACGAAATATCTGTTATCTGTCTTCACAAACCTCATCAAGGTACTGTATGAAAAGAGCCTTTCAGAGTCCCAAAAAGGAGTTTGTGCAGTTCTGTAAATGAGTAATGTATCATGTTAAGTTAAATTCACAGGTATTTTTGATTTGATGATCGGACTTACATTTAAGTTGAAATGTTTTTACAATGGTATATACCATGTAACCAAACTTTTTGTGAATTTTAAAAGATGTATATTATATAGATTTTTTAAATATGTATATATATTTGCAGCTAGGCCTACCTATACTCAATGATTCCTCTAATGACTTTCTTTTATGATTTAAATGGAGGTCACCAAGCGTTTGCAGTGGTTCTCCATCAGCAGGTCCACCTTTTATCCTCCTGTCATCCAATTAACTGGCTGGGTCAGACAGATACTCAGAGGTGCGAACAGTGAAGGTGTTATAACTGTGTTTATGGCACTTTAAACAACACGATCTTCTTACATTTTATGTTGCTGAAAGATCCCTAAGGTCCTCCACAGCTTCCATCTCCCCAAAAAACTGTGAGTAACAATCTATCCATCTATAATTATGTTTATGATGCACACATACACAGTTAATCATACACATTATGTTTTAAGAAAAGCGAATATGTCTGGTATATTGTTTACGTTGAAGTTTATTTTGTAGAAACTACAGAGAATAAATGCAATTCAAGGAAGTAGGGAAATTGTGTAAACAAACATTTTCATCGCACATTTACACAACAAATGACATGGTTTTCCATCCAACTCAGTGTTCTTATGGAACAGTGGTCACTACCGGAGGGTAGTGACCACTACCGGAGGGGTACTGCCGGAGGGGTAGTGACCACTACCGGAGGGGTAGTGACCACTGGGGCAGGGGCGGACTGGCCATCTGTAGAATCTGGAGAACCACAGAACGGCCGGTCGTGAAGAGCCGTTGACGGCCGGCCGGCCCTTTAAAGAAAAATTGTTTAACGTCATCTATTAAGTTGCGCTGACGGCCGACAGAGGGCGACAGCGGCCGCTAATGCAGTTGTGTGGTTCTTATCTGTCAAATAATAACACACGAAGAAGAAAAAAGACCGGCCACACTAAGGCCCAATCCCAAACCACTCCCTCGACACTACCCCTCCGTGATGGAGTGAACTCTGTCTGTAGCCACACTCGCAGCTCAACGAGGCTCCCTCCTGTCAACGGAGGGAGTAAATACAGCAGCAAGCTTTGGGACGGCCTCCCCTCTCTCCGGCAGAAACAGGAAATGCCGTAACTGTATGTAACAACGGTTTCAAATCAGCATCTCTTTGACAAAAAGTTTAAATGAATAACTCAAATAAAACTCCAAACATCTTTCATTGTGTTTCAAAGCTCTTTTAGTTTTAAACCTGATGTTTATAAGCTTCTTAGTTTTTGCAACGGTCTGTAAATATACACAACTTTATAATAAAATGCACACATTTACCTTTTTCTAGACTAAACACAGGTATGATCCTAAATTAAAACATATGA